>NC_092594.1:9837500-10143928 GCF_047663525.1 Anas platyrhynchos | reverse complement strand
AGAACTGTAGGGGTTGGAAGGGACCTCGAAAGATCATCGGGTCCAACCCCCCTGCCAAAGCAGGTTCCCTAGAGCAGGCTGCCCAGGTAGGCATCCAGACAGGCCTTGAATATCTCCAGAGAAGGAGACTCCACAGCCTCCCTGGGCAGCCTGTCCCAGTGCTCTGTAACCCTCACCGTGAAGAAGTTCTTGTGCTCTAAGAACTTCCTGTGCTCTAGCTTGCAGCCATTGCCCCTTGTCCCTTGTCCTATCCCCACAAACCATATTTGGTTTTTTTTCTGAATAGAATATGTCAACGAAGTTATTTGCTGAGAAAAGTAAATGTTTTTTGTTTGTTTGTTTGTTTTTGTTTGTTTTTTGATGTAGATATCCTGAAGACTATGGTAAACATGAGGGGGAAAAAAAAGGGAAAATGTAGTAAATGTTTAATCACTACTGCTCTTTGAAGCCAAAGTTCAGCATTCCTGGTTGCCTGGATTGGTGACTTGTATGAACCAGGAAGACTTCAGACACCCTAGCTAAATAACAACTACTCCTTTGTATCTTGTTTTGGTTTTAGCAATGCTTTATCCTTAGGGAGCTGCAGAATATCTATACCTAACTTAATGCAAAGACTCCCGGTGACACGCAGCTTTCTCAGCTGTATGCTCCACCCTGTGGACAGTTTGTGATTTCAACCATTCAGAAGACAGCATCTCTTCTGAACTGAGCTGTGCTACTTCAGACAGTTGTGTCATACCTAAGGCATGGGAAAAAGCAGTAAAATAAATGGTACAGCATCAACACATGCTTCATTCAAGAACTCTTCTCTGTAAGGCAAACAAAATGATGCTGTTTTCTTCAGAAACTGGAGTAAAGTCCTGACTTTCTTTTTAAATTAAAACCTTTTCATATTATTTCAGAAAATCCTCCCTGTTTTAGTGTCAGTGCACTTACAGTCATTTTTAATACAGTATGTTACTGGCCTCAAGTTTGAATACAGGGAGAGTAAAACATTTTTCAACTCTTTTCTGGAAGAAAAGGACAGGCAGTAAAGAACTTTATGAACTCTTGAGACCAACTACAGAAATTCTAAGTGATTGGTCAGTCGTGGTAACTGGGTACCAAAATGGCATCATATTCAAATGTATTATAAGACAGCTTGCACATTATCCCAGGAAAGACATCATTCTCACGGGTCTGCATAAGAGCACCTATAAAATTGGAGCACTGGGCATTAATTAGTGCCTTTGTTACTGAAGCACTGAGAGACAGAAAGGGATTGGTGATACCACAGCTGTAGAAAGAAAGGAACAATTCTTACTCAAAAGATTGTGTTTAAGGTAGGATTTTGTTTTTTATGGAAAGCATAAAAACTGCATTCTGATGCTACGGATTATGAGAATCCCTTTCTGAGGTTTCACTTCTCAACAGGGAAAGCAGATGCTAGTTTTTCTTTTCCTGCTGTTTTCAGGCGTGCAACACCTATAGTTTGTAATGTAAGGGCTTCTGACTGTAATCACTTCTTCAATAATTAACCATTGTTAGTAACCACAGGTCTCCAAAAAAAATGCACGTTAGATTTAAACTCCCAAACTGAGTATTAATTTTACAGAAATCTCCTGAATGTCAGTATTAAAATAAAATGTTTCTGTTAAAACCAACAACAAAATGATAAACACTCACATTTCAAACAAGTTAGCATAATGTTTACTATTATTAAAACCAACGCACCAGTCCAATAAGGTATTTTTTTCTAAATTTCAGATCTATCAACGCACAACAGCAAACATATTTTATGCAGATTTCAATATGTAAGAAAAGCACCAACAAAGAATAATGTTTCAATATAAACCAACTTGTCCAGTATTTCAGAGGCTATTTAAAAAAAAAGCACTAGTAGTTACAAAAATACTTGAACCATTTTTTGCAGTTTGTGACTTAACGGTAGTAATTTCATGTATACTATGAGATTTGGCAGTCTGAATTAAAATCCTAATTCAGCAAAAAGCAGTTTTAGGCACGAAAAAGATAGAAAGAATGATTTTTGTGTTTTAATTTAGCTAATCGTTCATGAACAAAACATTCCAGTATATTTAGCGTTGATTTAACATACATATTCATGATATAGAAGCCAGAGATCAGCAGCAACTGAAGAAAATGTGAGAGGATGCCAAAAGTTTGCTGCCTGATTTCAGAAAATATTTTGATCTTTACATGTAACAACAGATTGTCAATGTCCGTGCATCTCACAGGCTGCATGCTAATTAATTAGACTTGATGATCATGAGCTCTGTCTTTTCAATTATGTTCTGACAAAATGATTTCTAAAATCAGGACACTGATTTTACACTGAGGCTAATACTCAAGCCATAAAAAGTTCAGAATATGGGATCTGAAGTTACAGATATCAATGTGTATCTGTGAAGAATACTGGTTTATGATTAATAGATAGCTAACTGTACTCCTTTTCCAATATAAAGAGAAGTTCTTTAAAAAAAACTCCAGATCTATGGGATATTTTCAAAATAAGCACTTCAATCAACATGTTTCCTATGAAGAAATTTCACAGAATACTTAAAGAGATGTTGTTAAATGTTTTCAAGTTCTACTGCTTAGTATATATTTATTGGAATTCTTACCAATGATGTTAGCCATGGCATTTGAGTTGCAATTAAAATTTTATTTCAGTCATTTTTCTTTCTTCCCAAAGTATTAAGTTTCAGTTATAAAAAAAATAATATAGTAACTGCATACATCTGTGTATCTTATAAAAATGTGTAATAAGCTTTTGTACTGACAGCTCAAAATTGTATTGATACTCTTTATTGCAGTAAATTTTGATTATTTTATGAACGACAATCCCTTAGCGAAATAACTTTCTGAATGTGCTATTTGAAAAGCAATTACATTTAAATGTTTTCGTCATTCAAAATCATTGTAAAATGTTGGGGCTTCTTCGTGCAGTTACGGCAAAAGGCTGAAAATATAGCAGCTGACATTGAATCAAAAAATATCTTCCAAATTCTTGTGGTTAGTAAAACAAGACTGCCCTCTGTCGATGATGAACTCAGGATCAACCACTTGGGCACAAATAAAATACATTTTACTTAAAACATGTCAAATTAGGGATAACTGCCTCCTTCTGCCCACAAAAACTTATTCTGAAGTTAACACAAGTTCAAACGAAGATGCGAATGTCTTCTTTAGATACAGTGCATTGAGTTCTCCACTGAAAAAATTAATTAATTAAAAAAAAAAAAAAACGCTATGAGAAAGGGTTTTACCTCTTCATAATAATGGAGATTATTGTCAGCCATATTACCGAATGCCGATCTCATATCACACTGCATATTTTGCTTCCACCTGTCCCAATCTGCTTTCAGAGCATTATTGGCACATTCTACTTTGTCTTCAAGTTTCCCAATCTCTTCTGAGCACTAAATATGAATTGTAAACATAAAAATAAATAAATTAGTAGAGTCATGATTTCAAATGTGATTGAAAACAAATGATCATAGTGCAGTAAGAAGAACAGAACTGCAGAACCAAGGTTGGTATTACAATTAGTACATCAGTTCCCAGGGATAAATTTTAAATTATGTTCTTAATGAATAGCTCAGTACAATTTCTGAAATATTAATAGCAGAAATTCCAGATGGTAACTAAAGTGTTGCTGAAAATATTTTTATTGACTGCAAAGTTACAGACTGTGGCACCTCTTTACTTGCACTTGACGGTAATTCATTAAAAAAAGGAAACTTAAAAGGCTTTACTGGAGCAGAATCAACTATACAAATTAGATTTGGACAGAAAAACTGAGAAAACCTTGACAGAACCTTTGATGACCTCAGGGAAAATCAGAATGGGGGGAATACAGCAGAAATCACACACATAAACTTTCTGATGTCTTGCCTGTCGACTTGCGATTTTTTATTGTGGAACTAACCTCTGTGTGACCATGTGAGGAAGGCAGAAATACAGAAGTAGAGAAAGAAATTAAAACAGGATTTCTGCAGAGCAGGAACTCTTTCACAGGGATCCAGGATCAAAAACCTTGAGGGCAGCTACTATGCAGACATTATTTTCTTCTAATTGCTGGAGATGCCCAAAGTGAATTTCAGCTAATGGGAATCAGTAAGTAGATAGAGGGCCCCTCTTTAATGAGTCTTCTAGTCCTCTCAGTAATTTTGTACCTATTGTTATTTGTTAATCAGCTCTGTTGGTTCTGGCTGGCACCCAATTGCAGAATGAAGTAAATCTTCTGCAGCTACAGCGCGATTCAGCGCCTTGGGACTGCACAGAGACTGTGACAACCCTAGGGAAGTCAGGCATAAATGCCACCAATAACCAACAGCGATCAGGAAAAGCTGATCCTTACACTGTTTCTATTGCAACTCAGGTACCATACATCGTCCTCGTCTTCCTTGTACTCTGCTATCAGGCAAATTGTTTTTTCTTCATATAACAACTCTGTAAAGTTGGATAGCTCCTCATCAGTGCTGCAGAGCTGGTGCTGTCATTGGTATTAACTTCCAAGTCTTTTACAGGATTTTCAGGGGATGCTTAGGCGATTCACAGAATGCAGAAATGTCAGACTTCAGAGCAGGATATGGAAGGGTACAATCTGCAGCTTCCAGCTTAAGCCATGCACGAAGGGCACCATTCCAGTGCCACAGCTGCAAGTGCTGCAGGAATCAGAAATAAACTAAGCAACACTGTCGGAATCAGTGACAGAATCTGAGACCAATCCTTAAAATTTATGGAGGTATCAAGGAAGGATGACAGCTCATAAATGTTTCTTGTGTGTCCCTGAAGCCAAGAAGAGCCACATGTGCTTTAACCAAGTAACTCACGCTTGTGTACATTTCCACTATGCAATGCCCAGCAGAAATCCTGTTCACACTGCATATAGTCAGCATAAAATTGTCACCAAGATCACTCTGAAGTCAGTCAGTTTGTACAACCTTCTGGGAATCCACTGTCTGGGATCTACTGACTGCTGACTCTGGGCCACACTATAACAAGAGGTACTGCTTCTGCCAAAAACAACCCTTCCAAGAACAAAAGGTCAAGTGAAAACATAAAATATTTAATTTCCAAACCACAGATGCAAATTCAAAGTTTGACAAAGTGGAGTCCTTCACCTCTCCAAGTAGCCACAGAATGGGAAAAATGAAAGCAATTTCATCTGAATGGATTTTTTCCCACATTCCACAATACAGAGATGAATAAACATTTTTAGTTGGACTTTATTTCTAAACTGATTTTACTTGCTACACTTCTAGATTCACAAAATACTGGATATTATTCGAGAACAAAATATGCCTTTCCTTCTAACACTATAAAAACAAATGCACATAGAATACTGAAAATAGTGAGTATTTGTAGCTGATTTAGAGTAAGAAGGTGAGTTGAATCAATTTTTCTGCTTTTGCAAGAAAAAAAGTTCTTATTTGAAAATGAGCTAGACAACATGCTTCTGTTGTCAGAACTTCTCTGATTTCAAAGTCCTGGAGCAGCGTCCTCCCCTTATCTTGTTCTTTATATCTTTAAGACATTTATTTTACAGTTTGTTTTTGTCTTGCCTTTTCCAGGAACTTCGAATTTCTTCCACGGTGTAGCCATGATGTGATGTGGACAGGCAGACTGTTCTACATCCCTACCTGGAAACGCAGTTTAAACATCACCCTCTAAAGCCCCAAAGAAACTGTGTGTTGTATCAAGGCGAGGGTTGGACCTAGGGTCTAAAGACAGCGTTATGCCACACTTCTTCATCTCGACTAGAAAGGTCTAAGATCTACTTTTTGACAGCTGATAAGAAATATTAATACCATCTTCTTCAGCTGACATGACAGCAGAAATCAAAGAATGCCCTGGTCTCTGAACGAACACATCCACCCAGTGTGTTCCTGATTTACGAGGTGTACGTTGTTACAATTTATCCTACCAATTAAATATGGTCCTGAATCCATTTTCTTACACTGATCTCACTGAGGCAGCTAGTGTGATGAATAAAATCTTACATCAGTGGTTCCTGCAGGACAGCACGATGTTCACCAGATGTCATACAGCTGGCCAGAAGGTGTAAGCTAGACACTGCCAGGGCACAGCACTACTGGACATGCACAGGGCGACTTGTAGCCAGAGGAACTTGGCCCAAAAGCCGAACTACCCGGTAAGTGACACAACACTTTACAGTATCTCACGATGCAAACCAGCATGACTTTTAATCTCCTACATGCATTAATCCTACAGCTTGGTGGTACTAACCCTGTTCAGCCTGGAGTTGAAATTATCTATTCAGAATGTGATAGATTCAGCACTGCTTTTCTTCATTCCAAGCCTGAATACTAGAATCGTCAGTCATCAGTAATGCCTATCTGGTGCCTGTCTGAATGACTGCCTTCTGCGCTGCCTAAAGCTTGGAGTGGAAGGCCAGTGTTTGGCTTTTTAAAAGCACTACAAGCAGCTGGTTCTAAAAGCCTGGTGGGAGAAGCACGGCTCCAAAACGTTGTGTTTTTTTTTTTTCCCCAGCCAATGGACATTACATCTCATGAGGTTTAATTCATGATTCCAGCCTGTTTCAGCTGCACTGACCTTGAAAATGTTTTGCATTCTCCTGTTGTATAACCACCTGTTTGCTAAATCATTTAATGTTTGCTGTGACCAGTGCTGAAGATCTCACAGCCTTTTATCAGCTCTAATGACAGTCTAAGGTTCCTTATCTGTGGTGGAAGTGTACTTCAGGTAAGATTAGAATTCATGCCACTCATTGTCAGCAGAATTTCTGGCTACTAGATTGCACTGACAAGTTCAATCTGACGTCTGTGAGATCATTAGAAGCTACATAAGGTATGCCTAGGAATAGAAATGTGAAAATAAAGCCAAACTCAGCATTTGGCACCAATTCCAATCACAGTACTTCTGTTTTCAGGCTTTTTTCCAATCTCCTATCATTCTGAAATCAGTCGGGTTACAAATGTTAGCAAAATAGTTCAAGATGTAATAAAAATTAAAACATAGTAAAAGCAGATGCAGAAAACAGTTAAAAGTTACCTGAACAGTTAAAAATAGCAGTACACCACTCTCCGTGGCCAAACTATCATTAATACAAAAAGCTTTCAACTTCTAATTAAGAAAAAAGTCTTCAGGATGTAGCCACCACTCAATTACAGAGGACAGGACTTTATGATTAGACTAACAGATATTCATGTTGCTGCTCTCTTGAGTCTGCAAGGAGAATTGAGGTCTCAGCAACAGCATTTTTTGAAATAATTGAGAAACAGAGAGGCTGGAAAGATAAAGCAAAGGTCTGAACACCTAAGTAATTGTGTGATCTACAGGCTTTTACCAGAGCAACAAGGAAATTCAGAAACAGTGAAGAAAAGACCAGGTTTACTGGAAGCAAGGACAAACCTCCTTATGGAGCAAAACACTGTCAATATCATATCAACATGGTACGATTGATAAAATGCTAAAGGAAAAAATTATTCCTTTCTGTCTGTAACAGCTGAAGAAAACAGAGTGTGTGCACCTTGTCTGAGGACTCCATGAGATTATACCAGACACACTTTCTGAAAAGGCCGTGTCCTGCCAGGCGATGACCCTTCCCTACGGTGAACAGCAGCAAGACCAGCTGCTATACAAGTTGTATGAAATTGCCATTCATCACTGAGTCACTCCGTGCAAATGCAGTTGTTTTTAGCAAGTTGCCAACAAACCATACAAGTGGGAAGTACTGATAAAAGGGATGCAATGTTGCAAAGTTGATCTAACTAGCTGTGTACAAATAACTTAAACGGTGACCCGTGACACTCTTTTGGCAAAACAAATTCTTAGTATATACTGTGCTTTCACATACAACTAATAGACCTGTCTATGACACAGCTGCGGTGAGACCTCACTTAGCAATCAATTGTCCAGTGCGTAGACAGATATAGATAGGCTGAGACTAGAAATATTTAAGTAAAGGTTTGCTGGAAGATGGTCTTTGCTTATTCCTATAAATGTGAAATTAGTGTTATACAACATGTTAATTTATTTCCAAGAGAAACTGTATTTCAGTCACCATTTATGTGACATTCCCTATAAACCTGGGGGAGCAAAGAGCAGATGTGGTTCTCCTGGCAGCCAGCGATCTCTCTGACCCCTGCCGGCTGGTTCCTGGCTGCAGCGATGCCCCTGAACATCCCTGCTACCCTGGGCCAGGGAAACCCTGCGAGCCCCCACGCTCCCTCCCCCTCCACTCCCCGTGTTGCTCAGAGGCTGCTCCCTCCCCACCTTTTAGGTTTACAGATGTGGCCTGCACCCACCAAGTCCTTCGTGACGGTGCTGGCAGGACAGCCAGGAGACAAACCTGGGGCTGGGGACACCACAGCTGGGGCTGCTGGGGAGACACGGTGGGCTGGGCGAGGAGCAGGCAGCATGGAAACACGCTGGCCTTGCTGGTAGCTGCAGCTGGCAGAGGACCAAGACTTGTCCTCCGTGCCCCAGCTCCCAGCATGGGGGGCTCCTCTGTCTCCTCGCATTTTGTAAGAGCTTTAAACGTTATCCCTAAACTAAGGACAGGAGGAGCAGCTGAGGAAGCCAAAAAACAGATAAGAGAGCAAAAAGGTAGAAAAATTCAAGTAAACAGAATTTCTACTTCTGGAGAAAAAAAAAATAAAAAATAGACATATTTACTGACTGTCCCACTGCAGTACACAGAGACAAATTATGAAATACACCGTAGACATCACAATTTAGATAGTGGTAATATATTCTTATTTATTCATTTAACTGACAAGAAATCAAATGAAAATATGCACTTCAGCTGCCAAAAACTACCTAAACAGCTCATCTTTACATGAAAGCTAATTACAACAACCCTAATAAAAAATGTCTGAAATGTCAAGGACTTTCTCCATCGATATACCAGAAAGTTGCAGTAATTATTATCTAGTCATTTTTATGTATTATTTACACTGTATAATCCTTGGTGTTAACACTATGCTAAAAGGACATTATTTAGGCCGTAGAGCTCAACTATTAAAAAATTGAAAAAATGCCAGTTCTGCTCTCCACCACAGCTCTAAGCTGCACAGCTGGTAATGGAGCAGTGCAGAAAAAGTGTCCCAGCATTGGTGCCACCATTGCACAGGAGCAGGCTGAGGCCAGAAGTGAGCCAGTGGCAACAGTGAGCAGGCCAGCACTGAGGTTGTGCAAATTTATCCCAAAATTCCTTTAAGTCATCCCACTGAACTTCACTGGTGGCTTTCAGGATGCCCGCTTCCATGAGTTACTACAGGTATGGTCTGACTGCTGCAGAATGAAGACATACGACTGATGGTAAAAAAAAAAAAAATAATAAAATCCTAAAAAATAACCAAATAAGACAGAAACTTGAAGGAGCAAGATTGAGAGCTTTTCATTTTAAATACGTCTAATTGCTTTGCTCGTTCTACCTCCTTTTCCTTTCCTTTGTCAACAGAGCAGCAGCTATGAGAGCACTGCAGCAAGTCTTACTTTCTCTTAACTCCCAATGGGGATGTAAAAAGAAATGTTAAAAATACACCACAGCACTGCCTGTATTGACAAAACATGATCCGTGGATGCCCATTATTAGCAATCCTTTGCTACAGCTACCTACCCACTGATGTGTTGCATGTTTCTCATGATTGCCTCTGCCTAGCATGCACAGCTGCAAAGAACAAACTTTTTTAGAGAAAGTATGGGACATACAGAGACACTATACAGTTACAGAGCATGGCTTCACAGGACACTTTCTTCAGGGGATTCATCTCTTGCAGTTAGAGTAAGGCCTAGAATATTTCAGCATTCTGTACAGAGATGTACTCACCAGATCCTTGTCTGCCTTTTTATTGGCTAAAGCATCCATTTTGGAATCAAGCTCACTTTGAATGTGGTCTCTCCTTTTCAAAACACCCTTAAAATAAAAAATAATAAATAAATAAAGCACACTAAATTTTAGCCATGTGTTCAGAAAACCATCAGACAATTTTGAAATTTAATAAATTAAGATCAGAGAATGAAACAATTCAATAATTTTGGCATGATATAAATATTTTTCTTTAAAAAAAAAAATAAAATCGGGTAGTAAGGACTCATATTTCAATACCCACCTTTTATCTCATGTGATTTTTCTAGAATCTTGGTAAATCCAAAAGCAATGCCACAAGAATCTGCCATACACGGTATCATTGCTAATTGTATGAGAAAAACTGCAGCAGCAGTTAACTTAGTAGTAACTCAACCTACAATATATTCATTTTAAAAAAGCAACATGAGTTTGTGAAATCAAAAGTAGCTTACTTGAGGAAAAGCTACAATACAAATTAGAATAAATGACTCAGAATGGTATACAAGGTATTATTGAAATTGTGACTTTAACCAATATTATTCTGCAAGCACCAACTGTAGTTCAGTAACATCAGATAAAATTATCATAAAAATAATAGACGCAATGACATTGATATGTGTGCCTATTTTCAGTATATGTAATTATTTCCTTCCCTAAAACTGTCTTACAGGTATTAAATTTTTAGCATAATGCCAAAAAATAATTAGAAAGGGGAGGAATTGTTACTTGTTAGACTACAAAACGGGAATAGTGTAACAGATTAAATTTCCATTTCTGATGTTCATTTGCTATGTGACCTTGAGCAAGTCTTATAAATTTCTCTTTGCCTTAGTTTTCTCATCTGTAAAAGCATACTCAGGTGTGCTTATCTCACAGAAATGTTACAAGGCATTAGTCCTTTAAAAAAATAATCAGAAGCAGGACATACGTAATTGCAAATGTCAAAACCTCCTTTTACTTTGCTGTGCCACAACTGGTTTTACTGCTTCTTCTGCATATACAAAAAAGATTTTCAGTATTTACCTCTAGCACAGGGCATGTTGAAACAGCACAGGGCCTAAGCAGCTCTACCTTTTCTATCTGTCTTATTTGACTGAGTTCTCTCTGATATCTTGTCACTTTAACAAGCACAACATAAAAAAGCAGTAGGTGAACTTTAAAATAATGTTTCATGTTTCCTTTTGAACATATATACACTAGAAAAATTTGGCAAACTTGACTTGGGACAACTCTGAGTACTACTTTAGCACTACATGCTAATGCATAAATCTACCTTTCAATAGCTTAGAATATCTTCTGTTTCAATAAATATAGAAAATATTTAGCTGTAAGCACAGAAATAAAACAATTATGTCTAGAAAAGCTTTCACATTATGAGTGCTTTATCTTTTTTATTATTCCTTTTGCCTCTTTTAAAACTATTTTATTGACCATATGCCAACTTTTATCACAAATATTTCTTAAGTTACAAGATAAAAACAATAATTTTAATATTAACGTGTTGCAACTATAAGCAAGTGCTGAATTCCAATGTCACACAAAGGAACTGTTTTATATACATATTGTTATACTTTTGTAATTTGTATAATAATTAATACTACCCTGCCACAAAGCCATCAAATAATTGTATGTGGACCCATAACCAATTTAGAGCTGCAGTTTGTACCCTGAAGCACAACAGGACGGTTGCACTCTCTAGATTAGTTGTCTCCACTGTGAGTCAGTTAGAAAGGAGCCTGTCTAGACATAATTATTTAACTATGAATTTATCTCTTTCCTCAGTTTAAGGCTAAACTCCCAACACTGGAAAATACAAGGACTAATCCGTTGTACTGACCACAACTTCTGCATGTTTGCACGTTAGCTTCTTGCAGCAACACACAAAGGTGCCTGTGATGAGGTACCCTAGAAAGCAGGTTTTACTGGTGTGTGACTTCCTTCATTGTATTTTGAGTATGATTAGTAGTCCCCTCTCCGTACTGTGAGAGGGAAGTAACTTGTAGGAAAAAAAACACATGTTGAATGTAAGGAAAAGAGCAGTACTTTGAGAGGACTGAGCTACTGGAGGAAGATTTTCCTTTGGACAGGACCTTGTGGCAGCTTAATGCTGCATTGCAAGTGTTGCATCAAGGCAACTGCAACTAAGAAAAACAAAACAAAACAAAAACAAAAAAGGAAAAAAAAAAAAAAGAAACCAGCAGTGAGTAACAGCAACTTGCAACACGTGCATTACGAGCCAGGAAGTCATTCTGTGGTTTGTGCAGACAAATCTCTCTGTGCTACACACAGAAGCAAGCACCTGTGAAAGGGTGAGCCAAACTGCAAACTAGAAGGCAGTGTCTCTTCAGAAACATGAGGGATGGGATGGCTCACAGCTAACAGATGTACAAGTTCTGAAAAACAAGACTGGAACTGGGGGAGGGGAGGAAATACTGCAATTTGCCAAGATAGTACTCTCTTCATACCTTTAAGCAAAGTAATGCCTATCTCCGTCTGCCTCCATGTACATTTAAATACTGAGGCCTGTGAGATACAGGACATTTTGTATGGTCTCTCTTTTAGTGAAATTTGTTTTAAAGACAATGGTCACTGTAGTGACCAGTGTAGTGACACAGTAGTTCTTTAACCTTTCAGTTGCTAAGCCATTTGGAGAAACGGGCAATGCTGTGCACCGTGCCAACAAAGGCCTATGCTGGCCAAGTGAACCTGGGTCTTGCTCTACACAAGACCTGTAGCACACTCAGCCCCTGCTCAGAAGCCACTGCAGTATGAGCAGGACTACCAGCAGAGACACAAAAATGGATACGGCAGATTGCAGAGGCATGGCAAATCCTAGACAAAGGCTTATTTGCAGACATTCCTGCTTTCTGAAGGCAGCAGAGTGGGAATGATGACATGCTGAAGTCAGTTTTTGAATTATGTTGATTGTCAGGTCAGATTTTTTACATTCTCTCCAAGTGTAAGAAAATTACATATGTGAAGGGAACTGAGAGCATCAGCTTATGACAGACTAAAACTTGCTTATATAATGACACAGGGACTGGAAGTTTCCTGCTTTTCTAGAAAAAGAAAACATAATTTAGGAACATCTCCCAGAAAAGGGAAGAACCTCTCCAGTCCTCCTCCCCCTCACAATCTGTTACTAGATGAGTCCGTATTTCACCAGTGTCAGCGGAGGTCTTTCTGAACTGCTGTTCCTCGAGCCTTTCTGTGTTCCAGCCTCTGCTACAACACAGAGCTCTCTTCAGAGGGCAAAATCCAAACTCTTCTGCACTGCTACCACGAGTGGATCCATGCCACACAAAACTAGCAAGCCTGTCTCATCTGAAAGGGGTGCCTCTAGCCTGATTAACAAGGGAAACAGGACAAACTGCATTCTCTGCTGATGGACAGCGATCCTGTGCAGTGCAGGTTTACTAAGGGCAGTTAATGACAGCAAAATCATTTTCATCAGTTACAAACTCTCTTCTAGAGTTTGTCAGTGCCCTAAGCCAAACTTCATATACTGCCATAAGAAATCCTAAAGGAAACCTTACCATCAGAATTTCACTGTAGAGAACATACTCATGTAAGATCGGTAGCAGATTTTCCGAGAGCCCTGCCATTCGTTTCTCTGTAGCCTTGCAACACTTGTCAATGCAGCTGGCGATGCCTTTTAGGGAGTCTGCTATATCTTCTTCTGATGCTGACCAAAGTGTGTGGATGGGGCCGTATTCCTTCATTTCATTAAAATACTCTTAACAGGAACATATACACAGGTTAGTTGTTTGTTCACTAACAGGTGTCTAAGCAATACGAATTGCAACCTCATATTTCCTGTGAATACAGCAAGAAACCAGGACTAATGTTTAATATTTTTTTAGTATGTTCTCAAAGGTGCATACCTAAGTTCATTCCAGTTCTGCAGGTGTTATCTTCTTTAGAAACTTGTACTACTCTAAACAGATAGGTATCCTAAAAATTGCTTCTCTTATGTCTCTGAGCCAAGTGCTAATTCGTGTAAGAAAGAATAAGGTACTGCTGTTTGGCAGTACTTAATTTGGCAAGGCTGGTTATGACCTGGAAGATGTTCACAGGACGGTACTGAGAACACGTTTCCATTTATTGAAAACATAATTTTATCACAATTGAGTTTATAATGAAGAAATGTCCAACAAAAGTTGCCAAACAGTTTTGTGCCATGAAGAAATCAATATTTACTTTGAGATCACTTTGACAAAAAAACCCTCCATGGATAATGTAATTAGGACTCTCATGTTAGGCAATTACAAGCAGGAATATTTTCTGAATGTTCTCAGTTATCAGCAGATCACGTCCCCAGCAGTGCAGCCCTGCACACTAGTGTTCTGCCTATTGCTATCTGGAAAATCTAGAAATAAGATACATCCAGCAGCACTTGGGAACATGTCAAAATTCATAAGGTTTTCCAATAAATATTTTGTCATTGATGACTTGAACCTAAGAACCTCAGCCAGAGATTTCCACTGGAATGAACTATAACAAAAGGAACCCTTTTCAGCAACATTTATTCTCCTTTTATTAGACCCCTCCAGCTTAGTGAGGACACACTGAGATGTGGTACTGCACACTAAAGCACAAGGTCTTGGTTACTACAGAACAAAGTGTAGCACTTCAAATTATATTATATAAACAATAACATTTCTCAAGTGCTGACCAGTAGAAATTGTAAACAGACCTAGTCTGAGATCAGGGTCAAGCTCAGAAAGTTAATAATTTAGAGTTTCAAGTAGGTGTGTAAACTGCTGTTACTGATGAAAAATATGAGCTGAAGTCATCCTTCTCAAGAAAACTCTAACAGGCACAGATTCCCATGGCAGAAACCATGGCCCACAGCAAAGCTCTTAAAAATAATCTACTTGGCCAATACATAAAAAAGGTGCGGAATAAACCTGAAGAAGACATTTAGATATCTGGAATTTGTGTGGCATTATGCCAGGATGAGACAGGAGAAAAAAACTAACTCTACATTCCACTCAAAGTACAAAACAAAGGGTCATGCAGATCTCCAATAACCACAGTAAAATGACAGCCCCACTTGTTATGTTTTCTTCTTTTTAAGCTCCTTACTGGGTAGGTTGATGACATGTTAAAACTTTCCCTATTACCAAGCTATTCAAGTTAACTTGAAGATCTGCCAGAACAATGACCATTATGAAAAGCACCGCATAAATACAAATCTTCCCTTTTTCCCTGCTTGCTGGAAAGAAGTATTTTGCTTGGCATAATGAAAATGAATGTACTGTTTACAACAAGTTGTTTTCCAGTATATTAATTTCTTAAATCCATAAAAAGATATCTGTTTTCTACTTACCCCTTTCTTCCTTGTAGATTCTATGAGCTATTTTGTCCAGTACATTTATTTTCTGACTAAATGTTTCCATATAATCATTCATTTCTGTAAACATTTCAGGACGATTTTTAACTCCTCCTCTTACTGAGGATGCTACAGCTCTTACAGTCTGTCCCATTCTGCTCAGCAAACCAGGGCCCTGCTTCTTGTGTGAGGAGAGTTCCTAAAAAACAGAACATGCTGAGTTTACTTGCATATATATTTTTAAATTCTTTAAAAATAATATGTGGTTAAAAGCTTCCTGTTTTGTTTTAAAACAAAACTATATTCATAGACCTCTGTGGAAAAAAAAAAAAAAATTCAGATGTCTTTTTAGTGGATAAATCTCACTCTAAAATTATTAGACCAGTGTCAGAACCATAACCATCACATGCATTTATTAACTAAGCCTTTCTGGACAAACATAAACATGCTGTGCGTCATGCTCTCACAAAGAATGATTAAAGATGGCAGAAAACCTTTACCCTTTCGTTCCTTAGAGTTGACTAGATTGCAATTTAGCCTTGTGAACAGGAAAGCAGAGGTAATGATTGCAGAAAGAACTCATTGAGAAAAGCAAACAATGTTCCTACTGGAAGAAATAAGCCAGCGATTTTCTGTAACTATTTTTACATGTTGATAGAATAGACTTTGCTAAAGTTCAGAGGCAGGCTTTCTGAGTACAAAACTCTGATCTTCAAGTGGCAACATCTTGTAAAAATACCACGGGAAATACAAAGGATGTATTTTTCTTTTATGAGACCAGTATAACTTAAAAAAAAAAAATCAGATGAAAAAGACAAGTGCTATGCCAAAACTGTAATTCATTTAAATTACTACTTTTCATATAATCTTTGAAGCTTATGTGTATAATAGAAAGCATGCAGAGTTGAAATATTGTGCCACAAAAATCCAAAACGCAGCAACAAAAACTGCTTTGGCAGGTACAGCAATATTTATGGCCACACGCAAGATTACCAAATGCACAGAAGAAAAGGTTATCTTGGGGGACGAATATTCCATAAATTCCACACCTTCTTCTGACACTTCTGTAACAAGCCGTGGGAGGATGCTATTGAATACTGAACTAGGGAGACTCCTGATACACTCTACTAACACAAGACATGGTTTCATATAACTGTAGATAAAAATAAAGCCATTTTACCCAGGCTTGTGCAGTAAGAAAAATTTTGAAGTCTTCATTAAAAGTTAAAGTTGGATGATCAGCAATGCGGTTCAAAAATTTATGTAAAGCTTTTCTTCGAGTCTCAATGAATTCATCGCTAAATCGTTCCACCATTCCTTTCATTATGAATTTTTCAGGCAATGGCTAAAAAAAAAAAAGAAAAAAGTATATTGTATAACTTGCAAAATATTAGGGATATTATAACAGTTCCTCTACTTACTGAAAACATAGATACAGCTTGTAAAATTCACCATGTAAAAACAAACTGCTACAAAACTATCATATTTAACAGCAGTATATACTGGTATTTGTAGCCGATAGTATAGCAGGATACAAGTACAATTAAGAAAGGGGAAATAAATTACTGCAAATGGCACAATTTCAAACATAAGAAGTGAATTACAGAATTTTTAATTATCGCTTATATACGATATAAGCGATATACGATATAAGCGATAATTTTTTATAGAAAGCTACTAAAAGGTTAGTTTGATGCTCATGAGAGTTCAGAAACACAAGAAAGCCTTCAAGCAGCTCTGTTTAAAACTTGGGTCACCTTATAAATGAATAAAAATAACATAAGGTTTAACAAACGAACAGGAATAATTAGTGTTGGATGTGCTTCTTCGAGTTTGCTCTTCAACCAAAGGAAATCCTGATACCGTCTTCGAACTTCATATTCACAGGAGTCAAATTCACCACGAGATGTCTGAAAACCATGGAGATAAAAAACAGGACCAGAAAGTGAGAATACTGTGAAAAAATAACGATATTGTTTTAGATTTTGAAGAAAACTGCATACATGATTCTATTTTGCCCTTGCTATTTGCTTGCTGTTTTTTAATGCACGATGATCAATCTCTTAATGAAATAGAACACATGCAATTTTAGCAACAAATCCAAGTTCTACTTTAAAACAACATCAACAACAAAAGAAAAACTAAACAGCAGAGTGACCTAAAATAATCACCCTAGCAGTGTTTTCAGAAGATTTCAATCATTACTTTACTGTGCCATGTCCCTGTTAGCAATCATAGTTATGTTGATTACCCTTAGGGCACTTCTTCTGAAATGATTTGAAATCAATGAGTGAGGAAAGTCCATTTTTTAGCATTCTGAAAAAGCTAGAAATAGCTGACATACGTCCTTGGGGCCTGCTGATGCCAGTCAACAATCCTCACATTCAGAAGGTGAAAACTTCAGCACATCATAGAAGTAACATTTCCTGTGCTGTTTAATGGATTCTGCTATTCCATCATCAACTCCAGTTCTGTAGCCCTTTGTCAGAGCTTGCCAACAAACCTTTAATGCTTATAAAAATGCTTATTACAGCATTGTGAAATTGTCAAACCATATGATTTATTTTATCACCACTCTATCTTCTAGAATCAAGCTACAAAGAGCTCATGTTTACATCAGAGTGATGCATGCTGTTTAGCATTTGTTTTTGCACGGAGATTTATAATGCAATGCAAGTAAATTCTAAAAAACTCAAAACACACTTTACTAATCTAAACATTTTTGAGGACTGAATAAATTTTTTTCAAGTTATGTGGGAGGAATGACATTACTTTATCATCAACAACCAGCACTTCAAATTAAATATGATAAGAAACGATGGAAGAGATAAAAAAGCAAAAGCAATCCACCTTACAGCCCTTCCATATTTGCCTGCAGAAAAAAATGTTCTTTTGTCTACAAAAAGATGCATAAAGTGAAAATTATTGCTAGCAACCTAATGAAGATAGCTCTCTTCCTACTCTTTAAATATTTTATGAAGGATTGATAACTTTTCTTATTTAAAGATGAATAATTCCCATTTGAAAATTTGGTTTTAAATGAATCTTTTAAAAAGAACTCAAAGTAAAATAAATTAACACAGTAATTCTCAAAACACAGCCTGCAGAATATTTGCTGGTAATCCCAAATGATCTGTCTGGTCTCACAACACTTTCTTCCTTATTTCCAGTGAATAATTTGCATTCAGGACAGCTAAAAATACACTATGTTGTTTCCTAATATTACTTTTTTCTTCATTTGAGAATTGTGGCAGTTTCCCAGAAATCATATGCAACTGTTGATGGGAAACAAACTTTCCCATAGTAGTGGGCACTGCAATTACGAAAAAATGGAGCTGTAAGACTTTGTAGCAGCAAGTCTTTTCATGCAAAGCAAAAGATTGCTGGCCTGCAAGTGATCCAAAAGTCATATAATACGTTGGCTAACATAGTGTCTTCAAACAAAATCAGTGGCTCTGCTGTTTCATATTCATGTCGAAGATCACAACAGAAAATATTTATTTCCATATAGAACTGAATTTGCCATTGAAGGAATACCAGCTATTTTCTCAGTATAAAAAAATCTATGTACATAACATCTGTAGACTTTACTGATTTTTTTAAAAAACTTCCAGTTTCATACCGTTTTAGTGCTCTATAACTCATAGCAAAATCAGACTATGATTTCAACTTAGTAATATCCCAAAGAATGGTTCAAAAGAAGAGGGAAAATATTGTTACCAGTGTAAGCCACTGAATAGATGCTTACCTTTGTGATTACTCTGTATGTAATGAATGTTTCAATGGCTGTAATGTGGCTTTCAGGATCATCGACAGTAATGAAGAGATCTCTTAATTCTGGTTCATCTTCAAATTTATACTGGTTTATCATAGATGAGGGGGATATTGTCATTGAAGGACTGAATGAGTTTGCTTCAGCCAATGATGTATCCTGCATATAAGACATGAGAACATTCATATTGAAACATATTTACGCACATACAAACATGTCTCAGATGCTGTAATGGCAAGATAAAAGAATTATATGATATGTGGCAAATCTATTATCTATTCACTTCAGTAAGGACATAAGAAATAAGAATGAGACTTATTCTTTAACTGATGAAAGCAAAATGCTACCATTTGACTAGACCTTTATGCATAGTTAGAAAGAGAAATTGCCTGTGAATGCTTAAATTAGTTATGATTACAAGCATCTAGTATTTCTGTAGTATGATTACCAGCTTTATTATAATGGTTAGAAGCCAGTTACTCAGGACTCACCATGCTTGAATTATCTCTAGTACGCTGAACAGGGTGGATAAGAAAGTACGATTTTAAGAAACAAGACAAAATCTAAATCAGAATTTTTACTGGAATTGGGTATCCCAGTTTGCATATATTTTAAAATAGAATTTCAAATGGGAAACTTTTACAGAGATGTAAATTTGATCTTTAAAAAAAAAAAGATAAGTAAGAATGCAGTACAAAATTACTGCTTAATTTATTAATTTAATTAAATTCACTAACTCAGAAAACAGCATAATAATTTAATAAATTATTAAAAATAAATGAGAGCAATTAAAATCAATAATCATATAGTAAATATCAGACATTTAATGTAGCTTTTCTAACATATCCAATTCAATGAAGTATTTCAATTAATAACAAGCTTCAATATTCCTCGGCGTTTTTGGAAAGTTGCTTTCTCTTTTCAAAAACTTAAGCTTATACACAAAACTGGGTAAAAACTGGCTATTTAAATCTGAATTTCTGAATGAGATCATCAGGCAAATGAACAACCACACTGCCAGGAGCCCCACGCTGCCATCCTACACAGGACTTCTACGCTGCCCTTGGCACTGGGAGCTCACCTGAGCTACCTTTCTATCTGCTTTATGCCACAGTAAAACCAATTGCTTGCCCGTCCAAGCCTGTGAATCAGCAGCACGGAACAGCTTGGGTTGGGAGGGACCCTAAAGACCACCCAGTTCCAACACCTTGCCCTGCGCAGGGACGCTGCCCACTGGATCGGATTCCCCTAGGCCCAACCAGCCTGGCCTCGAACACCTCCAGGGATGGGGCGTGCACGGCTTCTCTGGGCAGCCTGCTCACGAAACTGGCTCCTCTCTTGCAAGAGAATCCCAGAGTGGTAAAAAAAGGTCCTTTCTAGTGCCTTGCTGGCTATGGAGCATGCAGAAAAGGGATGCTGCTGAAGAGAAAACTGGTGAAATGTCAGGAGTGGAAATGTGTGAGGCCACGTATTGCCATGTGGGACTGAGGAGTGCAAGACTGGTGTCACTGAGGATGGGAAGACTTTCTCCTTTGGATTTACCCAAACCAAAGCTGCCTATGGGCTATGTTCTCCCCTCTCACTCTTTTGCAGTCTTTAACCTCATCATTGTACACTGCCAGCTCCCTCCATTGGATTTTTCAATGTACTCTCACACATACGGAGTAGAAACCTCTGTCGTGAGCCATGCACTGAAATCACTCGTGTACCAGATCTCCTCCCATCACGCATGTACAGTTCTTTGACCAGGGAAACAGAGCCAAGAAGAAAGGTTAAAGACAATGCTTTAAATATTACAGAGCTGCTTCCTTGTATGCGTGCCAGTCACGTTATGTATTTCACTCAGCCTGTTCCAACCCACAATTTCTGTACTGGTACGTAGTCTGCACCGCCGGCAGTGGTGGAGGATGAATAGAAAAGCTGTGTTTTCATGGCTCACCAGCACTAGCTGCCCATGCTCCCCATGAAGAATGAAACCGCTTTCCAAACGTGCGAGTTCAGGGCAGGCCATGTGATTCACAGTGCTGAGACAATGGGAAATTCCCAAGGAGAGAAAAATGCACGTGAGCATGTAAGGGACTTGGATGGCCATACACTTGAGGAATAATGATACTGCAAAGCCTAAACTGGATCAAGGCAAATGTGTTTCATATCTTCCAATTTCCTATGGGCCATTACTATCTTAATATTTCCTTCCTCTTTCTAGGTTGCTACTAAAAGTTGTTCTATACAGGCAGGTTCCTGAAAGCATGCTTTTATATGAGAGGCCTAAAAAATACATAGCTTATGAAATAAAACACTGACAATAAAAATCCACAGAGTAAGCAGGACTTCTGTTTTGTTGTAGTATGGTTTCTGTGTTGTCTGCACGTCAGTGAATACATGTCAGGTTTATACAAGCATCTGTTTCTCTATCATCACGATACTTCTGGTTTATTTCCAGCAGTTCTTGAAGTTTGCTGACATGTCTGATGCCATCAAAGGGAACAGAGTTAAAAAAAAAAAAAAAGGTAATTTTCTGTTTTCTACACAGCTGTAATTTTGGGGTTGGTCCTGTTTTTGTGTGCATACTGTTGACAGTGGAAGTTGTATGGCAGGGGAAAAACAGACGATTCTTCCAGCTCTTGGTTTTTAAAACTTTTTTTTATAAACTTCTTTCCTCTTTATCTATGTGAAGAAAGTCAAGGCCTTGCCCTTGATAAGGAGGTACTTTCCCACACCTTCCCCGACTGCACGTGCCTACCACCCCCCTCCTCCCTTCCATGCCCTTGAACTAGTGGCAGAAGAGATGAAACCTTTGAAAACGGCTTAAATCCTCAATCAACTTGTTCTGGAAAAAGTAGCTTCTATGCAATTCTGTGGTGGCATGTACATCGTTTCTACAAACACCATGAATTAAGTTTTCTGTAATCATGGAAGGGAGACAAGCATTGTAAAACCGAGTTTTGAAAGGAGGGCTGCTTAACATTTTAAGTATTAACCAAATCACTGACAGCTTTGTCAATGTCATGTCAAGGTACCACCAGCAAGGAACACAAGGATTACTGGAGTGCAGTACATGTGGTACTGTACTTTGAGACCCATGGAAGAAAGCAGGCTGCAAACACTGCATTCGTGTGACTCATCATTCAA
This sequence comes from Anas platyrhynchos, assembly GCF_047663525.1. Lineage (NCBI taxonomy): Eukaryota > Metazoa > Chordata > Aves > Anseriformes > Anatidae > Anas > Anas platyrhynchos. The sequence continues at coordinate 10,121,848 of NC_092594.1, read as the reverse complement.
CCCTGAGAGGCTGTCTCTGCTAAAACGACCTCAGAACTTTTTCCATGGTAACAGAAACTGGGATAAAGTGAAATGCACGTTACATTATGAAATGCTTTATCAGGGCTGCCGAATAAAATGCTAGTCTGTAATATTTGAGGTATGTCACCGGATATTGGGCCAGTGGTTTATGACACTATCAGGTTAAATGTCTATGAATTTTCATACAATAAAAGCTTTGCCTTTACAACTTGAGTAATAACTTACAGTATTGAGGCTGACAATTTTTAAGAACCTCATTTTTCACCATTTTGGTAGCTGGTCCATTTCACTGACTAAACTTAGAAAAATGAAGTCAGTGTCAGGCACTGAGCACTGCACTGCCGCTGCATCCCATTGGGCCTGCAAATGCTGGTGACCTTAAAGACAGTGGTGTGAGACACTCCATTAAAATACAATTTAATACAAGGTGGTCTTGGAACAGCACATTATGGAAAAATCAGTTTTACAAAAATAAGTCTGATGCTACATTTAGCTTGTCAGTTTCCCTTTAATATACAGAACACAAACAGAGGATGCAACCCCAAATCACCCTCACAGGTTTTCATCCTCTCAAAAGATCAGCGCTCAAGCTGTAGCTGAAAACAAACTGAATTTCTGGCCAACATATAACCACTAAATGCATGTGTCTAAGATTTGGAAAGAACACTGGAGCTTTAACACAGTTTGACACGTTTTCTTGTTCGCAGAAATAGGTTATTTTGCATGCAGTAAATCTTTTATTAGTAGCTAACATTAACAGTAGTTAAGATTTAATATAAGCAAGAAATATTTTTGCATGAATCTAGGTGGCAGTAATTTAAGGATATATTTATTTCCCATAGAGCAGCAGTATCTCATATCATCCATACTTGTGTTTATTGTTTATTCTCAAGGAACTTCACCCTTGACAAGCAAGCATGTTGATATGTTGTATTGATAGGCACTGACACCTGCATGCAGAACTGCCTGAGCTTACCTCGTAAAGGCAAAAGGATTCAAGGTAAGATACAGCTGAAGTTATATTTAACGTTGGTTTTGTCTGCAAGTTCAGCAAATCATCAGATCACGACTGATACTTTTCCAGAAAATATGATTTGGCTAAACCCTAGTTATGCTTTAGAAAAACACTGATAACTTAGCGAAGTTTCGCCTGGCCTCTTGTATGTTACAGATTATTAAATTACCTAATAGATACCTGTGGTGTTAAAATGCATGATTTTCAAGAATTTTATTGCAGTCACAGTTTAAATACATAGCTCCTAAGAATGAGGCTTTTATTCCAATGTGTTTTTTTTTATTCACACATACAAAAAAGTATCTTTTTTACACAAAAACAGAAAATATACACTTAGTTCATATTACACTTGGTCCTAATACAAATGTTTGCTGTCGCATTTTCAAATAGGAAAAATATTTACTATTTCTTTCCCTCGTCATACATTCTGGTACCCAACAGAGAGAAGTCTCAGCAGGTGGATGGGGCCACAGCTGCCCTACACATTTTTTCCACCTCAGCTCTCTGTACATCTTACGGGACATTTTATACAGGGCGAACGCATCCATCGCAGGCTCCCTTCTCTGGCGGCTGAGAGGGCGAGAGTTAAAGCCCTGTCTTGACCAAACCAGCACAAAATGAGAGCCCTTACACGTGGCAGCCCCACCACCCTTCCTGAGATTCATCACAACCAGGAATCTCAATCTGCCTGCCCGCGCTGACGGCCGGACAGACGGAGGGAGGGAAGGAGCCGGGACCCGCCCGATGCCGACGGGGCCGCCGCGGGGAGCGGAGCGGAGCTGCCGTGCGCAGCCGGGCCTCGCCTCCCGTCCCGTCCCGTCCCGCCCCGGTGCCGCCGTACCTTGCTGAACACCTCCAGGTCGTCCTCCTCGTCGTCCAACTCCAGCACCTCGGCGGGGGCGCCCAGCAGCGGCACCCGGGCCGCGCCGGGGGGGCTGGCGGGGAGCTCGGCCCCAGCCCCGCTCCCGATCCCGATCCCTCCTCCCCCGGCGTGGGGGAGCGGCGGCGGTGGCGGCCCCGGGACCCGTCCCTCTGCCTCCATCCTCGCCGCGAGCGCGGGCGGCCGCCCCGCCGGAGCCGCTCCCCGGGGCACCGCAATTGGCCGCCCGCCGCTCCCCCGGCCCCGCCCGCGGACCGCCCTCGGACCGGCCCCGGCCCCGGCCCCGGCCCCAGCCCCGGCCCCGGCTCCGGGGCGCGCCCAGTGCGCAGGAGTGGAAGCGGCGGCGGCTGCGGGAGGCGCCGCTGGGACGGGGCGGGACGGGGACGGGGACGGGGACGGGGAGCAGGGGGCGGTGTCTGCTCAATGCCGGTCCCGGCACGGAGAGGCCGCCCAGGCGGCTTTCTGCTGCTTCCAAGCCTGCCCAGCGGGTGTGCCCCCTGGCTGCACACACATCCCAGCGGAAAGCACGCCTGGCTGCCTGCCTCGTGTGCTCGGACAGCCCTGCTGCCGTGTAGCTGGACTTGTTTGCTCTTGATCTTGAGGTCTGCTCTGCCTCTCTGATGTTGAGGCCAGAGATCACTTTGGGGTCAGAGGTTCACTTGTGAGGTATTATTGGCACCATGTTACATCTGAAAAGGGATTTTTCTTCTTTTTTTTTTTTTTTTTTTTTTTTTTTTAAAATAATCAGCCGTTTATAAATGGTGGAGCTGCAATAAGTTCCAACATCAGAACTGAGGGACTATGAAGCTGCCTAAGCTCCTTAGCTCTCCCCTCGAGCATCCCCGTTACTGGCTGTCATCAATGCAGGGACTGTATTTTCCCCACAGCCTCTCCCTCATCCTGTGCAGGGTAATTCCTTGAAGGCGAATAAGATGGAGCAGGTGCTGGTGCTTGTTGGGGGAGCTCGGGACCCCCGGGAGGTGAGCAGGCAGGGTGAGGGCAAGGAGGGTTGGGGCAGCAGTTCCTTTGTGCTGCTGGGCCCCTCAGACCCGCCGTGAGGAACAGTGCTCTTTTTACGGGCTCACTTTGAAATAGCTGAAGTCAATGGGAACTTTGTTATTGTTGGCTTCAGAAGTCCTAGACTGGTACTTAAACAGGCAGATGTGGCATAATTTTTCTTTACCTTTGTTCCCTAGCTGTCAAATTAGAAAAGGCAAAACCCACAATCAAATGAAAGCACTTCGAAAGCCATTCACTCATGAAACATTCTGAGCAACTGATGAGGAAATTCACTTCATATTTCATGCTTTTCAATAAACTCAGCCATGGTCTGCGTGCTGCTGCAGGCTGTGCTGTGCTCGGGTACTGCTGAGGTGAAGCTGCTGCTTTCTGTAGCATTCAATTAACAGCAGGCCCGGGGGTGAGGCCCTCGGTTCCTGCCTATCTGCCCAGCCCATGGTGGGGCCTTGGGCTCCATCCCACGCTGCTCATCAAGGCTGGTCCCTGTGGCAGGGCGGACGCTTCTCACCCCGCACCAAACGGGCTCTGCCCACCTCTGTGCCTCACAGCACCTTCCCTCTGCTCTTGCTGCTCCTCCTGTATCCTCGGGTGCCTCGTGCACCAGACCCCAACAGGAAACGCGTAACGCAGAATACCCTGAGTTGGAAGGGGCCCACAAGCATCAGCAAGTCTAACGGGACTACCCTAAAAGCAAACCATCTGTTTTTCCTACTCTTTCTAACTCACCCTTCATACAAAAGCAGTTAGAGGAGCTAGGTTGTCTTCTGTCTGCTGCTCCATACAGGTGACGGATGAGCATTGTTTCCTCTTTGGTTTTGGTTTTATTTCACTGTTTTGAAGTGCTAGAGGCATACAGGGTTTCTGAATGAAGTACCTACAGCCTGCATAATGCCTATTTTATTAATGTGTTTGAATTTAAATTCAGGTGTTACACTTGTGAAGCAGTAACTGAGAAAAAGGAAAGTTACTGAGGATCACAATTGCAGACACCACACATTAGAGATGATAAATAAGGGACAGCCAGTCACAGAATGTATAAAACTGATGTACTGTAGTCTTGAATACTAAGGCTGTCATCTCTATCATATTAACTTTTTGAAGTTTTACCATTCTCCTGCATTCTTTATTTCTGTTTGAGAGAAATCTCAGAAGATACTTTAATTGGACTTATTTTTTCTTATTATAGCTTTTTATTATCTCATTAATCAATCTTAACAAGACGTATTTTTGATTGCCCACTGGCAGTGCTTATCTTTCTGTGTTCTATATTTGAAGTACCAATCTGTGAAGAAAAGTTATTCATTGTCCTTTGCTCTGTGAAAAAAGGCATTACCTCTATCAGTTACTTGGAGTTTCAATCACTGCCAAAACAAAGTAGAAAGCCATTCTGCCACCCCTTCCCCCTGCCCTCCATCCCAGCTGTCTCTAATCTAATGAAAGGGCCGAGGGAATAAATTGCCACTTAGGGACACCTGCCCTTCCCCACCAAGCCACAGTTACCAGCTCCTCTGTGCCCTGCTGTATTTAGCAACAAGAACTTTTTACAGACTCAAGAATTTGTTGCAGATTTTCTGATGTAGGACCAACTTTAAACAGTGAAATAGTTGTGCTGTTCAGCGATGCAGGTCACATAAATACTATGTTCAACACAGAGGATTTACAGGTACTGTTATTTCGAAAGTGTATTGCTGCAGATCTTGCTTATTATTAATTTCTGTGTGTGTGTGTGTGCACATGTATGCCAGGAGGCTGCATGTTTCCTGAGCACCTGGGATTTACACATTTAACCACAAATACCCTTCCCTGAACATATGGAATTATATCTTGGCAACAGTCAAGGGCCAATATGTCAGTTTTCATGCCATGAGTATCGTTGCCCTACTTACTTAAAGAAATAGATATTGCGCTGAGTCAATAGTGAACAATATTTTTGGAAGGAAATGTTAATATTTTGTAAAATGTGGTGTTGTCTAAGTAACTGTTCAGTTGTCATGAAATGCTGTAAAACCTTCAGTTGTTTCAGGCCCTCCTACTCGGGAACACTGAGTGGAGCATTCGCATATGCCAGGGCTGAGCTGCAATTGCCTCCAACTTTTATTTATTCGCTTAAACTCAAAAAGCTATTTTGTGTTACAAAAATGTCAGTATTATTCCTGCTTGTATTTTCCCTCTTCCTTTGGTAAGAGTGTTGATCCTAGCTAGTAATCCCTACCAGAGTTGCTTTTTCTTGAACAAATTAAATTTACAAACACCGAAGCAGAACCGAGCTGTTCCTTCGCTCTCATGTGCAGGCTGCATGTGATCCCTTTAGGCCACAATACCACTTTGAATGCTTAATGTTGACTTGTCGAGTTTCACCAACTGCACGGTGATATGGACAGGATTAAATCTTGTTTTATTTCATCTCCTCCCCAGCCAGGCAGTCGGGGGGTATGGAGGGCTCATGGTGTTTTACTCTGTTCCACCACTGAAGTGCAAATAATAAGCATATTAGTAAATCTGCTGACATTCAGCACCTTGACGCAAATGAGCAGGTTTTTCTAGGTCTGAAATGCATTGTCAAGTGGAATTCTTGTCAGGGTTGTCTCATGTATAAGCAGAAGTCATTACATTTACACCCAGAAGATATTTCGATGGTGAATTAAGGGCTGACCTTCGTATCATACTGTTTATTAGCGCAAGCTTTATAGAAAGCTCCATATAATGGCTCAAAATATGGTTAACTATTTGCGTGCCATGCCTAAATGGCCACAGAGTCAGAGCATGAGAGCTTTCAGATAAGTTGTCAGATGCTTAGCTTTTCAGCTTTTTTGCCCATTATGTTTTGGTTGGAAGGTAACTGTTAGGTTCCTCTCTTGTTTTTATTATTATTGTCGATGTTACTATGTTAAGAATAAAAGGTGCTTTAATTGGCGTGTTTTAAAATGTTGCATCTGCCAATGGATAACTGCCAAGCTTATTTTTTTTCAGAGACTATCAGGCTGTCTTCATTTTCTGACTGCCCAAAGGAAATTACAGTATACCGTACTCAGAATCACGTTACCTTTTTTTTTTTTTTATAGCTGCAGATCGTTTTTATGACATTGTAGATGTACAAAGCCCTGATCAATATCTAGAGGCTTGCTATCCTTTTAAGTTATGTGACTGCCAAATTTTAGACATAAAAATATTCTGGGTAAAGCATTATTGGGTTTCATAATTTTCACCACATCTAAAAACAGTTGCTGAGGTTCATTGGATATGAAAGCTTTGATTTTTTTTTTTTTTTTTGGTAATACTTTGAACTGTTGTGAGGTAGTGTCCATCTGTTCTGATTTTGCGTCGTCTCTTCTGTTGAAGGAGTAGTTTAATGTTTCCAAATAATTGCTGTTTTCCTCATTTTTTGATGAATAATATGTTTAGCAATCTACATTGCATGGCAATATATGAGTATCTCTGAATCCAGAAATATCCAAGAAATGTATTAATATTTGACATACCTCTAAAGATTTATCCAATTAATTTGGTATATGAACCCGAGTTCTTTCTAATCTTACTTTTCCTGATATATTGTTTGGGAACTCTGGCTTTAGGTGAAAGGGAAGAACTTAATGTGGGACCTCTGTTTAACCTATTTACGACAGGTGTGGTTCTGTTTGCTAAATAACTGAAATGAAATAATGACAGTGATGTGAATGTTAGTTATTTACAGATGTTTGTTTATAAATAAAGAATTAAGTATTTCAGCTGCTACAATTTAATCCACACACTCTGCAAGTGCTCTGCAAACCTGTGTTTCATGATGAGAATCCCCTGCCCTGCAAACAGGCTGAGCAAATTAATCTGGGTGTTGTGCCATGGGGGTCACTAAACCTAATGAAACCTTGAAAATAAGGTCTACAACTGGAGCGGGGCTTTTTGGCCAGATATATGTAGAGAAGGTACTGCATGTTTTGACTGGAGTCTCATCGCCTAGAAATGAGAACAGAATTCAGCCCGTGCAGGCCTGTGCCGCCGTGCACAGGGGCATGCACCTCCTCACACAGTGCCTGTGGCACCTCGCAGCCCTTCAAATGGCTCTGCACGCCTCTGCCTATGCAGCTACGTCCTGCCCATGGTATCCCATATTATCCTGTGTTTTGTTTTTGTTTTTTTTTTTTTTAATCCTGTATTATCAGTTGAATGCCAAATGTTTGGTAATCAGTCCAGCTGCAGGAACACGCTGGTCCAGACATTTCCTCACGCTTGGCTTTACTTGTATTTCTCTTGTATTGTGGTGAACCCAAGCTGGTTTGTTCCAGTTATTGCCTCTGTTATGTGTTTGAAAACAGAATAAAGCGGATTCAACAAAATGTAGGTTCAGCAAATAAATGAAGAAATAAGAGACTCTGTTTTGTACTGGGACATTTTAAAATGTCCAGGACAAATAAGTCAGAACCTGCAGGACTCTTTATAGAGAATATGCATCGAGAGTACTTCAGAGAAGAAGCACAGCTACTGGAAGGAGAGAAAAGTTTCTGCCCATACATCTATCAAAATCATCACAGCAAAGGAATTGAAATAATTCACAGCTTTCACGTACAACATCAGTTACTGAAATACTGTTAGGACTGAAGGAAGATGATGATATCCAGATGTGGTGCAGTCACTTTAAGATTAATTTACTGTATGAAGCTTAACCCTGAGTGGTCATTTCTTTGACCTCTTAGGTACAGTGCTGGTCATTATTTCACGGATTATTAGTCTTTACAGAATCACTTTTATAAAGATTTATCAACCTTCACTGTTCACACACAGTTTCAGTCACCCTAAAAAAAACTTTCCCAAAGGGAGCTGGCATGTCGGTGAGACTTCTAAACTAGTCCAGGAGCCGCAGCATGGTTGAATTAACCCTCATTCATGATGTTTTAACACGTTCTTTGAGACAGAACCTGTGTGTGCTTTTTGTCTTAGTTTGTTGCTACTGGGATGAGTAAGAAGACAGTTTTTACGTGAATGATTTTTTAGTCTTAAATTTTGACCTGAAATGTTGACCATAAAATTGGGATCTACATGGACCCCCTTAACACCTCAGCACTTACTAATAGAAAATGATATGTATATAGAGTCATTCACAAAGCATGTGGAAAATATATTCTACAGCTAATCCTGCCACACAGTTTCATTTTTATCTTGTGCCACTGAGCTCTTCTCTTCCATAAAACTGAGCAGTATATTAATTGCGAAGGACAGTAGCTCAGAGTCATTCAAGCTAAAAAATATCCCTTTTTGTTCTACAGAGATCATAAAAAAAGAAAAAGTAGTAATGCAGAAATAAAAGTATGATCCTGCATAGTGGATTATGACCCAGAGGAAGGAATGTGAACGATGCAGCTGCAGAGAGGAATTTTAAGTGATGTATGTGAAACTGCCAAAATGAAAATTGCAGCCGAAGGAAGTGAGCCAGCAGTCTAACCACAATCAATATGCAGGTTAAGTAAACAATTACAGCCTGCCAGGGGAACTGCAATGTCTTCAGGTGTAAATTCTGAATTTACTTCATGGATACCTTTCTTGCTATTTGCAGAGAGTGTAATGGATCTATCTTTTTATTTATTTATTTTGCAAGCTATAACACAAAGGCTGCTGTTGGTTTACTTTCAGTCCTTGCAAACAAATCATGCAAGTTAGTTAATAGTTGAGGCTGTTTTAAAAATCTGAAAACTGGTGAAATTATGAAGTGACCAAAAGAACAGTTTATGCTGTCAGACAATGGTTAGAGAAGGAGGCATAGGAATAAGTAAACTATGTGAAGGGGTAATAACAGACTACTTTGTGAATGCTGAGCTTGCCCAATATAGAAGACATCAACCCTACAATAGAAACAGTTGTGTTTTCAACATTTTAGGATAGTTTCCTTATCAAATATTAACGTGTGGAAAAGCCCTTGTGTGGTAACTTGGCAGTTGATCTACCAGAAGATGCTTCTGCTCCTTGCGAGGTTTGCTATAAAGTTGCTAAATAGCTCAACATTATTTCAACACTATTAAAAGTCTTGTAACCCTAAAACAGAGCTGAGATAGATTTGTAGATGAAAGTATTTCATGTGTTTCACGTTGATCTCTTACCCCTTACTTGGGCAAAATATTTGAAACTAATAGCGTAGTAGGCAGCTGCTCTACCATTATCCCCTTATTTCGTATTTAAGTGCCCCAAAATAGCTTTATGCTTTAAAAATATCAGTTGCTCCTTGTGGACAGTAAAGCGCCAGATGGTATTTGTGTCCTTATGTTCAGAACAAATGAAGTACAAAGAACCAGCTACTCCCTGGTCTCTCACCGCTGCATGTGTTGCTTAGGATTAGCTAAGGCATGTGATGTATCTGGGGGGAATGCTATAGAGTGAGATGTGGCAGAGCACACAAGAAAACAGGAAAGTAGACTTCATTAATTTTGTAGCCCCACAAAGAAAATTGTTTCATTTTATTTTCTCTCAGCATGTCTCAGTGTTTTTGCACTGTGAACGATTTTGGAGAGTTTTTGTTGAGTACCAAGAAGCACCAGTGCCAAAGGCTAGAAAAGAATAGCTGAGGAAACAATTTAAATTTCAAGATTTTATGCCAAGACATGATCCAAGACACAGTGTGACTTTGGACAGTGCGGTCAGACTGCAGCTGCAAGAGATCTGGACCAGATCAGGAAGGAAATATTCCAACAGATGTGATTTACAGTAGTGGTACAAGCAGTCATATGCTTCCTGCAGTTTTCTCTTATTAAATAAATGTTAGCAGTTTTGTTTTGGGTCATATGAAAATGTGAAGGACCAAATTTATCTGCATCTTAGAAGGGAAACAGTAGAATTAGATCTGTATTTACTTCAGCTGATTTTGCACTTAGGGATGATGTGGTAGCAGAGCACCTGAGATGCATGCTGACCCCGTGGATTTGCAAGAGGACTTGTGTTTAAAATGAGGTTTGCGGATGGACTGTGGTACTGAAATATTGTATGCTGGTGGGTTGCAGCAAGCTCTGCAGTTAGGCAGCACTGGCACTTGTTTTCCACAGACAGACAGATAAAAGTTGTTATGCGGGATGCAGCTTCAGGGATGAGTAGGTGTACCTCCCAGAATTAAATCCCTCTCATTTTGGTATATTGGCTGAACATGTAAATAAATGAAAGTTCTCTTCTTTATTCAACTTTCTGTTAGAATGATGCAATGGACTTTAAAAAAAAAAGAAAAAAAAAAAGGAATATAGAATTTGAGAGGAGTAGAGGAGCATAATACGATATTTACAGTTAACTAACATACTCCACACTCTGAAAAATTTTGGAAGCCAAAAACCAGAGGTCATTTTCCTTATACTTCAGGTTTATCACTGCGTTTTCCTTATGTGCAAAGTAAAGCTGCATACATTGCTTGGCTTTACTGAACTTCTGAAGCCAAAACAGAATAATATGTTTTTTCTGTGTTGCATCACTTAAAACAGCAAATGACTATCTACTAGATCGCATTTTTCAGCCTTTGTACATATATGCTACAGTAGCTGATTTGATGTTCTGTAAGAATTCCTTTTTAAATTGACTTAATGATTTATTCTACCAAATCGTTCACATTTCTAAGTTGTATATGAAACTAATGGAACAGGATAGAATTGTAGGCCAGTTACGTTTCTTGTTCTTATGTGATATATGTGAGGAAAACACTTACTAGACACAGCAATGAACAGAGAATGGTGGAAAGGGTTCATTTTCTGTATACAGCATCTCCAAGAGGACTTCTGGGTTTGCTCAAAAGGAAGCTCCAGTTTATGTATTCTAGCATCTCAAACTGATGGGCAAGCTCTGCTGATGCAGCATGCAATAGCTGAGCGTGGGGGAAAGGGTCACAGGGGTAAACTCATCAGTCTGTGAATCAGCTGGGAATTACTTCAGCTTTTCATCAGGTTATAATAGCTGAGGAGTGCCTTCGCATCAATTTGCATCTCTGTGCTTCAGAAAGCCATTCAGGCTGCCAGGAGGAATGATATGAGATGTGGGAAACTGATTTGGTTCCTACTCTGCCAAAAATATTTCCTTTAATTGCCAGAAAGCCCCGTGGTTTCTGTCTGAAGCCCTGTACGGATAAGGCCACACAAGTGTCTTGGGTGTCGTGCTAGAGCACAGGAAGGCCATCCCTGCCTTCAGCCATCTGCTCTGCTTGATAAGAGTTATTGGATAGATTGGAGCAAAGCCTTTTTGATACCTATATGCCTTTTTAGGGCTGTAGGAACACCCTCCAACAAGATTCATGATTCCTGTGCTTTAGCAGAACCAATGCAAAGTACTCATAAAGCAACAAAGAAGTTGGCCTGAGGTTCCCATGAGAATGTGCTGCTGGTGTGTGGGTGCTTTTTGCCTTTATCCAAAATTCTACGTGCACACCTGAACGCAGATACCTGCCTGGTAGGTGTGGGGAAAGGAGGCAAAAGGAGACAGTAAAAGTAAGTGTGGTAGCCGTGAACTTAAACCCAGCTGAAAAGGGATTGAATAATCCACTGGGTATTCAACGTGTTAAAAAGTTCGATCTATTGAATAAAGTATTTTTTCTCATTACTAATTTTATAGTACGAAAAAGCAGGTAATACACAGTTCAGTACAGGACCTAAAGGAACAAGTTGCCAATAGAAGTATGGCCTGAAATGCTAATGGCTCTAAAACAAAATTATGCCCATTTAAAAATGAATCAGTCAATTTTTAGGTAACTGCCATACAAGCAGAATGAAAACAAATTATCTCAGAATTGATCAAAAGGTAAATAATGAAATATTCTGCTGCGTGCTGAGGACACTGAAAATAAGGAAATAGCATTGATAAAGTGTGGTTGAGATTGAGATTGGCATAATTGGTAAAATGAGTCTGAAACAGAAAAAAGGAGGGTAAGGTAGAGATTTCTGGACTGCCAAACCTACCTCCCACGGGCAGAAAAAGTTCAAGTCTATTCCAACGATGACGGAGCTAGCGGTGAGCAGAAACAGGGAGAGCCTGAAGAGGAGGTCATGGCATGGATAGCAGCAGCCAGGGAGGCCAGTCTGGTCCCACCTCTGCAGGTTTGAGGGGTGGGTTCCTTGCTCGGCCTTGTTCTGCCTGTCCTGCTCCGGCGGGTGCGCCCGTGAGAGACCAGTGCCACCAGGTTCATCGCTTCTCCGTGGTGGCGCACAGCCTCCTGTGTCTGGGAGAGCACGGCTGGATGCTGGGCAAGCAAGTGCAAGGAAAAGTAACAGGCCTGTTGCAAGTCTGTTCGACAAGACTGTAGGTAGGTGCTACAACTAATCTGGATGAAAATTGCCGGTGGTCAGGATAGAGTAATTAAAGTGTTTGTATGCAAATATGATGAGCTGGAGCAGTGAAATGAGGAATGTTAGAAGACTGCAGAAAGGCAGTGGGAAAAACAGTGAGGTCTGGCACGGGGTGTAGCAATCAAAAAGAGTAGATTTGCATATTAATTTATGTGGTAGATTGAAGAAAGAAGTAGCAATAGTGTAGCTAAATTCCATTTGAATTAAAAGCACTTCAAAATCAGGGAATAGCGGTTAGTAAAATTGTACTAATTTTGTGAATCTGTAGGACATTGTTGGGTTGGATTTGGCTACCAAACAGGATCTTTTCAGAGCACTTTATGGTTTAATGGCTTATGCATTGTTAAAGCATTAAATATGACCAGTAGTTGTGAACAGATGGGTGGGCAGCCCCGCATATGGCAGTATTTAACTTCTTCAGTATAGCTTGAAGAACAAATGCTAATAACATTGTATTGGTTATTTCTGCTGATCACAGCTGACATTGTGGTTTGGTGGTTTTTTGTTTGTTTGTTTGTTTTGTTTTTTTCCACTCCATCAATTAGAGGCCAACTTTAAGGTTTCATTTAAGTAATGAAGATATTCTAGATGAGCTGATTGAAGAGCAACATATTTTGTGTTATTCAGATAAAACTGAATGGTAAGATTAAGGCAAGTAGGTCTGTAACTGAGGATTTCAAGCCTAGGTATACTAAGGATGTGAATGATTAAATCAGTCTACCTAGGCCGCTCAGAAAAGCCTGGAACTTTCTTATTCAGATGTTGAAAATTATATGGTGTTAATACCAAAACAAAGAAGGAAACATTGCAGAAAAAAAAAATAACTGGACAGATAGCTATATAATTAAAAATAAATGAACTGGATGAAAAAAAAAAATGCAAAACAGACAGCAAATAAATTTATGCAAAAGAGGTAAAGAAGCATAGGAATAAGGTGTACCAAACAAACGTCAGGCAGAGAGAGGCCTCACACTGGGTATTAAACATGGTAAAACTTCCCAGCCGTAAGTCTGCACTCACAGAAATAAACCATGGGAACACTGTTCAGAGGTTGAAAGTATGACCTAAAAAGTAAGAAAATACTTTATTCTGACCTCATTAGAGATGATGATGTTGACCAAGGTGGAAAATGGAGGTTGTGTCATAGGAGTGTGTCCATGGGCTTTAAAACAAAAATCATTGCAGCTGAGATACAAAGCGCAAAAAGCTTGATCTCATGAAGGGTTCCAAAAAGAGTTCTAGATAACTAGATGACCAAAAGTGTTCTAAATACCACATTTACTGTACTACATCTACAGGGACTGTAAGAAAACTAGGACAGTTAAAGACTTCTTCCAAGCCCTTTGGGACAGTCCACCTAACTAAGGCTTTAGCAATTCTTCCTAGAACCAAGATGAGGTGGGCATTTTTACAACACAGGTCATTTTACTTCTAAAATTAGTGCTTCAGTACCTATTACTGTTAAAAGTAAGGAAGAGGACTGTGCAATAATTAAGTTTAGGCAATGCTGATGAATTAAAAATAAAACATGGGTGTAGAAGTTGTTTATAGGAGCTTGTTTAATCTTCCAGTTTTCCCCAAGTTAAATATCAAATTATTGCTAATGCTTGGCATCCATTGCAGGAATTTAGTTCAGATACACTCATCAAAAGTGCTCTTATCATTAGAGGGAGTGATTGTGTCATCTCCAGTAGAATTATTCCACACCACTGGTATTTCTTGGCAGACTGACATGTTTTCACTTGACATTGCTGTAACCCCTGGGAAAGAAAGCGAGTCCTACCTTCCTGTGAATAATTCATCAGTGAGCCATCACACTCAAGTATTCCAAAGTAATCCTCTCTTTTGAGGGAGGAAGGGCGGGATACCAAAGCCTCTTTTTCTTTTCTTCTTTAACTTTAATGCTAGCAGGCTGCCTTACCTCTTCATAAGCATTCTTCCATAGCAATCTTCCCTCCCAGCAAAGAGCCAGAGGTCCCTTCCAACCTAACCATTCTGTGAACTAACACTCAGCACTGTTCTCTTGGTATGTAAATTAATCCATATTATTTTTCCAAAGGGTTCTGGAGCAGCCTAGCTTTCTGAGAGCGCTGGATTGTCTGGAGTTGAACAAGAATGCCAGTAAATCAGACTTTCTCAAAAATCCATCCAAGTAGAATGGCTTTCTGTTTAGTTAAAATATGCTAGACTATACTAATGACAGGGTATACTGACATTATTTGCCATGAGCATGCAGACCCTATATTAAACACTTGGCAGAACCAAAATTCTCCATGTCCCTCTTTCTGGACAGTGTGATGTTTCATATTTGATCAGACAATGAAGAGCTTAACATTAACAGGCATGATTAAAGTAGCAGCAAAAATATTTATGCTATGTCAGTTTGCATAACTTGTAAATTAAAAAAAAGTCTGGATTTTCTATTTATCTGGATAAATGTTCCTATTGCTAATAACAAGCTTTAAAAGCATAAGTTAAAACATAAGACCCAGTGTAGCACATTTTCTTATTTTAGGTAAGCCATTCTTAGTTCTCCTTTTTGAAGGCTCTACTACTGGTATTTTTTTCATAAAATTGTATCAATAGCAGATGTTCACTTTATTCTTTACTTTTTCACTTCTAATATGTATTTTTCATGTCTGCTGGAAAAGCTTGGCTATCAGTTTAAAGCATGTTCTTGATAACAGGCAGCCAAGGGCTGGATGAGCCATTCCTTTATTCTTATGTGCAATATCTTGGGTATTCGAAGGGCTCTTTAGTGATCCCTTCCCCTAAGAAGCTCAAATAATTCCTGGTATTTTATTAATCTGTCAGAGCAAGGGTTGCTTCTGAATTTATCTTGGTATTTCTGTCTGAAACAGCTGTGCAGCCTATGCTTCAAA
Source organism: Anas platyrhynchos (assembly GCF_047663525.1). NCBI lineage: Eukaryota > Metazoa > Chordata > Aves > Anseriformes > Anatidae > Anas > Anas platyrhynchos. Next base: position 10,106,737 of record NC_092594.1, on the reverse strand, counting down.
TTGCCAGCATTAAATCAACATAGTTTTCCTCCTCATTCTTCATCAATTTGTCATATAGATAAGCCCACTACCTGCACTAGCAATCTTCCATTATCCACTGTTCTCGCTGGTTTCTTCCATATACTTCCATCAACACCCACAGAGGCTTTTTACTCTCAAATATATTCTGTCTGTTTCTCTTTAGCTTTTTTAACTCCGCTGCTTAAGACTGCAGATAGCTAATGACTCTAAAAATTGAGCATGTCATATGACTTATTTTGCCTGTGATATAGCTAGGTGGTTTGGACTTTAATCTCTTGACATCACATAAAGGAAATAAAAACAAAAAGAAAAAAAGAGAAAAGCAACAAGAGAAAAATGCATCTTGATGATTTTTGTTATTTCTGGTAACTAGCATCCAAATTTCTTTTCTAATTATTGAAACTATACATACTAAAAATTTACACATCATGGGAAAGTGAATGAATGCACCTTACCCTCCATTATGAACTAAGCAGGAAATGCTCTTCATGATCAGATTTTTACCTCCAATGAAATTTAATCATTATTCAGATTCCTGTTTTTTCATATATATGCTTGTTCTTAAACGTGCTTCCATGACATGTATATGTAACCTCCCCAACTAAGATGTTCTTATTTGCATTGTAAAACAGTAAAATATCTAATGTCTAAAGAATGTCTTATGTCAGTATTATAATGAATACTGTATTTAAAAGCTCATGCCTCATTTTTCTACATGCTGTATCGGCAGCAGAGTGTTATAGTCTGTCCTGGTATTTCACTGTATAAATTAGATGGCTAAGGAAGGAAAAGGAAAAATAGCAGATATAGATTAAGTGACCTGTTTCAGATCACAATGCACAACTTTGACAGCATAAGTAGATTTCCAGCCCAACCTACTAAATTTGGAGTCATGAAAAATGTAATCCTAATTCTTAGGAAAAGGTGAGGGGTTTGAAATTGACTTGAATTTTATTTGTATCCTTTCTCTGCTTCTCTACATAAATGACTGCTTACAGTGGCTGTTGTAAACATCATTTAAATGTTTTTCAAAAAGTACTGTTTTCAGTTTTCAATTATTCATTTTTTACACTTAAGAAAAATATTACTAAAATGAAAAAAAATTGCATAGGAAGAAAGGCATTGCAAAGACTTGCTGCTTTTCCTCCATTAGAGCGCAAGCACAAGCTGAAAAGGGGCATATGTTTTTCATAGCATGTAACCTCCACGTGTGGGCACGTTGGATACTAAAATAAAGAGCTGCCAGACTTCTGTACAAGGGATATATTTATTTGCAAAGGAAAAGATTAGCAAAATTGTCAAAACACCTGAATAAAAATTAATTCAGAAATAAAACGAATGGGAGGCTACTCTAGAAATGTCTGTAATTGTGCAAGGTGTTTGCACGTAAATACTTTAAAAGAGATATTTCCTCTTTCAAAACAGACAGAAACTGCTGATTCCCTCTGCTTCCCTGTTGCTGCTGCGGGTGCCCCAGGCTTTTTCCTCTAGTGCAGCTGTGCTCCACTGAAATAAATGGCACTTCCCGGGGACTACATCTTTAGTTACTGGTACAAGAGTCATCATAACGTGCAGTGAGATATTTCAGTAATGCTTTCAAATGACTATTAAAACACAACACTGCATAATAAAATCACAATTGCATGATTGTGGATAAAGCAACCAGTGACACAGCTACCTACAAATTACTCCCCTCAAAGAGAAACTAGTAGCAAAATTGTAGGGTGGCAAGAAAAAGCCTAAAAAAACTCAGACTCTCAGTGGTGTAGTCTCACTGCTGTCTGCCTCTTCCTAGCTCCCTCCCATTTTTGTGTTTTGGCTTACAGTCTCCAAAGTTCTGAGTTTTCACAGCTCAGCTCATCTATTTCCACATATCACAGGGAATTATCATTCAGGCTAATATGAAAACCAGAAAAGCAAATTCAAAATATACTACTGTCTTCAAGCAGATCCCAGTTATTTCCTATATAAAGTTAAACAAAATTTAAGATTTATAGCAAAGACTTCCCTTCTATTTCCCAATATCTACCACTAAACGCTACAAACTATTCACATTTAAGTTGCTTCTGATGCAGCACATCTTGCTGGCTTCTCAGGACTGGGACACACAGAACTCTTCTGCCAAGGGCTTTACAACAGCAAAGGCTGTTGATCTCAAAAGAGGCCAGGGACACCTTGCCTAATTCTAAGTACTTTGTGTGTCAAGTAGGATGCCAGTGTATCAAGGTGTTGAGATTGAGAGCAATGCGCACCTCTTAGGGTAATTAAATACAGACTCAGAGGTCTGCTGGATGCTTGCAAAGCAAGCCCCCAAACAACTAAGAGTATCTGGCCCTGGGCTTTTTTCTTTCCGTATTCTTGTGCTTTTGGTTTTGGTCATTTGCTTATTCTACCCTTATATACAGTTTGCTGTTTGACACATTTCTTTTTTCTCTTTTTTTTTTTTTTTAATTTGAGGAGCTAGGCTTGTCATCCCGGACCCATGAAGGCAGTGAAAGTTACATCTGTAATACAAACAGGGAGATAGCACTTCAAACACCAGCATATTTTTCAAGCAGACTCTGTGTACTCATAAAACGTTAGAATTTAGGATCTTTCAAGTGACAACTATGACTGTCTCACTTAATGTCATATTTCTAGAAGAATCTTTCCCAGCCAATGCTCTTTAACCATCTGTCCCCTAAAGAAAAAGAGACACAGGTCTTGTGTTTAAGCTATTTCTTCTTCAAATGGAAACATTTCCTATGACATTCTTCATTGTATTTATTGAAGAGTATGCAGTACCTGCTTGAGTGTACCAAGACCACATATTTATATTGCTTTCTTTGTGTGGCTCATAACATTTGCCCAATTATCAAATCTTTGTGAATTCACTTATATTTGTAACAGGATTTCAGTCTAATCTTGCATTCTAGGCTATTTATTTTATCATTGGAACTGTCAAAATTGATAGTAAGTACTTTGGCACTTTGTCTATTTAATGGCCAGTTTATTTGGGAACAATTACAGTTATCTCATATATTACCAACATGTGTTTCTGAAAATAGTCCGTCTCCACACTATTTGAGAAAATCAGTAATTGAAACATGAACTGTGTGCTGTGAAACTAGAAGTATATTCTAGTTTTGTTTTCTGCTTGGGGAGGAATCGGGTTCCAGCTGGAACGGTCATTTGTTCTCTCTCTGTGTTTTGTTTCTGGTAGGTTGTTCTACAAGCCTGCAGGGTAGTGTTACAGGATAAAAACCTCCTGAACATCCCCTAAATATGCTTACCAGTATGTGCTTTGCAGATATGCAGAGTTACCAGGTTAGAATGTTTGTAATTTAAAGGATATTAATTTCTTTATGTCTTAGATAGGATTTTGAAGTGTCAGAGAAGAAATGTTTGCGTTTATCTTCAACAGATCCTTTGCATTAGTGTAAGGAAATTATCCCCATAAAGATGTCTGAGGAAAATAGTCTCATTTGATTCTTTAGTAGCTTAAATGCATCACTTAATTTCACCTGTTTCTTCATATATTTATGTGTGTGTATGAATACAAATTTTCAGGATTAACATGTTTGGGAAAGTTAAGAGCTGCTGGAAAGGGGGCAGTGGGCAGTTTCTCAAATTCAGCATAATTGAGACTAGAGATGCAAACAACTGCTCTTGGTATTGACAGCTGTACCTAATTTTCTTCTGATGATTTGTATCATTTTGAAAATACATGATTTTAAAGATGAAGCCTTCTATGAAGCTGTCAAAATCTTACAGTTCACATTTCAGAAATAATCGAATTACACCTTCTATACTTTAAACTAGACACCAAAGTGCTTTTTACATGCAGCATTGCATTCAGCACAAAAACAAATGCTAATGTGACTATCGGTACAGGACCAAACTTTATCTGAGATCTGGGGTGTTGCCATGGCAATTCCAATTGTTGGAAAAAAATTCCCTTTTGTGCTTCATTCTGACATTATATTGCAAAATGATGATTATGAAGAAACGTGCAACCCAAAAGGGGGAAAAATTCTGCTTTGAAGATGTAAAACATACTTTCTATCCCATTTACTTTTTGTGAAACTCTGTGTGCCCAGATTTCCGAGCTCTGTTTTTTTGCAGATTCAGATACATTATTTTTCAAACTGCCATAATAATACAGAATGTTATTTCTCCCAAATGCAATAATCAACGTAATAAGAAACTCAGAGACATGTATCCCATTTACTATGCAAATATCAATTTCTATTATATTATACTGCAGACGTGGACCTCACTGTTGTTTAACAATACTTCCTACAGTAGTCGAAGCATCTAAAATACTAAACTTGGCTATGTTATTTATGCATGTCAACTCTATAATCTATGTAAAATATAATCAGAACAGCTCATAACAGTCAATTAGATCAGTCATTTCTGTTTCTAGTTATAAAACTGTTTTTCTACCAATACCTCTCACTGTGAGAAAATTGATATGGATATTACCTATTCCTTGCTAAATCAATATAAAACAAGCTTTAAATTAAAAAAAATATATAAATGAATACACACAAAACAACACACAATGCTTCCAAAAGATAAACAAACGAAGAGGTGAAGTTAGGATTTGGTTTGCACTGCAATTCACACTGAAGTTTACTGTACATCCCTTTATGTAGGGATAAAATGGGAAACACTTCCAGAAGAGAACTAATTCTTGTAGTGCTGCATTGCTGCTTTATAAATAAATCATTGTCCTTTCTCTATTGATCACTGGAACAATCCAGTCAAAGAATGCTGACTTAGTGCAGCCCTTTTTAGTAGTGCTGGACTGAGAGAAAAAGCCTGGTAAGTGGGACCCAAAAGCAGGGAGTAAGGAAAACCCCACACAGGTTAGAGATCAGGTTTTATATGTAAAATCCAGCCCTTGATTTGTTTCTTACCTCCAAAAAAGCTTGACAAAGAAGTCGATTTCTTTTTATTTCTTTTTCCCCCCTTTCTTTCCCCTTTCTTTCCCTTTTCTTTCCCCTTTCTTTCTATAATGATATTGAGCAGGGGGAATAGTAAATATAAGACAATACTAGTTGTGATTACTGAATGCTGAAGATCTGTGTGTAATGTATTCTGAATTTTTTGTAAGACATACTCAAAAAGACCTTCCAAGTTTAATCCAGTTTTTATGATCCCAGTTATGGTATTTATGTGTCAAGAAATACAGGCTCAAGTCTTCCAGGAATATGTTAGACTTTGTAGTCTCTTTTGGAAAAAGTACCACATTCCTGCAAATTGAGGTGAAATCTGAATTTTGTTTGGTTATCTCAAAGATCACAGCTTGCCAATGTGTCAATTTTGTGATGTCAGATTGTTTTAATTTGTCAAGATTGCTCGTATCAGGCCCCAAGGCTCTTCTAGGAAGAGAAGTAGCCTGTTACAGCAATGAGCTGAGCAATACTACTGTTTCCGCATGTCTGGCCTTTATTATCAGTATTGAATCTTAGAGCATATTGGATCTATATTTTTATACACCTTATAAAACATGTCTTTTGCCAAAACTGGTAGTAGGTGACCCTATCAGACCTACACTCACAATGTCGTTATCCAGAACTTTCAGCTACTTCTAGAATATAGATTTATTCTTTTTCATAAAGCAAGATTTAATGGTAGAAACAGGGCTCAGCTGATGAAAGATTATTCAGGGCCATGGTGATGCATAGCTTTTAGGGCATGTTGTCATCGCATCAGTTCTTTCTGGTTCCCATTAATTACAAATACTTCCAGGATGCAGATCTGTAAAATGCAATTATTTATTCCGCCGGGTGTGTTGTCTCAAATGTGGCAATCAGAGGCAGCACATGCTCGTTGTACTCCCCCCTGGCGCACAGCTTGCTGGCTGATCGGGCCTGAAGTATTAGCGAGCGTTCTTGAACACAGCAGAGGCGCAAGGTGTCGAGCAGAGACGCATGGCATTGAGGGTCTGCTGAGGTGAGCTGTGCTGAAGCGCTGGCCTCGTGCAGGGCAGCCAGGCTCCGGCAGGCTGTGGGCCCACCGGGATCGCTCCCTGCTGACCACTCACAGCACCAAAACTTCCCCAGCCGGAGCCATAAATCCGGAGCAGAGGGAGTCCAGAGAGCAGGTCTGGAGGCAGAGACACAGACCAAGGCTGTCCTTGCTGCCAGCATGGCAGAGGCACCAGGCCCAGCCCTCGTTGCCCATGGGCTGGTGGCTGACAGGCTTCCCCTTCTCCTCCCGCAGCGCCCGCTGGCCATCCGGCCGTGCTTTCTGCCAGCACGCCGAGAGGCCTGCCATCAAAACGAGCACAAAAAACGGGGACGTGCAGCTATACGAAGCAACGCAGTGTGCCAAACAGACAGACCGCCAAACGCAGCGTTGTTGCTTATTTCATTGACCATCTCCATCTTCCTGCTGAAGCGAGGAGTCTGACCGCTGACCACTAGATGACACTGTTGTATAAGGCCACGCTCAGCATAATGGCTTTAACAATAACTAATTTACTTAGGGAACATGTATGTGTATAATTAGGAGTCATCAATGTCTTTCTTTTAAAATAAAATAAGTTTACCATACCCAATTAGATATTTCTTCCAAGATGAATTTCATTCTAATTGGGTAAAGCTATGCTACTGGCTTAAAACATGGCAAAGGGTGTATTTGTATCCACTTCCACGGTTTCCATATTTTTTTAGTTCTTGCAATAAATGGATCTGATTACACCTTTTAAATCGATGTTCTCTCAAACTGGTATGACATAAATGATTGTTCTGTCATTGTGATTTTACTGCCATTGTTTTCGGTGTGTGAGGTTTGTTAGTGATATCTCTCTTAATCTCGTTCTGTCTTTCCCCCATCCTCCTGATTGTGATCTTGAATCTGCATGTTCTTTCCATCAAAACTGAAGTAATCTATTTAAAGAGGCAACGACTGCCACCATGCATGACTGTAGCCTGACCATGACACTGCAGGCTTTCGAGCAGCTGTGAGATCAGTAATCCCCGGCTAATGAACGAGAGCTCCAAAATGTCCGTTGTCTGGGGGTTTTCTTTAAAAGCTCGGATTTCCTGTAACTGAGCATTGCCAATGGAAAATCTAGTTTCTACAGATGTCAGACTAAATTCAACCTAGGTAAAATGCAAATTCGGTGCTTTTCTATAGGGAAAATGAATGCATTTAAGCTTCTGTGTGAATTCAGAAGGACCAGCTAGGCAGAGCCACACCCAGCATGGACAAGGCTTACATCCCTTCCCAAAGAAATTTCATTAATGCCTGAATTTGCTTTGCCAGCTGAGTTCTGGATATTCCCACCAAAATGCCGTGTCATGTGCCAGTGCAAGAACTATGCTCAATTTACAGTTTTGGTACAGGTGATCAGCTCTGGTGACTATGGACAGGGACACCGCCAGTTTCACCTTGTGCCTGTTCCTATCAGTCCATTCCTGTGGCTGCCTGAACAGAACTTGTCTATTAAATCTTGATGGCATCTTTTAAATTAATTTCAGTTCTCTTCTGGAAGAAAAAAAAAAAAAAAAAGCTACTCCTGCAACAAAATAATGGCAAAGTCATCTGAGAATAATGTTCAAAACGTGTTTTATAACTACATAGTACCTCAGAAGTAGCTTGTCTGTCTAACCCATTTGTGCAATGCTTTTTGTGCTATCCCAGTATCTCATATACAAAATTATGGGCTATTATATTAAGTCAGATCTGTGTCTTATTTATTGAAGTGTTGGTTCACTAAATAAAGGATCTCAGTGATGATTTGAGCTGGCTAAAAACCTGCTTGAAAATTATATATTTCAGCTAAAGGTTTTCAACAAGCTCTATTTTTGAAGCTGAAGTGCTTCAATTCCCAATGACCAAATTCATTAAAATATAAATTAGCCTAAAGAAACAGATGAATTTCAATGGAGTATTTGCATATCATATTTGGTGTGAATGTAACAGTTTCTTCATGTAGACTAACAGCCACTGCAATCTTCAGAGCCCCATGGTTGAGTAAATGACTGTGGGGAGAATGAAGAAGCAATGAGGACAAGGATGAAAATTATTTGTACTAAATGTGAAAGAATATTGCAGAATTTTGCAGCCTGAATTAAAGCATGTGTTAAAACAGTTTCCTCAACTAAGACATATCTTAGCTAATCAGTTAAGCATCGGAGGTATATACATGTCAAAGAGTTCCAATCACAGAAAGAGATTTAAGAAAATGAATGTCATGTTTCAATTGTATTTTCAGAATTGTAGATAATTAGTGATTATTGCAAAAAGGGAGAATATGATCTAAGAAATAAAGGTGGAGAGAAATCAGGCTGGGTGGATTACAGTGTCATACCTCTGGGGAGTTAAATGATCCACCTGTGGTAAAGACCTTTGCATCCGCAAAAGGCAGGAATAGAAATTACTCATAAAGTTTGACCTGTTGTTCTGTAAGTAATATAGCAGAGACTCCAGTACGGGCTATCTTGTCAATTCCTTTTAATAAATGAAGCTGAACTGATACAGCGGCTTCTGTAGTTTCTCTGATCTGTACCAATTCTCTGCTCTATGCCTTCATGTGTATTTCCGTGAATTGCTGATGCACTTGGCCAGTGAGTTTTCTGGGACATCAAAGCCAAGCCTTTCACTTTGCCTTGTATAAAACATGTCCAGAAACTGGGTATTGGAGAGAATAAGTAGAGAGAAAAATATTGATTTTAGATGTTTGGATAATCTAAGAAAAATGGTGTTGTCCTCACCCTCACCCTCCCTCTCCTGCTGCCCCCCTTCCTCCCCCTAAAAAAGGAAAAAAAAAATAACAAGAGACAGAAAGAAAAAAGGTCATCTCTTCTTCATTTTGGAATTTTTAGCTTTCTGTTTTTTTGTGCCAAGTTTACAGAAAACTCTTTTGTAGGGAACTAGCTCCATATAAATGCAAACAACAACTACAAATATTGCATTTGTATTTAATAGTCATTCAATAGTCAATAAATATCCTGCAATACTGGAGAATATATTCTTAAGACACTATTTCACATCACTTTCCTGGAGAAAGGATTAAAAATGGCTTCGTTAGTCCTCAAGAATGATTGGCATCATATGTTCATCAATGGCGTTCTGAAAATGCTCTTGACTGACATCATAGTGCACAAACCTGATTAGCTCTAATGCAATTATCTTTGTTAGCTTTTGTGATGTAACTCAATGTATGTCATTGTGCATTGCTTTGAAGAAGTAATGTTAGGAAGAAAGTCAAAAGAGCCAAATAATCCCAGACTTATGCGCCCCTTGTAAAAATGACTAAGGCATTTTGAAGCCTACGGGTCAATAGACCTTTGTACTTCTAAATCACCTAGAATGTATTTGAAAATGTGACCTTTAAAACAGTCCAAACAGCTTCAGGAACCGTCCCATAGTTTTAAGATAAATTTGGAGTCAAGTGAAACAAGGAATTGGTGAATACAGATTCAAACTGAGAAAAAATAAATTGTAAGATCTGAAGAAAATAAAGTTCCAGGACTAAAGCTTTTCAGAACAATGTGATTTTTTTTTATTATTGTCATAGCCCACAAGTAAGTAAGTCACATGAGCAACTTGAAGTTTGCAGGTAATCTAAGTGTTGCTATTGCTACTCTTTAGGAAAATGTTTCAATTACTAATTGACCTGCAAGCTTTTACATTTGTTGTTTAAAATATCTTCTGCCATTTTCTTGATATTGTGAAATTTCTCATGGCTGAAAGAATTTTTAATGCTCAACTTTTGTAGCATTTGAAACTAGCCCATATTAAATCATTTTACAGGAGTTTTATAAACTTTATTTAAACTGAATCCAAGGAAATGGAAAAAAAATATATGTTGCAAACGAATAATTTTTAAGGGATTGGGAAGAAGAGACACCTTTATATAAAGAAATGTTTAGTATCAAAGCATATAAATAGCTTATATATTATATAAGCTATATAATAATATATATAAATATATATTTATATATTATATAAATAGCAAATATTGTTCTGCTGACAGCAGAACAATAACTTCAAAAGATCACAAATTATTCTGAAATTTTAATAAAAAAAGAAGCTAGATGTATTCCAATCTGAAGATTAAAAAAAAAAAAAAAGTCTGAGTTCAGTTCTTCTTTAAGCATTTTTCAGGCAAGCTTAACTTTTGATTTCAATATTTCTAGTCCTGATTTGCACTAATAAAAGCTAGGTGCAAATGAGTGCTGATGAGTCTGTATTGAAGTTAAAGGAATAGTTAAAAATGTCTATGAATATTCATTTAAATTCAGAAATGAACTCCAAATTGATCATGTCTATGACTCTTTGTGAATTTGCTGTCTATGAGCATATAAGCACTTGAAATTAACTTTCATGAATATTTGCAAAAGCAAATTTTCAATTAGACTTTTCAGATACTTGCAGAAAATAAATTCTCAGTGATATATTTAATTGTGATATTTGGATTTCACATTGTGTTGCTTGGTGTTTGTGACCTATTCTATGCTCCTGCATACCTGAAGGACTCAAGGTTTCGTCTGGATGGAAACATTGGTGTACCCTTATCTTGTTAACTGTGGGATTCATTAAAAAGCAGAAACTAATTAGAACATATAAGAAAATAGGAAACAGTGCAGATTTCAATTTTATATTTCAGTAGTTTCTTTTTTTAATGTATTGAACACTGTAGTTCAGGATGAAGTGAATATTAGAGGGTACTTTCTCCTCATCTATGGTGCCAGGAGATTATCATTGGTAAATTCTGTGATTATGTCTGAGCAGTATCATTTTTAATTTATTTATTTTTTTAACCCCTTAAGACATAAGATTTGTGACAGACTTCAAAGACTGTTAATTTGGAGTAATTTAGAAAAAGCAGTGTGCATGTGATCAATGACTGTCGTTTGACTCCAAAATGTGATGTGTGGTTTCTATGAGAAGCTAACTTCAAGTAAGAAGACCTGAATCCAATAAGATGTTTACATAAAATAGCATCATGGTGTATCAGGTTTAAGCATAGTCTTCAGTGCGTTGTGATTTGCAGGAAGAACTCAAGCCAAAAAAAAAAAAAAATCTTATTAAGGAATACAGTAGAAGTGATAGTTGAGGCAGTCTGTGGCAGGGGAAGAAACCCATCCCTGGTGGGTGAGCAGGAAAACAGGAGGCGTCCTGCTTGGCGCATTTACATTTGTATTCCCAGAAACAGGGAGGGGAAGGAAGGATGCCCAACCCCTGCGTGGGCCCAGTGGGCCCAGTTCAGACACAAACTGTGACACGCGAGCTGTGACGTTGTGCACGAGAGCCTAGCCATTTATTTTGCTGGAATAAATGGGTCCCGATTCCATCTTTTACCTTGTTAAGCAAAAGGCACATCCTCTGTGTCTGATTCTGGGCATTCTCTCACTTGGGGACCGAAGGACTGTATGTAGTACATGCCAGTGCAGAGGTATTCCCTCAGAGCAGGGGAGCGTTGTTCCCCCCAAGCGACTGGAGTCAGCCGGAGGGCAGATAATGGGCAGTGCTGGGTCACCTCCCACAGCAGGCACAGCCAGTGCCTCTGCCAGCAACTGGCAGGGGAGGTTGTTTATGATGCCTGAGGTAGCCTACAAGGGTCGTACGGCTCAAAAGAAATCAGCTCAGGTTTCTGAATGCGAGACAACTAAATTACACAGCATGAACATTGTTCGCTTACAAAGGTGCTGAGTACCTTGCATCCCATGTTTGAATAGTCTGCAAGCTAAAAAATTATTTGTTGGAAGAAATCTGTGAGTAATTTAAAGTCAGTGATTATCTGGGGAGTTTTCTAAGAGATTTGTAGACAATTTATAAACAAAAAATGAAGGATGAATAAAATTATTTTGTTGCATGTTTTTTCCTCATCTCTAGTTTTGATACTGAAGGAATCTGGCCCAAGTGCCTAGAAGGCATACATGCAAAGGATTGGATTTCTTGTGTAAAAGCTATACAATGTGATAACACAGTTGTACTGCATATTCAGTTTTGATATGTAACCTTTTAAATAAATTGGAATACTCTTTGTGCCTATACTGGCACACACCGAGATATCATAAACAATAATTTCATAAAGGTCACTTCATCACTAAGCACTTAGAGCTTGTGGCAAGAGCAGTATAGGGCTATTAAGGGACCTTTATGCTTTTATTTTTTGGTGGTCCTTAGTATCTTTGCTGCTGGGAAGCTCTTTCAATATAACGGCTTGGTAGTCCCTTCCACTGTGGGTCTGTCTGGCTGTGCAGTCCTGTGCTGTGGGTCCCTGCGTGGGCAATACTTGAATGCCAACAGCAGTGTGGAAGGTCTGCAGGACCTGCCCGAGGTGAGAGGTACCAGGTGCCCTGTGAGCTCAGCCCAGCTGCTCAGCACGTTACACAGCATTTCCTCAGTCTGCTGTTGCCTCCAAAGGTGCTAACGAAGCTCTTGGTGGAACCAATTTATTTTGGTCCAGCAGAAAACTTCTTCTCTTGGTCTCACTTGACTTCTGCTAAATATTTTGTCTCAGGTGAAATTTTTGGAAGATCATAGCCCATCCAACCAACTTTAAAAATAGCTATATCCACCAGTCTTTAGACCCATTTTGTTACAAACTCTCCTTATATAATACCTGCTGGGATGTTCTTTCCTGTGATTGACAAGATAGCCTAAATCAATATCATTCTATTTTCAGACCTCTTATTTTAAGGAAATCCACAGCTGTCCTGCTGACAGTTAGTGTAGGGGAAAGTTATTGTTAGCGGCACCAGAGGACACCCTAAGCAGGGTAAGTGGAGTCTGTGTGGTGTCATTAGAATAGCCCCTGGCCTGTGGGTGTGGGCGGCATTCAGGGGGCTCTGCCCGAGGAGGGGGGCTCTCTGGCAGCCGGAGGTCAGTGCTGCCTGCTGCAGGAGGCAACTCGTCCTGCTGGCAGGGATGCTCCTGCACCTGCTCTGCTGCAGCTGCCCTTGTTGCAAACAGTGCAACGCAGAGCTGGGGCAGGCAGCCTCAGTACCCACTGGCTTCTGCTGCCGGTATCTGCGCTGCAGTGATGTTTATTCAATACCTAGGAATTTTATTTAAAATTATCTCAGTTCTCTCTCAGTGAGAAGCCCTTGAATGTATTCAAAGCTTTGATTTTCTCTTCTGTGGAAGACCTGTGCCTAGCATCAGTCTGTGATCTCGGGGAGGTTACATGCACTCAACAACAGAGATGTATCAGCCCAAAAGTTTAAATTACCCAGGTGACTCTTATCCTAGAAAACCTCTTCACTGTTTGTGTGGGCACACTGTTACAAATCAATATTTCCCAAAATTCCCAAAGTATCAGTGAGGGTTTGTTGCTAGCCCCTGCTGTATACCCATGCAGAAATCTATCAATAGATTGTTATTAATCTCATTTAAATAGTAACACATTTGTGTGACAAAATTTTAAATTAAGACATATTTTCAGTGGTGTTATAAATATGTGTATTTGTAAGGTTTGTTTTAATAACACAAAACTCAAATCTAGATTTACACTTTTTGCATATAACTCCACGAAATGGTTTCTCCTTGGGTCAATGCATTGTGGCTAATAATTTTGCTTTTCTGGTAGTATTGCTCTGACCTTCCTAATCAGCCCCGCTCACTGAATCAAAAAGAATTTTGCTTTTGTAAGATGCTACACAATCTTTCCATGAAAGCGATAGGACATCAATCTCATAGAAAGGAATAAAAGATGAAGTCTCCCTTATGATTGATAAACATCATTTGTAAATGAACCTGTTTTGCAGAATGGTGAAAAGCGGTTGCAGCTGTTAAAAAATGGGTCAAATATGAAGAAAACATATTCCCATAAGAAAGTATAAATTTGTAAATGGGGAATATGAAACGATTTTTAGACATTAAATTAACAAATTAATTTGGCTGACATTACCTCCAATTTACATGGAAACCATTTTTCATATTTTCCATGTAGACCATTTTCTACATTCTGCTGTGACTGAGGGGAAAACACAAAGCAGATGAGTCCTTTAAGGCAAGAGAAAACATCCCGAAAGTCATTTCAACTCATTCCAAGAGCTGTGCAGCAGGCAGAGATTCAGTGAATGACAAAGGCATGCACAGAGGAAAGCAGTGATGCCAGAGTAACAGCTGGTATCTGAAAAAGCCTGGTTTGCTGTTCCTGATGGTACCTCCGTGTGGAGGCTGGGGTGGAGCCGTTCCTGACCAGGCCAGGCTCCAGCAAGGAGGATATGGCTGCGAAGTTGCTGGTCTGGAACTTGTGGCTGGTGAGGTCCCAACCAGTTGGGAACGAGTACAGCAGAGCTGGAGCCTTCTTCCACACTGCCATGCACAGGTGGAAAGTCAATTCCTTTGCCTGTCTGCCTGGGCTCAGTGGAAATAACCCCACCAAGGGAAGCTTGGATGGGCACGTTTCAGTTCTGTTCACATACTAGATGTTGCTGCTTGGCTAGGTGGACATACACTGGCCCATTTGAGTTCTCCCACCTCTTATGTCCTAGGACTCTGAGGCTCTTAGCTCTCTAGCTAAGTTGAGCCTTGAATGGTGGCACTGAGTGACAAAAAGAAAGCTGCAAATGTGCCTAAAATTCAGGACCTCAGCTTAACTCATTACTTTAGGGACAATTTAGAGAGAGGATAGAGGACACATGCATCCAAAAAATAGTGCATGCATAAGGAGTCTAATAAATATTTCTGATTAGTTCCACAAGCAGTTTAAAAAAAAAACAACAACAAAACAAACAAAAAAAAAAACCCACAACTATTCAGTATCTCTGCTATCATGATCTATTTTGACATTGAACTTCAGTAGCAAACTATGCGATACAGGACAATTCACATTGACTGTGGCCAGGAGAAATAATGATAGTGTGAAGATATTAGGAAGAGAGAAGCAAAAAAAAATAAATTAGGCTGCCCATTCTCCTTTCTTTCATCTTTTGCAGAATTTGGCAGAGATATGGGGAAGGGGCTTTTCGCCTCTTCAGGGAGAGACATAAACTTGGACCACACAGACTCAAACTCTGCCAGCTTGTCATTCAGCTCATGCATTCAAGATGTTGCATATTAATAGCACTCCCTGATGGCTGGTGGATAGGGGTCTCTCCACCTATACAAAATAAGCCTCTTGGCACAAAAAAGTACAAAAGACACCCACATAGGAAAAGAAATGCACTTGAGAACTGGGTTGGAGAAACTCTGCACAGATGCTCATGTGCAGATGCATATTTCAGATGTTCTTTTTCCTGATTAGCATGCAGCAAACTCACCTGTTTTGCTGCCTAGAGGAGTCACAGCAGAAGTGGAGAAACACCTGCATGAGTTCAGTTCTTTTTCCCTATGAATATGATTTCCAGAGCATGCTTTTTCAATTGCCCTTCTGTATAGCCACTGATATCCTTTTCAATCTCCCTCTTCAATATGCATAAGCCAGCAAACACGGGCTAGAGACAAAGCATGAGAAGGGGTGAGGGGAACGTGGACTGGTTGCACCAACTCTTCCTGTGCAGGTGCCTTGGGATGCTCTGGCAGGATGGGTTCTGGCACGGCTGAGACAGGAGGATGAGCTCTCAGGAGCTGGGCGAAAAAATGGCACTCCTGATTTTCAAATGATACAATGTTTGGCACATATGGGGCCTGACTTGAGGTCTGGCCATGAGATACAAGAAAATGAACCAGTCTGCTTCCTTCCCTGAGCGTGCAGTGTGCTGGTTACCCGAAGTGATCTTACTTCTCATACTGAGCTCTACAGGAAAATCTTATGTATTTCAGGGAAATAAATTTCCTTTGTGCTCTGCTCCATCGTCGTTTATTCCAATGGCAGAAAGCACAGTTCAATTCTAAGCATGTGTTTTGCAAAAATGAGCCTCAAGAGTAGAAGGCAGGGGAATGGTTGCTTGTACATGTGTGGGTATCTGATGCAATCCGCAGTGTGAGCCATGTTTTTCTGGATATTTCAGCATATACTGAGAATGACACACGAACAGTCTAAGCTATTTTCAGAATTGACAGTTTTTCTTCTCACCCCAACAATACACTAGAGCATGCAAAGTGCTTCAATAAACTTTTAATTAAGAATAGGAGTATCAGCTTTAGCCAAGGCTAGACCTGACCTGTTTTGACCTTGGTTAACTTTTTGAAACAAATCGTTCCCCTTGGCATTTGTTGGTTTCTGGTAGGGCTTAAAGTAGGTGCCCTGAAGCAGGGTAAGAAACATTGGTTTTATGATGTTCTTGACCTAGGGAAGACACAGCAGAAATCTGTTCTGAAGGGAGATGGGGGCTAAAGCAGCTTGGATATATTTTGATCTGAGCTCTCAGATGTGTCTTTAAAATGAAATATTCAAAATATTTGAGGTTCTTAAAGAGCCTTAAAATCTTCTCAGATCCTTACAGCTGAGAACAGATTACAAGCAGAATTCTCCAGATTAATAGGAGATGGATTTTGTTCCAGTGGCTCCTGCGTATTCTTTGACTGAAGTGTGCTGATTGACACCAAGAATGGAAATACACTGTGGAGGGGGTCTCTATTTTCTCTTAATCTGTCTAAATCAATTAGATGTTTGAGGTGTGGTGTTGTATATCCTAGGAAGATCATTTCTCTCTATTACCCTCATGACAAATATAACCAATCTCTTTTGACTTTGCAAAGGAAAATGCATCCCGCAGAGCTAATGCTGCATGCACTATATGTAGAAACATATGTTTAACGAAAGATGAGAAATTATGGATCAAATAACGATGTGGAAGCCACTCTCAGAAACAATGAAGATCATTCTGGATGAACTCCAAATATCATTACTATTGTTTAATTTCAACTCCAGTCCTGCATCTGCTTAAGATAGTGTCAAGGATAATAATCTCACCAGACAGATACAAAATACAAAACTGAAATTACTTTGCTCAATTATTTTGTTTACTAGTGATGTTAAACTACTGTTTTTGCCTGAATCATGCAAGAGAGCTATGATTTTTACCTTTAAACTTCTCTGAAAATGCAGCAGTTTAGCGTCAATACCTATTTCTTTCCAGATTATGCTATATGAATGAGTTTGATAGGAGTCACCATGGTGAGGAAAGGATAATGGAATTTCAGGTAAGAGTTCTTCATAATGAATTCATTCCTTACACCATGTTAACACCCACACATGGAATTAGAGACCCCTGTAACACAATGCAACAATTTACTAGAAATCACAAAACACCAATTATAGAATTGGATTGAAATTGGCTGCCAAATCCTCTGTCCGTGATAAAAGAAGGATAGGTAAAATCGTGCCAGCACATTTTAACTCCTTCCTAAAACTTCAGTTGGGTCCATTGTGTACTTCCTTGGTGACAAAGAAGTAGATTGACTGCAGTGCTATGTGTATGACATGAAATGACAAAATAAAATAAAATACAATATTTCGGGAACAGCAGTGAATATGAACTCAATTTGGATCGTATTTATTTAAATAATTAGAGCAGTTAATTAACCTTGAGAATCTCCTGATTTATGCAAGTGAAAAAGGAAAGAGAGTCAGGTTCCATATTGTATATTTAACTTGATAAAAGAAAGCAAGCCTTTATGGAAGAAGCATGCAACTGAGGATCCTCAGCTGATATTTTATAAAAGCACAATTCAGTGTCAACATTTTACAAAGAACTCTTAAATCCTCAGACTAAATCTTGTCTGTTTTTACTGGTAGCAGAGTACCAAACTGTAAGCAGAACTGAGCAGGATCTGACTTTCCATCACAGACAGTTAATAATTAAATCAAACATTATATTCAACAATAGAACATATGCATCAGCTTCTTTCAAATTGCATTTCCTTCCTGTTAGATCCATTAGTGTAAACCAGACTGCCTTTAGAAAACCCCTTATTGCTGCTGTCTTTCAGCACAGTTCCTGAAATGGATAATGTGGTGCATATTATGGGCAATTACACAGAACTCCCTAGTGATAGGGTTTTAGAGTTTCAGAATAAAACAGCTGGAACTACAGGGCTGTAAACTAATCTGAAAAAGAGACAATAGTAAGACATTTAATGTGCATTGTTGGAACATGGACAAAGACTAGATGTGAAATATCACCATACCTGCTGTATCTCACAGTATCTTCTCTACAAAACCCCATTTAACTCTTGAAAGCCAAGATAGTCAAAAGCCAAAAATTTTGCCATGAACAAACACATACACAGCTCTATAACCCAAGCTAAGCAGAAACATTAAAGGAAGAAATCTTGATCCATAGCCCTGTTTTTCTCTCAGTATCAGTGGAGCATGAATCAAATCCGGAACCCTATTCAAAAATAATAATTTATTGATGAGAGCATAATAAATATATACCTAGACATTCTAAGAAACTATTTTCTTTCTCTCTTTTACTGTTTTGATAAGCTATGAAAATTTAGCATTTTGGGTGCAAAAATTGCATTTGGTCTTGGATATATCAAGACTGCTACAATATGTAGGGCTTGATCCTCCATCAATTCAAACTGATGCAAAGCTTCCATTAATTTTAGTAACACAGGAGCGAATTTTTAGAATAGCACATGCATCATTTGGAAGCACAATGACCATGATTACATGTGTAATCACAGTAATTGTGCACACAATTACTGGTTGGGTATCTAACTGCCTTTCACAAATCAGTTGCTCTACTTGCATGTATACTCACAGCAGTAGCCTGTGCAAATACAGTGCAGCCCAGAGCATCCCAACCTCTGTGCTTGCTGCTGAAGTAATAGAGAAGAAGGCTCTGTCTGTAGCTGTGTGTATGTGGGGTAGAGAAGCATGTGTTTTTGCTTTGGTGGTGTGAATAATGAATAAGAAAGGAAGAGAAATGATTTCAGTGTCTCTTTAGGAAAGAAAAAGTGTGAAACTATTTCAACTAATTTTTCAAAAGGACAGAGACCGATTTTTACAAGCTCCTTTCTTGTGAGCCTCCTTATCAGCAGGGTCCAGCAGGTATCAGCAAGTTCACATTTTTTTAATTCTGTGTCAAAATGATCAAATTATTTAGAAATTAACAATACCATACTGAAATGAAATAATAAAATAAATAAAATAAAATAACAATAAAATATTGTATCCTAAAAAAAAAAAAAATATCAGAAAACCATTCAAATTTGCAACCTAATTTGCTGTGAATTTCTTACATTGCAAAATGTGAAAACAAGATGTTCTGACTAGCTCTAGTTAAAAGAGCCACTCCCTTTCTCAGAAGATTGATTTTTATAGTCAAGAGGGTATATAAAAGCACATCCTTTATAGATAGTGATAAGGCTTCTGGATTCATCCTTTTGCTCAGCAAAACAGTAGCAGGAGAAAATTCGACACAAAACATTTTATTCATCTGTCCCTTACAGTCATGGCTTCCTTCTTCCCTTGGAGAGCAATAAGTCTGTTTTCCTTTTCCAGTAACAGCTTTATTACAGCAAGTTAAAGGGAAACAAAAAGATCAACAGACTGGGCCTGGCTGTGCAGTGCTTATGCTCCTGAGGAGTCTGTGTAAGGGAAGGCTGGGCCAAAAGTTAACATGAGGGAAAGCAGAAGATAGAAATTACAAGAAGGAGAATACCATCTTCCTGAGGGAGGAACAGACCCTCTTTTAAAGAATAACAATTCTATGTTTGCATTAGGATTAGTATGTCGAGAATGAACTGAAGACTCATGGAAAAACAAGGCAGATCCCTATCCCTGCTTCCATTCTCAGAGCCTTCTTGGCAAGGCCGAGGCCTATGCTGTGTCAGGCCTCATGCAGTGTTGAGCCCGTTGGGATTGCTGCCAGAGAGCATGGCCATGGGATGAAATGGCTGTTTGCACTTCTGCTGCTCCTGATTGCCCTTCATGGTGACAGGGCCAGTGCCAGCACCAGAATTCATACCAAGAGCCCTGGGTCTGAGGTGTCCTGGGCAGGGCCATTATTCCCCGGGAACAGTGTGGCGATGCCACACTGCCACCTCCAACAGGAGTTGCTTTTAAAATTAAACCAGCTTTACATGTGGGAGAATGCTAAAAATGGCTAAATGAACTTGATAGCACGTTGCTAGGGAAAGTCATCTAGCTTTGGAGGCCTCTAGTGAACATCATAATTGTTCCAAGGGGGAACAGGCTTGTAATATTTGCTATGGTGGTAGTAATGATTACAAATTATGTGTGCTGCCTAAATGAGATCTGTATGTCAAATGCAGTAATGTTTGATGGTATTTGGGTCTTGACTTCACAGGCTCTAGAGGCTGGGGCAAATTTTGGAGCTCAACCCCATATCTAGGATCTTTTTTTTCAGAGTCCAATATTTGTGTTGGCTGGACATGTTTGCAAAGTAGCCATACATAATTAAATCCAGGTGAAGTATCCTGCACTTCAACATGAATAACTATTCAGCAGTTTTTTAAAACTTCACTGTAGTACTTGGATCCCTTCTTGGTTCTCTACAACCATTCTGCTGATAATTGCAGCAGATTTTGCTCTAAATTTATTTCTAAATTTCTCACTGAAGTCCAGTCAGAGGGAATTTCAGCACAGTACATTGTTCTGGGTCTGTAATATTGTAAAAAGGTGTTGCACATGTGGACTGAATTCAGTAGAAAGCATTAAATGTTATCTTGTTTGTAATTAAAATGAGCACTGTATGAAGTCTCGAAGCTAAGAAATCCCTTAAGTCATATAGAAAATGTTTTTCCTGTGTACAGATCTGAAGTGTTATTCAAGAGAATTCACCCTAAAAGAGAACTGTTGGTACACAGCAAATATAAAGTTCTGAGACTGAATGCTGGAGAAAAGTTCTCTCAGAAATATACATTGAGTCTTTGATAACTTTAGTGATACGTGGCTGCTTCATCTGCTATCTCTGCAAGTGTGGCCTCACCTTCACTGTTATGTCAACATGTGTCAAGCGAAACAACAACAGAAATATGGAAAAGGATATAATTAACCTACTTGTGAACATTAACCTTAAATATCGTGCTAATTATCTCACTAATTTAATCACTGCAGATCTCAAACTTGATTGTTAAATATTTGATTCTGCAAATTGTTTTTGATACAGAGGTGTGGATAGCTTTCTGTGAACATAAGTTACTATATAAAACTCCTTGCAAAACCATCATATATTCACACTCCAGCCAACAAACCCCACTGTCAACAAGACTTTTAATGGCAATCACAGAAAACGTGCCCTGGGGCTAAGAGATATAGTGCCCTATTATTTGTAAATCTAATGAGCACATTGTGCACTGAGTAGGCCAGGGTAAATTTCTGTCTGCACATCTTCAGGTTTGATTCCACAGGAGTCTGGACTGGAAAGCTTTTTTTTTTTTTTTTTTTTTTTTTCTTGTTTCCTTGGTTGTGGTTTAGTTGTATAGTTGTGCATTGAGTGTTATCTATTCACCTCCTGATTACTTGAGCCACTCAGCAGATGATGTCCTTGATCTTCAGCTCTTCTTATCAAGTGAATATTTTGTGCTAAAAGTAACCTAAAATGTGTTCAGATGTGCCAGCTACCATGCCACCCAAAGTGGCTCTAATTCCCGAGAGGAAGCTCTTGAATCGGGGAGTGTTTGTGGAGGAGTTGAAAGCTCAGTGTGTGCTCCTGCTGCCCAGAAGGAAAGGGGGCTGCACTCGTATTGCTTCATGCCAGCACCCCACAGGGCCAGACGCTACTGGGCCAAGCATAGCAAAGCAGGCCCAGCAGGACAGCTCCAGCTTCTGTGGCTGGGGGACCAATTGCCAGGCCATGGGAGCTGGGCAAACTCCTGGACGGGAGGAGATACGAGCTAGGGTGAGCCCAGAAGGCAGGGGGCAGGCTGCTGCACCTCTAACACACCAACCTTCCTTCCCATGGACAAGCTGTGCCACCTTTCCTCCATCTGTCCACAGGTGCATCATCCAGCCACGTGTTTCAGGCTGTACATGTCAGTACTTTTTTGACATTATTGTTTTCATTTTTATTATATGTGTCTTCTTAATTGGAAAGAAGGTGGAAGATTGGGTTTGACATTATGCTTCTGCACTGTAATTTTTACTATTGGAGGAAGGTGCAAAGGTATACTAAATCCAGGTGATGGCTCACACCAGACTCCTGTCAGGAGCTTTTTGATTGATTAGATGTTCATATAAGTAATAGTTTGGGACTATATTACTGCCTTATTATATATCATTCAGCATTTCTTTCTGACTGACTGTATTTATTACACATTTATACACATAATTCACACTGTTTAGTTCATCTCTGGCAATAAGAAACAAATTTCTGTGAATTTAGGTGAATAAAGCTGTATTTGCCTTGTTAGTCATCAGAAGTGTAGTTCTTTCCATGCATTATCTGAATTTCTGGGCATTTTTTCCCTTCATTTACTCAAAAAATGACTTCAACACTAATGAATACTGAAAGACAGCCAAGACAGGATGAACTTTTGGACAATTTATGCAAACACGACAGATGAGAATAGATTTACTATAAACATGTCAGGCACAAAAGACTTGACTGCTTTTTAAATACAGTGATACTGGAAGAGATTTATGGATATTTTCAACTGTTCATTAAAGAGAAAAAATATTTTGAAACTATAGGCACTCTCCTTTTATCCATTTTTGCCTTCCAGGCTGAGTTGCAAACCTTTGATGTTTTCTTCACCAAAAAATAAAAGTAGTTATGAATTTATTTCTCCCAAGCACTTTCATTTTTGTGTCAATTTACAGTTTTTATTACATTCCTGGCAGTCCAAATTATTGTGTTTGGAGAGAAACTAGAGTCCACAGCTTTGAGTTTTCTGAAAATAGGGATGAAGTTCACTTAATGATGCTTTCTGGCCACTGCCTTTTTCCTTTTCCTTTAGTAATAAAAGGTTAATAAAATCTCTGAATACTTTAACTGCCTGCTAGAGCAACCAACCAATTAAAGGTTATTCTAATCTAAATGACTGGAAGCCACTTGAATTGAAAAAGTTAACATGCAATGGCTAGTACCTGCTGGATCAGATTAATAAAATGGAAAGTCTTAGACATGAAAACCATACATAAATGTAGTCCCTATAGTTGACCGAGATATCAGTTCTTACTACCGGACAGGCATATGCTTAACTGCATC
This sequence comes from Anas platyrhynchos, assembly GCF_047663525.1. Classification (NCBI taxonomy): domain Eukaryota; kingdom Metazoa; phylum Chordata; class Aves; order Anseriformes; family Anatidae; genus Anas; species Anas platyrhynchos. The sequence goes on along the minus strand of NC_092594.1, from coordinate 10,083,695 downwards.
TATTCAGAATCTGCTTCTGTGCCTTTGTAAATCAATAGTAAGCCTTGCTTTCAACTTCAGTGCAACTGAGGTTGTTGTCACTCAATGATTTTAAAAGCTGGGATCGAGCTAATGGAATTATGGGATTCTTTCTTTCTAAAATCACGTTAAACTTGTAGAAGTAGTAAGGAATTTGCACTTGTATTGCTTCTGAAAAGCATCGTATCTTGCCAAATCTCCTGTGGAGTCAAAACACTGCACCAAAATGATATCAGTAAGGATTGTGCAGTGCTTGAAGATCTAATTCTGCATATTCACAATGATGACTGTGCTCCTGCTTTTTGAGAAGATAGAGAAAGAGGAGATTTGGATGGAAAATAACACAGTTTTTATTGCAGCTTTAGAAGGATATCTGCAATCTTGTGGCAGCATGATTTGAGCATTCTGAGACCCTCCAAAATAAGGCACAAAGCTTTATAAAGGTTTCATTTAGAGAGATTTTAAAAAAAAAAAAAAAAAAAAAAAAAGCTGATGATATTTTAACAATTTTTACTGGACTTGCCTTTCCAGCCTTTTAAAATTAATTGAAGAGCAACACACATTTATAAATAACATAATGCAGTCGGGGATAATGCAAATGTCTTTATAAATAACACAGTATAGCTTAAATCATTATTTTTAATGCTTCTATTTTTTGTTCCTATATGAACAGGTCTGTGCTGGTCTGCATTAATTAAATTTAAGTAGGATTTCTAAGGCCAGATCATCATTACTTCTGTGGCCCTGATTTAAATCTGCAGTAAAACATTTCTCCATTTAGTCTGGTGCTTTTGTGTCATATTTCATACACTAGTTGTCTCTTAATTAAATCCATGATGGCCCACCAACACAGACTATTAAAATAACTATACTTTGCACTTGACATATTTATGAGACAGATTCATAAGAGTATAGACTGATACTTGAACTACTCACTGAGAAATGCTAATAAGATTATGATGAAGGTAAGATTAGAACATTCGTCTCCTTTTCTCTTCTCTCTTCTTTTTAGAAATGTATTTTTATAACCGCAATTCACTACTTCTATTTCAGGCTCTTTGATGTTGTTGTATATACCAACAGTTCTTTCTGTGTAGATTTATTGTGGCAATGAAGAGTGGGAAACTGTTAATTTATATCACACCAGGAAAGTGCATAAGTATTGTGTTCCTTGAAGTATGAATGTTTGCAGATGTCTGTAAAACCTTTGCATGGGATTGATATGTTCAAGGTATTGCGTGTAAAGGAATTAGTCTAGCTCTGAAATTGGGTGGGGTTAAAATACTGATTATCATGAAGAACTACATTATTCTACCTTTATTGCCTTGCTCCTCTAACCATCCTGTTGATGTAGGGCAGGCTGGGTCTGCTCCTGCAGTAGAAGGAGGTAGCAGTGCTGTGCCTGTGATCACTTGCTGCATGTTATCATGCCAGGCTGCATGTTGCAGGTGTAGCACAGGTTATTTGCATGTAATGGGATGGATAGTTTGCCCTATGCAATGTTTGAAATTGTGTGGATATATGGCCTCAGCTATTAAGAAGAACAGCAAAGGAAGCAAATCCATTAGTCATATGACTAGAAGGGTTGCATGACAAATGTATTAAGATTTGATTTTTTATTTTATTTTGTTTTGTTTTGTTTTGTTTTGGTGCATGGATACCTTGAAATGCCATTTCTTTTAGGATCATTTATTGACAAAGTTGCTGATATAATTTGTTTGGTTTTTTTTGAATAATTCAAAACTGGAGGGTTCAAGGAACTCTGTATTTGAGAGAGATGGCAATAGAAGTGATAAAGCTGCTAACTGGATGATCGAAAGTCATCAGTGATTTCTGTCACTTTCCAGGACCAACATATACCTCCTACAGACGTTTTCCCTGTCTCCCTTTTTTGTAGTTATATCCTTTCATGGAAGGGCTCCTGTGCATCACGGGATCCAAGTGTGGGTACAACTGTAGATGACTCTAAATAAATGCAGCTTGAAGGGTATTTATATTATTTGTGTGGTATATGAAAATCCAAATCTACATGTTCAGATTTTTTGATGCTAATATATCACTGTGCTTCATATTGGTATTTTCCTACGATAGCATCAAAAACATCACATATTGAGATTTCATTTGCAAATAAATACAATATTAGAAAGTAAGAATAATAAAGATACATTAAATATTTCATCATCTACAGAAATAAACCAGCTACAGTTCAGGGAGCTTCACTAAACACATTAAATCTAATAAAATCGCCTACACGTACTCCTGACACTAGTAGTAATTAAAATAACTTGTTTCAAAAAATTGGTCCTATACATGAATACTTATTGGCAATTATTTCTAAGTTCTTCAAACCAAAGATAACATAATTTGATTCACACACAATGTTCTTGTAAATGTGGTTCATACGGGGTTTTATATGCAGCTTAGGACTGTTAATTGCCATTTTGAGCCTCACAGTAAAATAGAGTTCAATATGTCGCTTTTTCTGAAGTATTGAGAAATGTTTGAGAAATGCTTGTCTTAGTCTAATCAACTGTGAATAATTTATTTCTGAGTCCTACTTTTCAGTATAAGTGGATCTGACTTTTCTCAGAGCTTCTAAAGTCTAATCAACTTGTTATATTCATTTAATTAAGAAAATCTGTAATGAACTGTGAAGTGTATGTACCAACAGGCTTTCTTGTTGTGTAAAATTGGCATATTTTCCCTGTGAACGTGATTGTGTTTGTTTATACTGACAGGTAGCCTCTACTAAACAAATATTTTTTTCATATATATATATAGGTCAATACGAATAGCATATAAATGTTTTTCTGAGCTCCCTCTCTCCTGATGGACCCACGACCCAGCTCCCTGAATTCCTGCAGCTGTAGCTGTCCTGGAGGCTGGCTCAGGCAAAGAACAAGTTTCTTTTCTGGAAAGGTTACACATTCTTCTGTGCTTCAGAGAGAAGAAGATGCAATAAAGGTGTGACTTACAACAGCATGGATACAAGACCAACTGTTTAAGTCACAGTTACCTGAAAAAGGTCATCCCAGTAAAAGATTAAAACATTGCCACGGGGTTGTGGCAGGATCTGCACACCACTCAGTTACTGAGATGAGCACAAAGGAGTGAGCTAAAGATGCTGAGTGAAGTTCCTGTCTCTGTTTCCCAGCCTGAAGTATTTTTTTAAAGGCTCTGTATTTATTTGTTAATAAATATTTAGAAGTCAATCATTCTTCCCATCATTATGTGACATGAGAAACATTTTTTATTAAAAATAAAGAGAGACGCTGTGGGGTTTGACACATTATTTTTTCTCCTTATGCTCAGGGAAACTCTTCAGCCTCAGAGAAAAGGTCCTTGACCCTGGTCTAAAATACTGTCCGGTGCTTATGGGATGTGATATGAAAATCATCAAAACTGTCCTTGGCAGGATGTTTCTTTCCATTAGTTGATTAAAATGGTTTATTGTTGCCTGCAGCACCATTGCTTTATATGTATTTTTTTACAAAGACCAGATGTGCCCATGTCCCGCACTGTTTCTCTTTGTGTGTTTTTTGATAAATACAGTGGTGAAGTCACCGCCTGGCTGATCCCTCAGTGAAGTTTCAGAGAGGAAAAGCAGGAAAGGTGAGGGGCTATTGGTGGGGCCAGGGCACACGAGGAGCAGCACTGGGGCTGTGCAAAAGCACGGAGAGGGCACCACAGAAAGTGGGAGGAAGCACAAGAAAACCTGCAAGCAGTAAGTAGTGCCCAGAGCAAAAAATAAAAAAATAAAAAAATCTGGAACTATCTGCCTGCCAATGCTGTATAAACTATGCTCTGACAATAGCAAGAAGTCGGCTTCAACATTTTTTCAGATTGACAACTCTAACATTTCAGCTGGAATATAGAAGTGAAGAGTAGCTGATCCTAAAATACTAGACCAGATTACATCAGAGTGAAATCTTACCTCTCCTTCTGCTATTACAGAGAAAACTGGAAAAGTCCAGGTCTTCAAGATGAATCTGATGTTTGTTTTCTTGTTCCATCCATGTTTGATGTGGGAGTTGAAATCTCAGTACAAATGATATTTACAAATCTAGGGGTCATTTCAAGTACCTCTCCACCTCCCTAGCACATTTTTTTTTTTTTTTTTTTTTAAGGCATGTTGGCATGGAATGATAACAGGGTCTTTCATTACAAAATCATAAATTATTGGGCCTCTGACCTTATGTTCAATAAATATTTATTTGAAAACCATAGGTTAATTAATTTCCATTGTTTCTGTACATGTTTATACTATACAATTAGAGAAAAACACAGATTCATGAGTAAATGTTGCTCATACAAAATGTCTCTATTACCCTTTACTTTTAAAACCATTAATAGATTATTAGGAGTTATAAACATAGGAGACCATGGATCATATTTGCATGTTAATGAAATCCATGAATTATACATTATTTGCTATAGAGAGTACTAGAAACAGTATTCCTCCTTTTTAATAGCTATAAAAGCTGACGGTTTCCTGGAGCACACATCACATCCCCTCCGCAATACCTTCTAATAGAAAGAAAGCAAGCCAGCTCTTCAAAGCAATCTCTCACTAAATGAAATAGATTTGTTTGTGTTGCTTTGCAACACACAAGTGTGACAGTTCATTTTAAACAAAATAGTTTTAATAATGTCATTACTAATATCTATTTGGTCATCTCTCTGAAAAATGGCGTTTTAATAGGAATGTTTCATTTTAATAAATGGCAGAAGAGGCAAGCTGCCCTGAGTCAGCAGGAAGTGGATATACACCAGAGAACAGGCTGATTGTGTTAGATTCATCCAGAACATTGAACAGCACACAGACAGTCCAAGAAAAAGCAACTGGCTTTATTCAAATGATTAGTCTTACTGCTACACTGTAGCGCAGATTCACACATTCTTCTATTATTCCTTGACCTTGTGCCAAAAACTCCCACTTGAAGTAATAATTAGAATTAGTGTTTCCAGTGCATGCTTCCATCTTCCTAACAAACAGTAATGAAATGTGGCTTTTACAAAATACGCAGTTAATTAAACTTTTTTTAAACATTGGTTGATTAATACAGTTCCTCTGTGCTGTCCCCTCGTTATGCCCAACTATTTCTACCTGATATTGGTGAACAGGAAGCAAAGCACTGTCAATAAGATGAATGATATTTCAGAAATCTGCATGTTAAAATTGTTTATATATTATTATTATTATTTTTTCTTTCTCATTTTATCTCTGTCTTGGAATGAACTGGAAAGATAGCCATTATTTGTAATCATAGGTTTTTAAGTCTGGGACAGTATGTGTATGATATAACTACTCTACAAATACCCTCAGCATGAATATGAAGACCACATATATCAAGTGCTACAAGGTAATAAGTGGAATTCTAGGCGAGATGTTTAAAAAGGTGGCTCAGCGCTGTATTGCTTAATAACACTATGCAAATAGAAATTTTGATTTCATTTTTTTTAATATTATTTCATGCTTTTTTACTGTCTGCCTTAATTATCCCAATGCTGAACAAGTATAGTCTTTTGATTGATGAGAGTTCCACCCCTTTACCCACACCCCTGCAGATATGAGGCTCCACAGTTTAGTACCATAAATCACTGTGATTGTATAACTTAACTACTGTATGATCAGAGATCACATACAGTGTTAGCCTGAATACGCATTCATCCTTTGTTATGAATGTTTTAGGACTAAATTTATTCTGGCAGTTTGGAGAAATATAAGTTTCTTCATGTAAAAAAGCAATGCATTTTAAATAAGCAATTCTTTCAACAACTGGAAATAATCACAAAAGTCTTCTATTTGCAATCTTCATTAATGTGAGTTATTTCATCACTTTAGAGAAAACCTTTCAGAGAAAAACAACAATTAAACCCCTCCCCCCAGACAGCTTGACAGCTATGAATCTATGGATCAGCCATTTTAGTAATTAACCACAATTCCTCTGATTTGTGAATTTCCAGATGATGAGGCAGGGAGCAAGTTACATCTTGGAGAAATTGCCCTCAGGAGAGAGGAAAAACTATTGCGAGGTTGACAGCACAACCTTGTACCGGAGCAGTTTTCCTTCCCTAGTGGTTCAAGGAGTTCCAAGCACCCTCCTGTAAATCATCAGCTCACATCTATTTATTATCTTCCAGCCCAGTGCACAACACTATCTGTTACACACGGATACCAGCAATATTACAAGGTGGACTCCAGGGATAAGAGACAGCAAACCCTGCACACCTCCCACGCCTGAGTCACACCCGGTGTAACGTCGGGACCTGCTCATAAAGCACATACTACAGTCAGAAATGAAACACTATGAACTGTCGTGTTTCAGGGTCTGTTTTTAATGATTCTCCAAAATGCTTGATCTCACCTGCAGGTATCTTTATGTTATTATACAGAGACAAAATGTGTCTGCATAGCAATGGACAAAATGTCTATGTTTTCATTGCTATTCATTCGATCGTTGTTGTTATAGCTGGAGTAGGCACTAGCTACAGTCTGCGGTGCTTGTCCTGGAATATCAATAAATAAATCATAAAAGCCAATGCTTCAAATATTGAAAAATTCACACTTCAAACTGTGTTTTGAACTATACTGAGAGCAATGTCTCAGATTGTCCTTTTGCTTTATATGAACAGAGGAAATTCAAAGTAGGAGGAACTCTCTCCAGGGATTTGGCATAGGGGAGTGCCACAAACCATCAGCCTTCCTGTCTCTGCTGTGCCAGAGAGGCCTCTCCTGGGATGCACCATGAGGAGCAGACAGTGCGCCTGGGGAGTTAATGTGGCTTCAGATGAAATTATCTCCTGCAGAATCCATCTCCACTGGTGGTTGTGCGCATGCAAAGGAGCCAGGCAGTGGCAAGGAGCCAAGCCACAGCAGGGCAGGTGAAAGCTTGGAGAAAAGTTGAAGCACCTCCCTATGACTCTGTTTGGGCTAAATGAAATTCCTTGTCATGCAGACTTATGGTGATGATCAAAGCAGGACATCAAAACTCTTTTTTTCTTTTGTTCAAGACCCAGACTTGGTAAGAGCAAGCTCATTGAAGTCTCCAGCCCTGTTGTCCACTTCCAGTGCATACTCATAGCAGAAGTTGTCTAGTAGCGTGCTACATTGTGTGCTGTGAATGTCAGCTGTACAAGGAGAATTGAGGGCAGATGCCCTTCTGAAAAGTATGCTCTAGATCAAGCACAGGTCGCTGGGCTGATGACTGTGTTGCAGAATGAATTTCCGTGGTGTGTGTTGTGCAGGGGACCACTAGGCTGTTCTAATGGTTCTTCTTTCTTTATTATTATTTTTTTTTCTTCTTTAAAAGCACTGAAATTAGCTGAAAGCTAAAACTAAGAGTGGTATCTTGTAGTTTAATTGTGAATGCAAGGCTAGACTAGCACTGGAAGTCACTCAGGTATGTCTAGTCAAAGGCCAGAAGAATAAGCACTGCAGGTATTCAGTGCTTTATCTGATTAGAAAACAGCCTGGCACAGATGTGATTTCTGCTCCATATATCAAGTTATGGCAGGCTTTTGCTGCTTCATTATGAAGGCATCTGAAGTAAAATAGGTTTTGGAACATAAAAAATGACAAATCTGGAAAAATATCTATATGCCAGATGGGTGTAGGAAGAATCTTTGTGACAAATATATTATTAAGGGAATGTGCATAAAGAAAGAAACAGTGCCCTGCTCTTCCAAGGATGGACAGGCAGGAAGGCAGCATTTCAGTGTGTCTAATGTATTCACATCTAGCCTAAATCTAATTAATTACGTTGCATCGCTGACATAAAATCTAGGCACCACACACGATAACTCTTAGCTTCGTCGGGGCTTCAGGAGGACCTGCCGACTGCTCTGCCCTCCCCGCTGTTGTTTGCTTTCCTCTGGGGCTGTGGGTCAGAGTGACGACATCTCTGCGGAGGAAAGGCTAACACAGACAGACGAGGCTCTCGCTGCGCTCCACGGGCGGCACGGCGTGAGCTCATCCTCCTCTCCCATGTGTGCTACCATGCTGTGGCTGCCTCCTCCGAGGATGCTGCTGGAAGGGGTTGCTCACAGACCACAGGCACCCAGTGCAGCTTCTTCGCGTGGAGAAATGGGAACGTTTCAGTAGTTGCTGACTTACTGCACAGATACTTGTGGAGCTGAGATTGATGCCCTGGAGCTAGGCCCTGGACTGACCAGGAAAGCAGCTCAGACAGATCCTGGTAGTTGGCTTGCCAGTGCAGGATCCATAGGTCCCATGGCCTGGCTCCCCAGCTTTAGGGCACATGGATCTTGGGGGACCCTGCAAATTGTGGCTCTGCAGCATGGACCAGTGGGGCCACACAGCCCTACAGACCCTGGAGAAGGTGGTGGGAATGATATCCCAGCATCTTCCTTGGAAGGATGTAAGTCAGTAATTTTGATTTACAGTTTAAAAAAAAAAAAAAAGACATGCTCTGGCCAGTCCTGTGTCTGTGTGGCTTGATACAGCATTAATGGCAGCGGTAGGAGCTGCATGCAGTTATTACATGCAGTTGGAAGAGGTCTCAGCCTTTCATTGATACGTACCTGGTTTGGTTTCAGGGTGGAAATGATCGAGCTATGATTAATGTGTTCAGAATTGAAATAGAAATGGAGGCAGGGAGGATGGTACAGCAGTCCTATCATTTGGCTTCACTTAATGTGATTTCACTGATGCCCCATCCACTATCTGATTGCTCTTTTCCTATTTAAACCAAGACAAACCAGAAGGCTTTTGCTCACAGGCTTCTAGTACTATTTTATTTGGCAGTTATGGAATAAAAGAATTTTAGTATTGCCTTAGAGTTTCTCCTGACATCTATCACAACCAATCCAGCTCATATGTGGGTGAACTGTGTTTTGATCCAATTATAAAATTCTATTGGAGTCTTGTTACATTCTTATCCCATGTGCATGTTGAAAAATTCAAGAGCAAAAGAAAATTCTACAAAATGCTTCTCATTTACTGTAGGCTTGGAGACATAAAGCTGAATCACACAGTCATTTGTGGAAGCTAATAGCAAACTAGAAAACAACATATTCTTCAGGAAAAAAAAAAAAAAAAAACACACACAACATGACAACTGTTAATCAGCAGCAAGATTTAGAGGAGGAATAGTACAATCTGTGTTGTAGATATTATTGCAGACAGACTTCAGAGACACAGCCTTACTTTTGTTAATTGCAGCAACAAGAACTTTTTTGGTGTTCATCACAGCAGTTACAATGACAAGGCATCTGCCAATTTGAAGACATCTCTGAGATGCATAAAAATGACAAGGGAATTTCAAGAGAACCCAGACACGAAATGACCAAGGCAATGCAGTTAACAACCCAATGGATCATAATGAGTGTAATAACTAAAAGCCAGTATATCTTCTGCACTTTTGGTGTATCTATAGCTAAAATGTATTTTTAAATCAACAACCTATTTGCTATTTGATTACAGTGATTCATAAGTTGATCTAGGATATTTCTGGCTCAACACTTCCACTGTTTTCAGGCTAAGAAGCATAATGAAGGGAATTAGGTGTTTCCTTTGCTCATCTGCTGTAGAAAGTCATGCAGAGGCATAGCTTCACAAACCACTGCTCCCAGGAGAGGAAATACACTTGCTGCAAAGATTTGTGCACACACCCACACACCTACAATCAAAATCCAAGTCCTAAAGCTATGTGATGAGGAAGATTCCTAGAGCAGTCCAGCAGCCTTGGGGTGCCCATGCTGTTGGGCAAGCGTAGGTGGCCGTGCAGCTAAAGCCTGGTGAGAGTGCCAGGGCCAAGCCTGGAGCTCAGACTTCAGCTGGGAGAAGATGTCAGATCATTCTCAAGCTGCTGACTTCTCTTGGTTATATTAGTTTTCCCTGACTGTAATTGCAGCTTAATAATTAGTCCAGTTTACCTTATTTTGGAGGGTACAGACAGGTTCTTGGCCTCCAGTTTTGAACCCCACCTATCTTTCTGTGTCCTGTGGGAGGCTGGCAAATGCAGCACATCTCCCTGTGGCTTCCCTCAGTCATCCTGAGCCCTGTCATTAAGCTCTACCACAGAAATCTGTTTAGTCACAGAAGCAGATTGCTTCCATGAAGCGCAGAAATGTAATTTGCCAGCACTTACACTACAATATTAAATAGTAGCATGCAGATCTTTCACCTTTTCAATTCTTTATTGCAAAAAATACTTGGTGTGAAATTCTCAACTTTACAAGAGTCGATGATAAAATCTGCATCAACGACAGCGCAGCTTTTGCCCTCACTATGGTGAGCGGTTTTATTGGTTCTGCATTTAAAGCTGTTCTAATACATCGGTGCTTTTGATGCAAGCCTGGAGTCATTGTACACTTGCAAAGCTGGCAGGAAGCTCACCTCCTTGCTTCCCTCATTCCACACTCAGCTCATGAAGGTGGACAGTAGGGTTTAGTGACAGCACTTGCTGGGGTTTGTTCTCCCATGGAAATGGATGGCTGTGTCATCTCTGGAGGCAGAGCACACTCTAGTGCAGCCATAAGCCACCATGCCTCACCCCAGGCTCCAGCCCACTGTAGTTAATCATTAAATAATTCCCCTGGTGATGTTATCCAGTGCTGATAAATTACAGATTTCATTGTTTTGCCTGGAGCAGCTTTAAATTGTGTTAATTTCATCGAAGATTGACACTGGCTTTTATTTCCTTTTGCTGCTGTTTTGTCCTGTAAAGGAGATGCACACTATAGACTTCAGATTGCTCTTATAATTGGTACAATAGATTTTTTTTCTCATATTTTGAGAAAATTGTAATCAGAGCTTTTGAAATACCAGGAACTTTTAGATCAATAAAATACTAATGATAGTGTATTCAAAAAAGAATATTACCACAAATTCAATAGCTTTTAAAACAACCGTATTGTTGACCATGTTTGTTTTACATGTGATCTCAGAATGCTTTCTAATTTTATACAGTGGCGAATTTATTCCACCTACAACACATGTTTCTGACACAGGGTTTTCTCAAAAACTGAAGATAAAATACATTTTACATCTTCCTGATGAGCCAAACTATCATCAGTCTGATTTTCTCTTTTGGCAGTGGAAAAAATTTCCCCAGGTAGTCCAATTCTATTTACTCAGAAGAAAAAAGGCAGTTTTAAGTTAGTGGGATCTTGATCAGACCTTTTATGGCAAATTCTGCCCATTTTGGAGCAATAAACATTACAGTTCAATGTGTGTTGGATAAAACGTGGAAAAATTTGGAACTGTAATTTACAATTGCAGAATTGATATCAAATATTTTATGTACCAGCAACACTTTGATGCAATACAATAGATGTACTTTCTCATGGTAAATAAGAATACATTTTTATCATGCAGCACTGCAGTTCCCCAAGCACAATTCTGAATTCCACTGGGAAATACTGAATAAAACTCCAAATCCTGTCTCAGGCTCCATGTCACAGTTGGTATTTTTTTAAAAGAGGCCTCTCTCAGCAATTTCACTCAGGTGCCTATGGTTTTTCTTGTTGAAGGTGTTGTTTGTTTGTTTGTTTTAAGACACATAGAATAACACAGTTTTAACCCCCATTTTGCTGTAAATGTGCACAGAGATTTATTATTTCATGAGATGTGTCAGGTGCCCTGAGGCAGTGATAGGCCTTAATGGTCCTGACCAGCCTCACCCAGGGCCTCCCACCCGCCTGTGGGCCCAGGAGTTCTATTTAACCTCAGCCCTGGCCAATTGCTTCCTTTCTTAAACAAAGCTATGGAATTTTTAGTCCCTAGCTTGGTCCTAGTTGTACTTATCTATGGGTACCACTGGGTACCCATGCACGGACCTCCTGGCTTGGCTGCAGGCCTGCCTTGCCACTATGTACCTGTCTGGTGGTCTCTGGACTTTGTTTCAGCTGGACTTTGAGCTGTGGATTGATCACCCAGCTTGGCTTCATACCTCTGTCATCAACATGAACTTTTCTGCTAACTTGGGCTTGTGGCTGAAGCTAGCTCCTGTTCCCAGAGCTGCACTGCTATTCTCATCTGGTACTCTGGGATGGGCCCTGTCTAGCCCTCGGTTCCTGCCTCTCCATCCTGCTGGGAGAAGATGTGGATTAGTCAAAGTAAAATAGTCAAAATAGCTTCCTGGATTCTGTGCCAAGTGTGCATGCAATGGTAAGAGACAGTGTGGTGGTGAGGGGCAGCGCACCTAGTGACTAGTAGGACTGAGTGCCCCCTGCTCCAGCATTAGGAAGCAAGCTCCCATGAGGCTGGGTGCCAGCAGAGGCTGAGCACTGCTTGTTCCCTGTGTGGGCTTGTACCATGGGGACCTCACCTGTGCTTCTCAAGCACTGAGGGGATAAGTGCTTACATCCCTCAAATTGGAGCATGGTGAAGTGTGGAAGGCTTTTTCAGCACAGTAGATACTGTACTGCTGTACACTGAGACTGCAAGCCTAGTCTTTTGAATGGGTATTTTGATACTATAGCTCTGAAGTAGTATGTTAATGTTTGGAAAGCAGAGCTTGATGATAGAATACCTTCTGCAGAGGGATGTCTTCCCTCAAGCTGCCACTCCCTCTACTGCTCCAGTGCCCAGATAATTCTTTGGTTTCTAATTGGTCATGAGGAATTTGTGATAAGTTCTTCCTACTTGGAGAATACAACAAAATTCAGGACACTGGGTTATTTGAGAGCTGGATGGTTCATCTCCATTTTTTGCTCTCTTCAGGACAACATGTCAGGTAATGAGTTGATTTAAATCCTAAGGAGTTCAGGAGAACCACGATAGTGATTTGCAGCAGAATGGATCAGGCTAAAATTCCCTTAAATACCTCTCCTCAGCAAATATCAGCTCTTGAGAAACCTATGGCACTGTTTCAGACATGAAGCAGAATGACTGAAATGTGTAGGCCATTTAAAAAAATAGATGAACCCCCACACCTTATACTGAGCTCCTCCACTATTTGGAAGAAAGTTAGATGTGTCATCTCTTTCTCCTATAGTGCCTCCTTTAGTCCAGTTCCAATGCTGGCCTTGATCTATCCTCCAGGAGAAGACAGAGGAAAACTGCCTATTGATTTCAAGGACTGTATTTAGGCAGTTATTGCTCTGGCAGGTTTTCTAAAGACAGTTCCTCTAAAGTTCTGAATTCCCAAAAAGTACAAAAGAGTCTCATTTTCACCAGATTCTGACAGGGCAAAGTTGTGGGAGTGGGGAGTCTGCCCATCCAGGGTAATGCGGTTTCCTCCTTCAGGGTATCTGTAAGTGAATTTGAATGCTGTCTGTTTAAATGCAGTGTTAGCGCAAAAGTGGAGGAATACGGGCCTTATCCCACAAAGCTGTAGCCTAGAGCACCTGCCAAGTCAGACTCTTCACATGTGGGGTTAATTGGCATAATCTTTAAATGTTTTTGTTTCCAGCTGCTCTACATAGATTAGCCTAGCAAATTCAAAAACCTGTGGGTTCTTCCAAGCACTTGGGTTAATATATTCTCACTTTAAAAGTACTGTTGAATATATTGAGTAAGGAAAGGAAAGGCATAAAAACAAGACTTTGGAAGAAAGGCAAAAAGTCAGCATTCAGTTCATGATACATCTGGGATCTTACCACCTGGGTAGGCTTGAGAAACAGACTTTCCAAATAAAAATAGCAGGATAATAAAACAATCATAGTAAAAGGCAGTGGTGAGGTACTTCAGAAATCTACATTTTACAGAAGTGTAATCATGATTTAAAAATACAAAAACAGTGACTCAAAAGAGGGAGAGCGTGGGTGTTTGCTGGGGATGAGTCAAAAGAGAAAAAATTTCAACTCCAGAAAGCAAATGCAAAAGATGGAGCTCTGTATGTAGAGCCTGCAAAAAGGCACACCAAATTTATGCATTTGTTCTGCATCCAGGGTTCACCTCTATGTTATGCAGAAGTCATTGATTAACTGACACTAGATTGAAATGGGGCAATTAGACAGAGTAAAATGTCTACAGCATAAATTATACAAGAAAAGTGTCTGAAGAGAGCCTCCCCTTTGTCTTTAAGATTTGCCAGCTGTTTCTTTCCTGCCTTGTGAGTCTTACCTTCTCAGATAAGATATTCCTGTCCCTTAAATCAATCTGATGGACCACAGTTAACTGTACATCACAGGGTACAGCTGTGTGTCCAGATACATTTTTAATAGGTCAGACAGTCCAGTGACAAAATAGCAGTGAATCATGTTAGCAGATGAGGAAGCTGGAGGGCAAATGACTCTGGAAGTACCTGCAACAGACATTGCTGCACTATTCCTTGGCCCTGGTTTCAAAGAACAGTTTGTCAATGTGCTTAAACTGAAGCATGTGCTTTGGTCCCTGTTGTAGTTGGTGGAATCCAGTGCTGAGCCTTAATGTAGCAGTAGAAGATAATCACAGGAATATGAAATCCTGCTGTCTTCCAGTAAATAAGAAAGGTGAATCCCTTAAAAAGCTTGGGCAGCTCTGTGCCCGTGCTGGCTCACTACTCTTTGCTTGTAAGAGTGCAAGGCTTGTTCTAATGCTTTCTCACAAAAGAAATGATAGGAACTTCTTTTTACAGAAATAAATTCCTTTAAGACTTCTCTCTTGGCTGTGGCTAGCGCAGTACATGCTACTGCCACTTACTGATCTGGAAACACCTTAGTAGTAGATTTAACTTGTTTGTAAAGCAAGTCTGCTTGTTGCCATGGTCTAGGGGTTGTGTGAGAGCCTCCAGGCCCGTAGGATGCTTTTGCCATGCCTCTCATCACGCTGCCTAATCAGCTGGGGGGTACTTTTGGGGTTGCCTTAAACTGAACTCTTCCACAAAAGCACAGAAGTTGCTGGAGATGCAGGCAAGCGGTCTTTTTCAGCTGCAGTTGTGACAGCCCATGTCCATTTACCAAGTTCAGACCTGTTTGCATGCAGATGGCCACAGCCACTGCAGCAGGAAAGCACCAGGTATAAAACCCAGAGCTGGGCTTGTCATCTTTTGTATCAGCACTGAGCAGGGTTTGGGAGTAAGGGGTTTGCTGAGGTCTATCTTAAGAGGGTGTTTGACTTACATGTAAGTTCAGTGGATTGTGCCTCGCTCCTGTAAGCCTGCTCTGTGCCCCTCAGAGCAGCAGGAAAATCAGCCTGCCCTGGGGCCTGGGATCCCAGACAAGCATCCCCTCAGTGCTGTGTGCACCGAGAGCACCTGATGACCTGTGACAGGTCTGTCTTCTTTCCAGAATAAGGAAAACATATCTTGGCATCCACCTGTCTGAACAACAGATAAAAAGATCCAATGTTTGTGCTATAAAATGATGTGCACTGAGGTTTTGGGAGTAGACTGGATGTTTGGCATTTTCTGATCCTCCCTTGAGTAAATGAGTAAAATATTAGCAAGGTTAACACAGGAAATCTTCCATTGTAGAACGCAGTTCCGAGTATGGCTGAATGGGGTGAAAAAACTCTGATCTTGTGTAAAGCCCTTTGTTACTATTTTTTCAAGGGGGATGAGAACTGAGTGTTTAAAATAGCTGTTTGCCCCCACAGGTTATTTCAACCATTTATTTTTCCCTTGTGTTGCATACAAGGCTAGCCAGTGATTGGGTGGAGCTGGTTGTAGCTGCTATTTGACCTCTTCAGTTTTCCATTTCTAACATTTGACTCATGTAAATCAACTGATCTTTTCATCTGTCTTATTTTTTTTACCTCCTATAAAAAGTAACACTTGTTATTTCTGTACAGTTCTGACACTGACACCCAAATCTGATGGCATCTCTTCTCACCTGCAGGAGTCATACATGACTCCAAGCTTATTGGCAGGACCCCTCAAGGACAAGAGTTGTGCAGAGATGGAGTTTTATCACATTTATCCATGTATCATGTGCAACACTGCTAAGCCCAGTGGAGAAGAGGGAAAATGGATGAGCAGTTAGCCAAATGTTTATCTTATTTTATGCAGGTCTGAGACCTTCAGAAATGCAGATTTAAGGTTTTTGTCACTATATTTTACCTAAGCTGAAAGCATTTAACATTTTGTAATTGGGTTGGAGGGCTGTACATATCCAGTCCAACTTGGAGGGGAATGGAAATGCTTTAATTTTTCATATATAGACTGTGAAAATGTGAAGGCCGACTGTAACAATAATATACAAAACACAAGAGAAAAGTGAAACCAATCCAGTTTGTAATATATGTGCTTGTTCGGTAATTCCTTGGTGGCAGGGAATGTTTACACATCCATGAAGTTAAAATATCTGAATATCACACAGGCATGATGATTTTGTACAGTGAACTTTTATAACATTTGAAATGAACCTGCCAGTCATTAATGGTCTGTGAAACCCTATCCCGGGCTGGTGCCAAGTCTTTCCCACAGAATAGTCACGTTGTGATAAGCTCTGCTGTGTTCACAGGAAATCAAGGAGTTTTGCAATGAGGTTACATGATAAGCTTTGCTATATTGCACAATAAATCATTGTGTTGAACAATTATACAATAAGCCTCCTCATTTATTTCTTTATGGGAGCATACATAATGCTTTATCAATCAGCAATGGATAAAGGTCACTATGAATGTTTTTCTTCCCATTCTACCACCTCCATCACATACTATTTACATACATTTAAGGTTCGGGGAAGACCCTTGTTAGCCTTGTGCATATGATGCCTTTAACAGCACTGGGAGGCAGTGCACAAGAAGCATGGTCGTGTTGGGAGGTGTTACTGGGGCTGACTCAGTGACTGGAAAGGATCTTTGTCTTTTGTGAGCTCCGCTGCTTTGTGCTAGCTGAGTTTGGGCCCTTCAGCCTTGAGGAAGATGCATGCTAGAGCTTCCTACTTATGCAATGATTTGCATTTGCTGTGTTGGTTTTCATTGTCCCATTCAATGTTATTAGTCAGTATTGCTATAAGCAGCACCTTCCCTTTTAAACTGTTTTATTGATTCCTGTGGTTTTCAGGACCATTTCTTTCCATACCAGCTTCTCTTATGTGATTTAACCTGCTGCCCCCGTTTGACAGCTCCCAAGTCAATCAGTTCATTCTTTATTCCACCCCAAAATCTTCAGGGCTTCAGCTGTCTCCCAGAAATCTCCACCTTGACATCCCCTTGCCCTCCAACACCAGGGACTGATGCTCAGCTTCTTGCTTTCCTCCCAGTCTGTTTTCCTGTACCTCTCCCTTCCTGTCCCCAGGGCTCACAGTTGTCTTGTGCTCGATTTCCACCTCCTCCCTCCCTGTGTCTCACTACTTACTAGTGGTTTGCATAGCCTATTGCCAAGTGTCTCAAACAGGAGTTTGTTCTCCCTCCTTGGCACAGCCTCTTTCACTCCCACTACTGCAGCCCTTGTGCTCCCCTTCAAAATACACACCTTCTAATCTTGACAAAATTAAATAATGGAAAAGGTTCCTGCTGCTGTTTCGCTTGGGTCCCTTCAGGTGTATAAGTTTTTGTAGCAGATCCATCTGCTTTCAAAGAGCAGGGAGTCACGTCTGCATTAATGTTGTCTCTGTAACTCATCGTGTACTAAAAATGGCTATCACCTACACCAGAGCTGTAGGAGCCACTTTTCCATCTGCAGCACACCAGAAAAGCTCCAGTAGCATCAAGGGGATATGGCCTGGGTCTGTGCTGGCTGACGATTTGGCCTTGAGTGAGGACTGTAATGTAAGCACGGAGACAGCTAATAAATTCATTTCACCTCTCATGGAAAGCCACTGCTGATGTGAAAGGAACACTGAACAATGAGAAATCCCTGCACAATAGAGCTTTATATTTTCAGAACTAATTTCATATTTGTTAATAGATACACTATTATTAAACATATTAGAATAAGCCTGCATCTTCAAAATCCTAGTATGAGACATTACCTTCTATGTACACAAGACTTTCTGGTCTACTTCTGTCCTGCACATTGGAAAACCAGAAAGGAGCTCAAATCTCTGCCAGGTGAGATTCCTTGTGGTTCCAGAGAGTCACTGAAGCCTCCTGTTTCTTTTCTGTTCAAAACCTTTTTTCTATAGAAGTTGAGGTTGTTGTGAGGTTAGGAAGAGGGAAAGCAAGGAGAAGAGAACTGTGGAATATTTTCTCGTCTGCATGCAAGGGAGATGACTTAAAGTATGCATTCCTAGTTTAAAAGTCCTCAGAGGATGTCACAGGGCTCTGATGTATTAAAATGTACAAAAACAGCACTTGCTGCCCTAAATAAGGGCATAAATGCCATAAAGATGGGATGTCTGTACTTCTGGAGTAGGCTGTGTAGCCTCCAAGAGGTATGTGTAGGCAGTATATTAGGGCCCTTTTCCTGCTGTGCATCTGCTAAGGGTGAAAATACAGATAAATGCTGTCTTGTAGCAAGTGAATATAGACACATGCTGAAGTATGAGTAGCCTCCAAACACAGGGCATAGCATACATGTTTCCATTACGTATGGAGGTACCTCTGCATTGAGATTATGGAAACCTGCATTTTAGGTCTGGTTTGTGTAAGACATGATGAAGGGAACTGGAAGGGTCTCAAAGCTGAAATGGGATGCCGGAACTGTCCAGCCTACTGTCTGTATGAATCTTCATGTTGAGAGCAACATGTGTATTGGAACAGTTGAAGCAACTGCTTAATAAAGCAGGTATTTAGGAGTTAAGAAGCAAACTTTCAAGTGTTTCATACTTGGGAGCTGGCCCTTTGAAGCTGTCACTCCTGCCTTTTATAAAAATCAGGAGATTCATGCTGAAATTGCAAACTGCCTCGTCATCCCTAGAATCAAATCTTCAAATGAAGACAATCTTTTCTTTTCCTAGAAAAAGTTGCACTCACTGAGTCTTTTCAGATACCGTTTCTATTTGTGACAGTGAGTTTTTCAAAGAAATGAGCAGAAGATAGAATGGCCTGCTGTTTGATTGTGTTTCTTAATATTCTTTAGAATTATAAATAGTGACATTATTTTTACAAGAATTTTCCTTGTCTTTTATTACAGAATGAATTGTTTAAAAAAGAATCTTCCATAGCTGTGTATTTCATTAGGCAGCCTTTATACTTCTCTAACAATCCCTAAATGGCCAATAATCCTAAGAAATGCCTGGGAAAACAAATTGCTTTAAATGGTTCATTTAGGTGAATTTAGCAATTTTATTTTATATATAAGCTGAAAAGATTTTTGTATCTCAGCTTCTCCCCTTGCCAGACCACAGATCTTTAGTTGCTGGGTGAAATCATCCACAGGAGCATTCTATGTAGGACACTTAACCAAGAAGTATTAGCTTCCCAAATCATATTAGAAGTTATTCCAGAGACACTGTGCCTAAACACTACCACAAACAGGTACTTCATGACAGTCATTTTGGCACTGACTGGGAAAGCATCTGATTCATCAGATTTCCTATATGCTATTGAAGAAGACCTGCATGTGCCAAGAAGGAACAGTGAACGCCAAATCCAGGAGAGCATCAGAAGTGAAGCTTAGCTAATGTTACTTTTGTTTCCCAAAAGACAATTTGTAGCTCTGATACTCAAGTGTCACTTCTAGCACAAATTTCCTTGATGCAGGGCAAAAGCACAGAGTAAAACAAGAAGTCAAGCCACACCCCAAAAGGCCAGCATCCACCGGCTTTCCAGTGAAATCATGATGTATTTTCAAGTAATGATTTCTGACTTCCTTCTTGCATTTGCTTTTCCTTTACACTAATGGCTGAATTAAACTAGTGTGCAAGTGCTTTTTCTCTGAATATCCTTCAATTTGACAGCCTCATGGCCTCAGTGCTCCTCTTTGCCAAATATTGCTTTTTCACAGACACAAGCTAATTCCTGTTGTGTTGTGCGACAGAGCTGAGCACAGTGAAAGCCCAGCTTGCAAACTGTCTTGTTTCTTTCCAGCTCCTTGAGGAATTCTGAATGTCAGAAAGAAAAGATAAAACTACCATCCTGTTCTTTCTGTTTTCTTCTAAACATTTTTCTCAATGATATCCTAAAACATCGTGCTCTTTTTTCATTTTCTTTTCCCCATTCCTTGCCCCATCCAATTTCTTCCCTATCTCTTGCCTCCCCTTTAGGAAAGCAATGGCCATATATCTTCACTTGGTCTCCTTCCTGCAATTTGTTTGTGTGCATGGAAGGAAAGTACACTGTCACTCATGAGCCTTTACACCTGCCAAAGCTAACGAGCTAAGTTTGACCCTCATTCTGGTTGATTACTTAGAACTTCACACTAAGCAGATTTCTAATGTCCCAAAGGAGTATCTGGGGTATTACAAAAAATATTAACAAAAAAATATGACTGTTATATAGATATAACCTAGTATACTTCTGTACTATTATATGGCAATGTTACATTTGTTTTGCATGAGAAAGTCACAAAAATTTCAGTAAGAGAAACAACTGTTTTTTATTGATCACTGACACGTCAAAGCTTACTTTGACCACTGGAGGAAATGGAGCAACAGCAGTGTCTAGCACAGGTGCTTCCACCCAGGCTGACTTCAGAGCCCAGCTCTCTGTCCTGGTGAGTGTGTCACGGTGTCCCTGGATGCAGTGACTTTACCTCTGGGTGGTGCAGCTGAGGTGGAATCAGAACTGGGTCATAAAACCCATTGTTTTGGTGACAACTCAAAATAAGGCTATATGCCATCAAGACATTAGGTGATTAGTGGTGGGTGAACACGTGTGGTCTGATCAGAAAAGCTCTCAGAAGACGAGATACCGGCTTTCCAGAGCTCTTTTCTGGTGGGGAAGGGAGGAACAGAGGCTGATGGTGTACCCTGAGCTCTTCTACAGGTCCAGCTGGACCAGAGGCATGAGCTGCTGGTTGTTTTTTTGGCTTTTGTCCATCTTTAACTTTTGAGGAAAGCATGTTATAAAATAATGAGTTTGCAGATGAAGGCCTAGACAACCTAAAGAGGCTTTCAAAAGATGCACAAACCCTCAGAGCCCATGTGTTGTATTTATCTTTTAAAGAACCTTGTCATTAGGCTCAAATTAAAAATGAGCTGTCAGTTTCTATTAATAATTAATGCTGAAATGTTAGCACTTTGAAAGACTGTTTCAAGTGCAACACATTCCATTTAATGCTGAACAGTTTTATATTTACAGTAATTCCACCTTTCATCCCTTAATGTCAACCTCTAAATCTTTAATGCTTTAATCACACTTCTTATTTTGATATCCCAAGTGAGCTGTTGTAACCTGTGTCCGCTCCCTTTCGATAAGGTGCACATTTTATACTGGAAGGTTAGTCAGCAGCACTTGTTAATTATTAAGGAAAACAAAATGCTACTGCTGGAAAATTATGTTTGTTCCCAGCAGTATGTGTTACCTTTAATCTGTACTGACAAGAAGCAAGAGGAATCATAAAATAATCAGAAGAGCCAGGAGAGAGGATTGTTTGTGAAGAACATTACCCAGCAGAAATGTAGACAGCCTTGATTTGATTCCATAAATGAACCTAATTACTGGATAATGCACTGTTCTACAGAAACAACATATCTGTAAAATATGTAGTTAAAAGAAAGCATTGTGAGTTCAATAGCAGACTTTTGCTTTCGAGCTTTGTTCCCTACAGCACGTTCCTGGACTGCACTGAGATCTTTTCTCTTTTGTGTTTAGACAACACTAAAGTCATCCAACCTGAAGCAGGAGTCTGGGAGCCTTCCTGTGGGGACTGGGGAGAATTCTGCAGAGAAATAGGCCAACTGAGCAATTTAGTTTACTTTTAATTCTTGTTTGTCTCATTGTATATATCCCAGAATGTAATAAAATAAGTACTCGGAGTTGTCTTAGCTGTTAGGCAAGTAATGAATATCCTAGACAGTAGAAAGAGCACTAAAACAGTGTCTTGCAAAGAAAAGACTACTTTGAACTCGTGGTTATAATACGTTTATCCAATTTGCTTGGGTTTTCCTTGCTGTTTCAGGGTAAATCCTTGAAGTGATATACAAAATTGATGGCACTTGTAACCAAGTTTGAGCAACCACATTAACGGGTTGTAGAGGGATGTCAGCCTATAACCTGCTGCTTAGTTACAGGGATCAGTAGAATGAGACCCCACCTTGTATCTGGGAGGTTCACATGCTCTGATGTACAGCTGTTGTGAATGGGTTATTTTGACACATTTTATGGGACAGATGCTTAAGACTACCCCATTGCTCCTATTTTTCCACTGGTGTTACCATATGGAGGGGGCACACAGCAGTTTGTAACAGACACCTCTGCAGGTACAAGAGGAATGGTGCTGAGGAGGGTTCTGTGGTGGCCCTGTGTAGACACACCCCATGAGTCTGTCCTTGTGTAGGACCATGTCTTAATTATGTGTGCCTATCAGTGGGAAGATATCCAGCCTGAATCTGAATGCTAAACATTCTTTAATAATGTATTATTTCTTCCTTTCTGCTGTATCCTGGAACGTGTTGTCCTTTCCTTTCATCTTGCTAGTAGTGAAGTTTCTCATAGGTGCACTTAAGGCTCTCCTTTGGCTTTGCATTAATAGCTAAGATTTCAGATGTTATCAGAGCAAATAGTGCCTTCCTGTGTGAATATCTGTTTGAAATCCAGGGGTTGGTCAGACTAAGACTCGCCAAAATCTCCAGCCTGTTTGGTCACTTCCACCCATGCCAGCCAAATGCTCAGTAGGTCAGGTAGAGTTTTGCACTCAGGTGCTAGTGAAAGCATGACAAGCCAACTGGTGCAATGTGAAGACTGCATTATGACCCCGTCTAGCAGTGCTTCCACCTCAGAGTACATGTATTTTGGTGAGACTCAGCTGGAGTAAAAGGAGACAGGATTTTCTCAACCCCAACTTTTGCTTGTATTATCAATCCTCAGCAATATTATATGTTTTTATCAGGCTCCCATCGGCTCCGGGCTTTTTTTCTAATTACATGAACAATGGATGAAGTACTATTAAGTTTTCTATGACTAGAAAAAGAATTACTGCACTGATATTTTCAATCCTCACTGGCTTGTAAAGAAGGCTTTCAGAGTTTACTGAATCTCCACCTCACATATCAAAAAAGAAATAGAAGAATTCCTGCTGCTACATTATCATGCAAGCATCCAATTCTATCCTTCCATACTGAGACACGCACAGCACAGGAAAGTGTTAAAGAATATTTATAAGATGCCCAACAGGACAAAACAAATGGACATGTGTATTGTTGGTACATTGTTCATTACAAACATGATTAGTGTGTATATATAATAGATGTGTTGTTAAAGCACAGTGGGTTCTTCAAAGTTTACAAGTTTGTTATCAATTGATTTATTCATGAAATGCTTTGTTTCTATGACAACTTTATTGGTTTGCCTGTGGTCTAAATACATATAGGCATGGCAGGAATTCCACAGTACAAAACAAATTACACGCTACTACCTGAATGGCTTGATGCCTTTAGGGAGTGTACAGAAATAGCCCACAATGAGGACAGAAATCACCATAGACTGTGCCAGTATGAGAAGGCTTGCTTAATAAAGAAAAATGCTTAAAAGTCTTCCACAGCTTCCATCTTAGCAGTAAAAGGGAAAGATGGAAATGAAGCAGGGAATCTGATAGAAAAACATAAAAGGGACCCAAGCCCCAGTTGCAGAGGTGGTAGTGTATTCAAGCAAAAGCCACAGATCAAACACCAGCACTCTCCCACAAATATAGAGCTTGCCAGGAGCTATTAATATTCATAACAGATCTAGGGGTACAAAAGAAACTGGAGAACTATTGTTTAGTGAGGAATTAGTTTGAAAGTATAGGGCATCAGCTGATAAAAGAATAGGAAGGCTTTCTGGGACAGCATTAAAATGGGATCAGAGAAAAAAAGTCACTAAGTGGACCAAATGGCAAAAACAACTTCCAAAAATACAGGGAAAACAAGACAGACATGAAAGGACTGGGAAGATGACAATGTTATGAAGACCTGAGACACTAAACATGAGGATGACTTTCAATCATAGAAAATGCAAATTATATAGCACAGCTTGCATGTTTGTCCCCCGTGACACTTGGATTTTTCCAAAATGGTATCCTAAACCATGGTAAAACAGTGGTGCTTTGGCTTCTTCTGTCCTGTGCTACCATGCTCTTTGGGAAATAACAAACAAGAAGATGGGATTCTGTGAAACAGGCTCTCCTGCTGCATCACTGGCTGCCTATTTGCTTTTTAAAGCCATAAACATCAGAAGCAGCAGCAGAGAGCACACTTCCATTATAAAAGCAAGTTTTCTGGCAATTTGTTTTAATCTAAACAAAGCTGCATAGCATTCTGGAACACTTTCAGAGAATCAGCATGAGAATTTCAAAGGGAGGAAGGCTCTGCCTCACATGAAAGCCAGCATGCAAGCACCCAACATTAGAGCAAAAGAGGGCAAGCACAGGTCCTTGCCTGGTACCACAGACGGCCCCGCCAGCTCTTCTGCCTCAGAGAAGTGCCTGTGCTGCGACAGAGGTGAAAATATATTTCCATGCTTACTTGTCTCAGGCCAGCCTTTTGTCTCACTGTTGAAGATGTTCACTTTGCAAAGCAATGGCAGCGAGATGTGAAGATGCACGTGGCTTTGTGCTAGGGCAGGCACGCAGCGTGCACACTTCACTGCTGCTCTGCAAGTGCCTGAACCATTTGACTAATTTGACATGGAAGCACTAATAAAATAAAAAGCTTCTCCAATTAGTGCACACTCTCTCTTATTTCTGACTCGTGTTCTGACCCAGTCCCTTCCATACTCCTAATTGCCTGGGCTGTACCAAGAGTCATTGCCTTCAATGTTTTTGAGCTGTGGTCTCCTGCAAGAAAGAATTAACTGTATCTGCCTTGATTGATTTGAAATGACTTATTTCAGCTGGTTAAACTGTATATTTACAAATTGAGGAATATTTACAGAAGTAGATGCTTCAGAGCAAGGAAGTGGTCACCTCTTCAGATGGAGGGGGGCTTATCCTACCATATTGTGCTTGCTTCAAAGATGTTCATAATGCCAGAATAGCAATGGACCATCAGGCCTGTAGTAGTTCTTAAAATAAAGCCAAACCCCAAAGCGAGAAACTTAGACATCTTCACCATGTATTTTGTTCTTTAGATGTGAGGTAGCTAAGATATAGGAGAGTTGGCACTGCTCAATATCTCCTGACTACATCAAACCTGTGTGATATGAAAAAAAAATAATAATGCTGAGGTAAAGTTTGTGGCTACTGTGCTGAGAGAAAATGCTTTCTAGATGTTGAGTCTTCTTTTGCCTGTGGAAAGAGCAGTAGTATTTCCAGGATTCATTCTGGATGTAAAGTATAGTGGGGAAGCTCTCTTCCTTATCAAGGAAGATTTCTGTGATTATTATTTCTGCATTCCTGTTTAGTTTTTCTTACCTTTTTTGGCCCCCTTATATGGTACAAATAATGCATTTTTAGGACAGCTTTTGTTTTAAGGAAGCGCACGGGCTGGACAGCAGACCAGGATATCCTTCAAGTCTGACTTATGCTAAGGCAAGGAGCCAAAAGTAGTCCTAAACCTGCCTTAGTGGGCTGATGGAGACTTCACTCAGCACTTCTGAAATGTCTGCTGGCTTTGGAGCACTGTTCCCAAGAAACACAGCAAGGAAGGCTACCAGTGAAAGAAAGCTGGGCAAGGATGCTTCTTTGCACCAGATATTTGGCTGCCAGATCAGCCACATGAGCCAAGGTACCTGGCCTCCATCCAGTACAGGCACCAGAGAAATGATCAGCCCCAATTCTTTGCATGTCCCCTTCTCATTTTCAGGAATTGGGAGATTTCTGGAACATATATTGTAGAAAAGTGGTGGATTTCTAGTATCTGAGTAAGTTTATGGTTCACATATGGTGCCACCAAAAAATTGTGGTTGTACTGCATCAGCACAGCTCCTGGTATCTAGAGCACATATTTCAGTACAACAGTGGCTTTTGACAGACCTACTTGGCAGTGGATTTACAAACAGAAGTCCCCCTTCAGTCTCAAAGGCTTTTAGGGCCTTTTTGAGTGTTGTCTGCAATGCATAGGAAAATGTCACAGTTTATCCCATAACTAACCACAATATTTAATTATTTAATGATGGCTATAAAACAAGTGTAACAAAGGGAAAACTGTTCTGAACTTTCTTGACACTAGATACGGCAAATACTTGCTCTTTATTTGACACACCATCATTTACTCCCTCAGCCCTTAGAGAACAGCAGGATAGCTGAACTATCGATATATTAGAAGAAAAATCATAGACAAGGAAAGTAAATTCTGACATTTTGAAACTAATGGTGTAGTTCATCTGATGCACTGCATGCCTAATACTCCATCAAAAGTCTAGAGGGAAGAGCTTAATGCACCTTTTTAAATGTCTGCATTTCAGCCATGGTCTGTGTGATTATTTGTGCATAGATACACGATTGTGTACATGCATGTTGTGCCTGGTGTGACAGGCTTTTACAGACAGTACTTCACACGCAGTCAGCTGCTTAATGAAAATGCCTTTTTGTAGTTTCTTTGGGTTTGGGCTTGCGTATGTGCATGTGTGTGCACATACACGCATGCAGAGAGGTTATGGGCAGATACCCTTTTTCATTAAGCAAGTGACATTTTCATGCTGGTGCAGCATCTATCTATCTTCTTTCTGGCAAAGCTGTGTGCCTTTCAGTCAGCATCTGACTAAAGATCAATGAGAGAAAGCTTTTTGAAGGTGCTTTCAGGTCCTGCGGCAAGGGAGATGATCAGAAAGCTGCCATAAGCTTCAGACCCACTTGACAAATGAGGAACTATTTTGGCGCTCTGTAAACTGCTGTCACATCAGTTAGAAACACTAATTAGAACTACTTTGCTATTGAAAGTGTCCAGTGCATTAAATACCACTTCTGCTTATTGCAATTAGCTTATCCATTGACTTACACTTCATACCACAAGACTATCAAAGATGGAAATGCATAAGGGATGGCTTAATAATTTATGAGGGAAATTAGAACTGAATGGCAAATAGCTTTTGCCTGCTACCCTTTGACCTTTCATTCCTTGTAGAGCATGAAGCTCATGTGAAATGTGCTTGTCTTCAGTTTTGTCTTGCTGAAGAAGTAGACAACTCAAGATACCCAAGTAGCAAACATCAAACTGTTGTCTTTTTCTCAGAGTGATGCAGAGATAAAGTGATGTGGGTAGCTTCTGAGAAGCTGTGGGACATCATGATATCATGCAGCCTGTAAGGAAGAGAATTGTAAATTCTTACTATACTGTTCTCCACAACGGTTCTTATTATTGATAAAGCAGCAAGACTTCATTAAATAATCTATACCATGTGGAGTTTAGAATAGGTGGTGGTGTTTTCAATGACATTTCCATTCTTGGCAGGGCAGTCCTGTAGAGGATGGAATCTAGTTTGCTTTTGTTTTTGTTTAAAAAAAAAAAAAAAAAAAGACTGAGGCAACTTCATATTTTTATTTTAAAATTTAATTGTGAGCCTGTAATGTTTCAATGTGCCTTAGAAATCAGGAGAAAGAAGCTAAAAGCTTCCCGTGACCTAAAGGACAGAAAAGTGGCCCAGCCACTAAGGATGCTAACATTTTACATTGTACATGGATGTTTTTAGCTGAGAGGGAGGAAGAAAATATCACTCTTAAGTAAATAGCTGGCTTACAGTCTCAAGTCACGAGGCTGAATTCCTCACCCTGCTTTTGTGACCTTGGGCTAGGCACTTATTCTTTCTGTTCAGGTTCCTATTGATGATGTTAGTCCCTAGTTTAGTTACCAGGGTGTTAGAGAAGATCAGGATTTGTCATTTGTTGTTTTAAATAATAAAGTGTTCCTACCACCACTCATCCTTCTGAAGAGCTGGAATTCAGCACATATGACTTTATCCTCAAGTGATTTCTTTTGTTCTTGAAATTCTGTACATAGGCCAGCTCAAAAACTGTGTGTGTTCTGTTACTCAAACATTAATAAGATAGAGCTACAATACATGTTTTTTTTTTTTCAAAGTGTTAATTTAAAGCAGCAGACAGAAAACAAAGCAGCAATGGGGCATTTTCATCTAACGGTTTCTAACAGGAATCATCTTCAGAGATCTGTTTCCAAAACCATGAAACTCATCCTGTTTTCAAATGCATTTGTATGCATTCGGTGATCAGTGCAGAATGTTCTTTCTCTGCCTCAAGTCCTACATCTCACCACACTACTCCATACAGAAATACTCGTGGAAAAAATAATGACTATTTCATCTTCACAATCTTTAAGTGATGGCAAGATAAAATACTAACAAAGGCATAAATATACATACACTCACATAAATGCAAGTATAAATTACAATATGAAATTGGAATGGTTCTTTACTCTGAATATATTTACAAGTTTGTTTTATAGGAAAGAAGTTTTTGGAAAAGCAGAGTGGGATTGCAAGGTGTCAATCCATACAACAAGCTTCATGGCCTCATACTCTGCAATGAGCCTCCCCAGCCTACAACCAGAGCCAGCCAGCCCTGCATCCTCAGTTGTCCCCTTCAATTTTGATGCACATTACTGAGGGAAGGGAGAGAAGTAGGGTTTTGTTTTGTTTTGTTTTCAAGTAGACATATTTGAAAACCAAAGGTCTTTCATGTCTCCAGAAATTCAATGCAACATCAAGCACTTCTGACCATTATGAAGCTATAGGACCCTCTAGGGGAGCTATGGAAAACTGTCAAAGTCCAACCACAACTCCTCCACCATCACCAGCAAGGTTGGTATTGACACCAGTGGAGCTAAGGACCAGTGCCTGGGCAGGATGAGTGGAGGCTGCACCTCCCAGCCTGGGGCTTTGCTGCCCTTCATTTCTATTGCCTGTGTCCTTCTTTCAAGACTGGTAACCTCAGACCAAAGGAAAAAAAAATAAAAAAGAGGAGGAGGACTTTTAATCAAGATTAAATTTAACTTGGAATAGCCATTCCCACAGCAGCTAATTGAGAGGTAAGAATATAGTTTTACCTAGTAGCTCATAATGTCTGGGATTTAAAGAAGCCGGAGATAAGCAGGAAATCAGGACAGCAGGAACCCAGCTGTGGCACAAGTGCAACACATGCTTACTGATATCCATGTTAAAAACAAAACATTCCTAGCAAATTTTGCATAGCCTGCACAACTTTGAAAATCCTCCTGGTCTGATGTTTGTGTCAAGTTCACCTAGCATTAGTCAAGCCCTGCATTGTATTTAATGTCGGTTTTGGTATCCATCTGTGTGAGACATTGTCACAATATATTGCTGGCAAGTTTCAACAGGGAGGCAGAACTTGCGCATTGACTTTCCCATGAGGTTTCGTGTTCCTGTAAAATCAGTAATTTAGGAAAAACAAACAAACAAACAAACAAACAAAAAACAAAAACCTGCAGTATTAGTTTAACTTGCTATTTTGCATGAAACTGATGAGACAATCCATGTAAAAAGAAAACAGCACTTCAGATGTCATGTGCTTTATAACATGTATTGCAATGTTGTTCTTTCTTCTGGTAATATTTTAACAGCTGGTACTGCCTTATGTTTTTTCCCGGTTTAAAGCCCCTGGTGGTTGATGGCCAAAATACTTCAGCTATAAGATGGGATCTGATTTTCCTTTAACTCAAAGTAGGAAGCGTGCTGTCATGTACCTGGTACCCACGGAAAGCTTGCCCTCATAAGTCTCATGTACAAGGTGTTTTGTCCCTGATCAGCCTTTTGCTCCTCAGAGAGGTGAATGCTCATGCCCCAAGGCCACGCTGAGCTGCTTTGCCCCCCAGGCTGCTCTGACCACAAGCTGCTTGGTGAGTGATGCAGGGACAGCACATTGTCTGCTCGATGCCACGCGTTGGTTAGAGACGACTTCAGGGTCTGAGTTGCTCCATCCCGCATGCGGGGTTTTCTGTGCTGCAGTGTCGTGTCTGCGCACAGAGCAGCAGTGCTGTTACGTATTCACCTGTGTTTTCCAGAATAACCTTAGAGCAAATCCTTAAATGCGTACTATGCATAGTTACTATGTACCAGAAAAAGGCTGTTACTGCATTGTTTTCTGTTCACTGACTGTGTTTGCATGAGCCACAAATATGGGTGAAATATTGGCAGTATCTCCCATGCAATCCCAATGAAAACTTAAAACAAGAAGTTTAAAAAGTAGTTTTGCATAATCTCTATATCCTTAAACCAGAGGGTTTTTTTGTACTGCTTTAGACATTTTTGGTGCCTTTAATTTAGCTTACTTTTTTTTTTTTTTTTTTTTTTTGTAGAATTCTAGTGCACCAGGTGGAGTTCATCCACTTCTGTACAAAAAGGTTCACCTGCCAAATCTCTTAATGAGGGTTTTCCTCCCCAGGCACTACTGATTTGCTCCTCCCCTGAGAGGTTTTAAAGCTATCTGTGCTGTGTCCCAGAGCTGCTGTGGAAGCTGCAACCATATTAGTGCCCCATGTGGGGCTGTCCTGCTGCAGCGCAGCATGGGGCAGGCACTGGCTGGTCTCAGGTGGGGTTTGTCCCCTCCTGCTTCCAGGGGCAGGATGTGCTCCATCAGGCAGGGGACACTGCCTGGGACCCCTTGCCCCTGGTCTCACCATGGGATGCTGCCAGGGCTCCTGCTCCTTGTGTGTCCCAGAAGCCAGCTGCCTCGGCTGCCCTTGGTACCGAGGGGATGCAGTATGGAGTAAGATTTCTTTTTCTCCAGTAGAAAATGTCAGTATATGAACTTTTGTTTCTTTTAACCAATGTACAAGGACAGCCTGGTTAAACGCAGTTAGCTCCGGAGGCAAAGGTAGTTCCTAAGCTATTATTTGACCAGGGTAAGTCATTGTGTGCTCTGAAATAGTGGGGCAGCCAAATGCTTTGTAGCAGCTGTTACTGCCTGAGAAATGCACTTGTAAACTCTGGTTGGACTAAGTCACTTAAAATTGCTGTAGATAGAAAAATTCCAGTGAATATTTTTATATTGTAGTTGAAAATAAATATAGGGTATATAAAAATACTCAATAAGCAACTGAGCATGAGAAAAGTATAAGAAAAATTGCTATTGCATAAAGATATATAGTTGCAACAATGGACTGATATCCAATAATTTACTACTACTAAGTTCTAAAAAATGGATGGCTGCAAAGTGTTTGCAAAACCATTATTTTTCAGTTGACATGTGGCTGGATTATGTGAACTGACTCACCATTTAAATGGGGCTACTGAGATTGGTACATTATTGATTCAGACAATCCTTGACCTTAGGGATATCACTTGCTGTAACAGAGGAAACTGGCTTTTAGGCTAGAATTCTCCGTCTCTCTCTGCATCCCTGTTATTTGACAAAACTGAAGACAAAAAGATTAGGGGAGCAAAGCATGAGTTAATGCCAGCAAGGTTGAGAAGCTTCTCCTGGGCTGCTTTTTCTAATAAAATAGTGTAGGAGCTCTCCAGAAGAAAAATCCAGAGGTACTGGGACTTTAGGTAGTCATTTTAAATCAGATTTTCACCCAAGCTGCTCTGTGTGTGTAAAACCTCAAAGCCATCTGTTTTACTTCCTTGCGATACATACTTTTTGTATTAGTAACACTGAGGCGAAGCTCCAGATGCAAAATGCTGTGAAGTCTCCCACCCACATCTTTCTTCAGGGCAGGCACAGGGTTCCTGTGAACCAGCATCAGGCTTGTGTCTGTACAATAAATCCAAAGTGCAACAGCACCTGGGTTGGCTTAGTGCCTGTAAGCTTTCTGCAGCTGAGCCAGGAGCAGCCCAGTAGTGCAGGCAATGGGGTGTGTATGGGATGCACTTATGGGTTTTGGCTGCTCCTTGCTGATGACTTGACACCCTTGCGCTATGACGTGAGACAGTGCATCTACCACCGCTGTGGACTTGCCTTCCTGTGCATGGTCATATTCATTTTGCCACATACCCCTACTGAGCAGGAAGCCTGTGGTTGAGCTCATTCATGCAAGGACTGTGCTCAAGCCTAAAATAGTTTAGTTTCCTTGGGCTCCCTGTAGAGTCAGACATGAGATGTGAGTTCTTCTGCAAAGCAATTCGGACCAGGTAAAGAAGGAGCCTTTCCAGTACACCCCTGGGAGACCAGTCTCCCCAAAAAGGCACTTACACAAAGTGACTGACTGCACTTTGAGTATCCTCTTCATCCCAACCATGAGGAAGAGGTAGCATCTGTTTTGTCCCATGCAGAATGTATAGTAGGGATGCTGCCAATGCAAGAGGCAGGGAGAGGGACGTGGAACAGGTCTGTCTGTCCAGAGGGATGGCAGCAGCCTGGGCTGGTGCTGCAGGAGCCTGCAAGGCTGTCACGTGTGGATCTGAGGGGGAGCTGCTGGTGAGAAGGAAGGCTTCTGGACCCTGAGAGCAGGGCACAGAAAGTGAATGTGTTTTAGTCCTGCTGCCGAACACATCCTGCGTGTTGTTGAGCAGGGAGTTGTGGCTAGGATGTGCAGGAGAAAGGAAAGGAGTTAGCAGCTTGGATTACACGGAATTATCACACGACCTGGATGTTCCAGGTTCTCTGGATATCTCAAACAGGACTTTGTCAAGAATTCATTGGAGACAAAGAACAGGTTTTGTTTCAAGAAAGCTATCAGTGGCCATTCACCAGACTGCCTTCAGGTCCAAAAATAACAAATGAACAACAAAGACTGCTGATCAGTCTTAAATTAAATTAAAGATACACTTTTTTTTTTTTTTTTTTTTAAGGATCTTATCCCTAGGCCTGTCTGAGGTCCAGGCACTGTGTGTACCTTCTCAGCCTGTCACTCATCAGATTCCTAATGGCTATCAATCTCCAGACATTAAACGGGTAGCCTGGCATTTGCCCAACAGGTTGCAGCATGATGCTGCAGCTGTTGAACAAGTACTTTATAAGAAATGATTTTCTGGCTTTTTATCAGCTATTTCAAATCCCAAGCTGCAAATCAGTTTCTTCCTTTTTAGTCATATGGAAGCAAAACAAGATGCACCTGAATGCTTTTAAAAACAATTACACTGAATACTATTTACCAATGCAAACATCTAGCCAGCTATCCTCCATCCGTCCTCTGGTAACTGTAGCACTTCTTTCTTGTTCTTTTGTATGCAAACACTATTTGTTATAATCACTGAGCATAAATCAGATAAAAGCAAAATCTGATGTATTAACAATGAAAACATTCTGAATAAAAACATGGATTACCATGGGATTTTTCCTGGGACTGTGCTCTACTCAATACGATTAAGATCCTCAGAACTTGTCTCTGGAAGATTTATTTTATGATCAAAGTGGGCATCCAGTTTTTCTATGTCTATTTCCTAAGCAGGTTGCAGAATGATCTCCTTACGTGTTTTGCCTTTCCTAGGCATCAAGTTTCACTAAACTGATTTGTGGAAACGACAATTGGCAATGTCTCGTGGCTGATCTTTTGCAGTCTTGCTAGTGCCATTGAAACAATTCAGAGGGAGCAGCATGTTGGGAGCCTGAAAGCTCACCCTGTGAATGGTATCATGAAAGAAATCCCTTTGGCATGGGTGGCTGTTGTGGGCTCTCCTGGCAGAACAGCGGCTGTTGTGTGCACACTGCCTGGCTGGGAGGTTCTGTGGTGGGAACTGGTTGAACACTGAGCCCTGTGGGACGTACGTGTGCCAGGCTTTGGAGATACTTCACTTGCAGTTTTAGGCAGCTCCAAGCCGCTCACTGACCTTTTGAGAGTTTCCTAAATCTCACAGTTGGAAAGCACCGGTGCTGGATGCCGATAGTACTGAATTATGTATGATAAGTTCTATTTCCTTTTGCATGTCCAGATGATGGTCCACTAGCGCCAAGTGGTGGCAGTCAAAAATTTATGAAAAATGAGTATTCCATGGATGCAAGGAAATGCCATGACCCAGGACCATGTCATTGGACTACTGATATCATGTCATACAACAGGCCTATCCAAAATTGTGATGGCCATGTCCTGCTGAGATCTGCAACTTCAGCCAAGGTACAGTCAGACAGCTCAGTTTTTTTTGTTTGTTTGTTTTTCTCTTTCTAGCAACAAAGGAAATCCAATAAAGTCTTCACAATTATTCCTTAGATGAATCAACATAGCATAAAATAGTAGTGCACAGATCATGCGAGTCATATTGAAGCTTAATCTGTGCTGATGGAGAGATGCTTTCACTTCAGCAAGTTCTTGAAGCACCTCATTGCCTATGAACTAGATTATTTTTTCATAAATTGAGGACAACAAATAAGAGTTTAGCCCTTGCCTTTGTTGCTGAATGTGGCAAGCTGATCTGTGAGTAATGGAGCAAGCAGAGCAATCTGTTCCAGAGCCTCCGCGAAATTTTCCATTGTTTGGGGAACGAATTAGTCCATTCTCTGCATGAAAGGGAAAGTCACGCTTAGGAACTTGATTTGTTGCAATGATCTTCTATAATGCATTGCACTACCAGTGACATTCGCACTGATATTGGGGTCCTTTGTGTGCTTTGTATCAGTTTTATTTTCTTGCCAGGAAATTGAAACACCTATACATGTAAGGAAGTCAATCTTTGATTCTTTCTAGCTTAAAAGTGTGCCTGTTGACATGCTTCAGATCAGAGACTGCATTTGCAGTGGCACAGAACCAAGTTATGAAAGGTTTGCTAATTATTTTACTTTATCTTCTTATTGCAATGTTAAGTTTCCTCTCAACATCAACTCTCCTTAGTTGTACAGGCATGAAGTTGTACAGGGCATTTTGGGAGCTCTGAGCAGTGTTTGAAAGGGTGTGGCTTTCACCCTGCTCACATGCTTGCTAGATCAGAACTGGTTAGTTACTTCCTTTAAAGCAAGGGTTAAGAGAAATCTCTGAATTGTGACTTATCAGTACAACCTGAATGCCACCACCTCCCCACTAACAAAGATCTTTTTCTGTGGGGAATTCCTGCCTGGACCATGTAATTCTAAACTAAACAGTAGGCATTGGTATCAGGAAACCTTTAACTAGGAGAAAAATACATGAGATGTAATAGAAAAATAAAGGAGGTGGGGAAGAAAGATGGAAAGGGAGTGAAGAGGAGATGAACTTTACCTATGAAGGCAGATCTACCTTCAAGGATAGGGAAGTGGTGAATGCTAGTGGTGAATTTCCCATCTAATGAAGATGAAGAGAGGGTTTTCCATTCTATTAAAAGGCACATATCACATATGTAAGAGGTCATACATCATTGTCAGGTGATATTGTAGCTGCTGGACAGGCAGTGAGCAAGAGCTCGTTCCTTCAAATGTCTCAGGACCCTGAAAAGATCATGTGAAGAGAAGCTAGTTGTCTGTCCCCACAGCTGTGCGGCGGGGAGACAGCCACCCATGCACTGAGATAGTGAGGAAAAGGTGGTGGATATGCCACCCTTGTTCTTTGTCTAGCACCACTGGTAGGTACAGGGCCAGAGATCCTGGCCTTGGGATCCTGTGGGTTCAGGGACAAGCTTAAACCCTGCCTTGTTATATTTGGGATCCTGAGTGCTTGCAGCACAGTGCCCCCTGAGCTGGAACAGCTCTCCCTGGCAGCACATCCATGCCTCTCCCAAACTCTCTCATGTTGCACCTTCTGCATGTAGTTGAGCATTTCTGTTGGCCATTTCCTGGGTCCTACAGCAACACCAGGGTTTCCAGTGACCAGAGCCCTGAGCTCCCCACACCCAGACAGAGACTCCATTGGCAGGGGCAAAGGGACTGGCCAGATGTCTCCCAGCATGGCAGGGGCCATATAGAGCTGATGCAGGGTTTCTGGTGTACATCCCAGGTGTCCTCCTGGGGCTGGAAATGCCTCCCTGAGCTGCCCTAGCTGAGATGCAGATGAGCCTGGTTCCTCTCACCAGCTTACAAAGGGGCTGGGAAGGGCTGGGGGGAGGTGACTGCTGCCGCAGTGGAAAGGTTTAAAACCTCACTGATTTTTCTTATTTTATTCTTTTCATTTCCTCTTTGCTCCTCAGAGGGGAATGTGGACTCAGATATACAGAGAGTTTAGGATTAGGGAAGGATTTTACCCCTTTTGTCCACTTTCCCATAGAAAATGCTTTTTAAAAAGCGAGGCTGAGATTTAGTTGCAGGTCTATTACAGACATAGAAACCAGGTCTAAAATCTGAGTTTGAATCCTGATTTGCTCCAAAGTAGGTGATGAAAGTCAGATTTAGGCTGGCTTAATGAGTACTGCTCAGAAATGTGCCATGCAGAATATTTCTGGGCTGTACCTGGGCTAAATTAACTCCTGGCAGCTTTCAGCAATAACATTTCTGAAGCTCAGTCTGTAGGGTGTTTTTTCAGGGGTCATTCAGCAGCATCTTGCCACAGAGAAGAGCACTATTGAACTCCTTGGAAAAGCTATGAAATTTCATACACTGGATGCAACCCCAGGAGACTAATCCAGCCTCAAACACTATCACTCTTAGATTTGTGTTTCATTCAAGAAGTCATGAAGCAATCTATTTTGCCAGAAAAAAAAAAAATCATTATTTTATCATCATCCTGAGTACTTTCCATGAGAACAAATTTTTTCAAAAATGCCTGAGATATTTGTGAAAGATCTCAATTGTGCAGAAAAGCATTACATTGATTGTGAACTTAGCCTTTCTTTAGATTTTTCTGCTTGTCATTTTTACTTAAATACAAATATTAATGAAGACCTAAAAGTGCCCTTTTACTATTGCTTTTTATTTTATTTTTCTATAAAGATTGCTCATAATCCTACAGCTATCTTTTTCCACTTTAAAAGGTTCTTGCTTCCTATTGCTGTCAGGATAATGCTGCATCATTCCACCTAACTACCAATAAATAGAAATGCAGAGCCATGACTTCTATTCGAAAGCATGCAGACTCCTTTGTACTGTTTCCTTATATACAAATATATCTTCCAACTTGTAGCTGTAGTACAACATCTGAATTAAATCATGACTTATTCTTTCTATTAAAGCTGTGTTGTCCTTGCCATTATCCCCTTTTCCCGTAAATGAGTACAATGAAAAATTGATTTTAGCTGTATTGGACTGCAGCGAAATAACAAAAGATGATTGTTACATTATCAAAGTCCTCTCTGCTTCCATAATACAGGAATTGAAAACACCTGTCTTTATCTTCTCAATCAATAATGTACCTGAGTCACATTTTCCTGGAAAACACTTTAAAGGTGTCCACTGTATGTTATTTAGATTTAACAAATGCATTATTCAGCCTGTCTTCATTTATTTTGATTACCTGAGTTTGCTCTGCTATCCCTGTGAGTTATATAAAGCCTAATATTAAATGCCACACTAGACTAGTATGTCAGTAACAATATCAGATGACTTCTCTTATGTGAAGCAGTGTGACAGCTGAACAAGTACACTTCGTAGAATACGTGTGGAAAACTTCTGTTCAACAGGGACATTTCATCACATGCTGTTCTCTTTCTAAAAGGCAAAGCAGAGGGCTCCAGCTAATGGCTGCTGGAACAGAACGACCTAATTGGAGGCAGGTTTGGGAAGAGCAGCAGTGGACACTGGAGTCTGCGTTCTGGAAAAGAGGAGCCAGTGTTGGATGCCTAAAACCGTCAGCTGTATTTTACAGCTATGCTTTTTAATATTTTTAACAGGCTATGCTTAAGAGCAGCTAATTTACTGTGTGCCTCAATAGCAGTCTGAAACTATTGAGCATCTAGTAAGAACAGAGAAATCAGTGAGCAGCTCTAGAGACACGGCCATCATTTCAACATGTGCATTTGCATATTCCATCTAATGCCTGAAGTCAGATGCCTAAAATTAGTAGATTTATTTGGATGTGTGGAAATAATTGTAATTTGTTTCACAGCAATCAATTTGTGATGCTTTGATTTCCCTTTCTACAGAATTAAATTATTAAGGGGCAAATATGATTTTCAAGATACTTTTTATCATTCCCTCTGCTTGAAGTTTTGTCAAGTTTGACACGCTATAACCCAACGTTCAACCACAAGTAATAAATATTAAAAATAAAAATCAAATGAAAAACAAATTAAGTATGAGAAATGTAAAGAAAGGAGGGACAGCAGGATTGCACCTTGCTAGGAAATGATTAACATAGGGGCCTCTTTTCCCTACCCACTAATTCTTTCATCATTTCTAGATGCCAGCGGTGGTCTCTTAACCGTAGCTCAGTCAGGGAAGAATAAGTGTCCCTGGGGTTCAGAGGCAACCTTGCGCTATGCTTAGGTGAGGGGATGCTCATGGTCCTCCTGAAGCACCTGGTGATGACCTAGTGCTGTGACATGCACTGGGAAAAACAGGAGAGAGCAAGCCGGGGTGGCACTGGCCCCGTGTACCCTGGGCAGGCATCCAACCCTGCTTCTGCAGGAAAACCAGCAGGTCCCTGCCTGATGTTTCTTTAGGATTTTGCACAAACACCCATGTTTTTTTCCACCCTCTCTGCTTACAAACCTTGCTTTTTAATTTAGCAGAGAAGGAGCTGTTTAAAAAATTAACTTCCATGCCCCTAGTCATTGCACAGCTGCAAGCACACAAGTATTCCTTCTCAATCTTGTTTGATGTTGATACCTTCAGAGCTGGCTGCTGCCAACTGGACCAAGTGGAGTGCCCGTGGCCAGACCTGAGCACACTGCGTGGGCATGCAGCACCAGTGAAGGTGCTGGGACCAGGCTGCTGAAGTGCCCCAGGCCTTCTCGACCCAGTGAAGCTGCAGGATGTCCACGGGGGTGCAAGGCCCTTCCTCAAGTACCAGAGGTCAGTCCGTGCTGCAGCTGTACACATGAAAATGTGGGAATGAGGGGAAGTTGCGGGGATAACACGGTGGCATCTGGGTTTTGCTGGGGCTTAGAGGAGCCCCTGAGTGCCAGGATGCTTCCGTGAAATGTTGTTAGCCTCTGTTAGGTGCCACTGGTTTGGTACCCTCGTGAGGCCAGGCTCCCTGGGAGGCGGCCCATACCTCTCCTGCCTGCGCAGCTCTGCTGGAAGTATTTGTAGCTTCTACCTGATTATTTTAAGAACCTATGCAAATTTATTAATTTGTGCTAGGAAAAGCTTGCTGTGATGTGTAAATTAAGCCATTTAAGTCATCCTGCTTGGCAACTGAAGCACCTGTTTGCTCAATGGGTTAACTGTTTGCTCAATGGGTTAATAGCCCACCATACGCCATGGGTGTGTAGTTGTGCTTATGGTCTTTCACAGATATCCCTCCCTCTGCCTGGGCTTTTTTTTTTTGGCTGTTGCTTCTTCACAGAGTCCTGGTGCATGCAGGTCCTCGTGCCATGTCTGTGTGCAGCCAGGGTAGTGGTGGCTGGGCCGAGCTCTGCTGTGGGCTCCCACAGGCCCTATAACTGGTAGGGGAAGAGCTTCCAACCCAGTAGTTCTGCCACATGTGGGTAGGGACGTATTCTGCTTCATTCCCACCCTGAGTCAGCAGCAGGACAGAGGTACTGGAGATCAGACAGACCCTAAATTTTTTAATGCATGTACTTACCTGTGAACACTAGGAGGCTGCTTTAAGGATATATTAAGACATAAATCCTGCAGTCAGACGTACTGGTTCTCAGTCAGGCAAGCGCACACACATGCCGGCCCCGTATGTATTACGCATGGTGGGCAATTGCTATCTCGAGAACCTAGCTGGGCACGTGTATATTCACAGCCATGGGGAACAAGGTCAGAGACAGCGCAGGAGGTTCCTGGGAACACGAACAGTGGATGATCCCTGACAAGGGGCTCAGGATGAAACCACGCATCAGGTAACGAGTGCTCCTCCAGCAGCTGCTCGTAGTAAATCAAAAAGTCGAGAGGAAAATTTTCTCTGGTGAATTGGCTTTTTCCCTTTAGCCACGTTAGATGCTAACATCATTGTGTATGCATTCACTGAGTTGTTCTCAAATCCATTTTTTCCTAACAATGGAACAAGAACTGTTCAATAATTGAGGGAATATTTAATGCAGGAACAATGCACATATCCATCAGGGCAAAACCACTTGACTTTTGAAAGCTTCCATGCAATGCATGTAGCATTTGCCCATTTACAAAACTATCTGCTTTTAGGACAACAGGCTGCTGACAGAACCAAGCAATTGTAAGACCAGTGATTCAAAACCATAACGCGATCCTAATTGGCAACACCGCATCCTTTAAGGGCAACTATATTCTTCTAAAACTTCCAGATAAAAGTTAAAAAAAAAAAAAAATGCAAATGTTAAAATGCATGTTTTAGTTCTCACATTTTACAAATTTAAGAGGTGCTGAGTTTTGCTGACAGTTTTCTTGGCAGAAAGTGAATTCCAAAGATGCACATGCAAATATTTGTCAAAACTGAATTTTCAATTTTGCATGCATAAGGATTACTCCAGAAGTGCTGGCATGCTCAGCTGCTCACAGAACAAAACTAGTGTCATGTGGCACGTCTGGCCAATCACAGGAAAACAGTGTATTTTTAATTTTAAATATTCTGATTAATCCATAGAGTAAAAAAATATAGTGAAAAGAAAGTTGCTGAATATATTTGAATAACAAATAAATCCAAGATGGTGTGATTGACTTATATATATTCCCTGAGCAGAGAGAGACAAAATTAATCAAATAAATTATTCATTTTGAATTATTTGTTCAGCTCTGTTTTTACAAGTGGCGGCCTAATAGCCGTGTGTGACTTCTGCAGTTAGCTACAAAAGCTCCTGTATCATGTGTCACATCCTCCTGATAGCCACCGCTTTGCTCTGCATCTGACTTCTCCACAGACGAGCCCTGCATTTGTCGTGATGATGCATCTTCTGTGCAGGACTTGCTAAAAGCAATTAGGTCTTGAGTAGCATGCACTGAAAGTCCTAACGTGCTCATTGACCAAAAGGGATTAGAAATGTAATGTTGCCCGTTTCTACTAAATCATTACAACACAAATAGTGCTCCTCTGCTTTGGCCTTTGCGCAGAATTAGATTCAGGTTAGAGTGCATCCGCACACTTACACTGAGAAGCACTCAGCGCGGTAGCCTAATTGCACCCCAGATATCTAGACCGTATTTAGATGGAGCATTTAATGGCTCTGCTACCAAAAGTCCGTTAGCCTTTATTACATTTATTTTCATCAAAAAACCTAATCATTGTGTTCTCTGAGATAAATACAGTAATTAAAATATCATTCATCTTTCTTTGATAGCCATGCAACGTATGGTGCATGTCTGCAGCCCCATTCTGGCTCGGGGAGGAGGGAGAGCAGAGCCCCACGCCCACCAGCCCTCCGACTGGAGTCGGGCACAGCAGGATGCGAGGCAGGGCTGGGCTCGGCGCTGGCAGTGATGGGCAGGCCAGGCTGTGACGGCCGCAGTGGGGCCTGCAGGGCAGTCTGCAACGGGGCCACAGCCACGCTCTCACCACGTTGTTGTGGCGAAGCAGCAAGGTGTTAGAGCTGCCCTTGCCTCCAGCTGTGATGGAGCGGCATTGAGAGGCTGCAGGGTGCTGGCTGTGGGGGACCAAAGCGCTAATCCCCCGAGCCCTGCTGGCAAGGCACAAAGTGCCTGGCACATGCTGGCCCTGCCCTGCAGCCAGGGCTGTGGGACTGCCCGACCCCAGCCAGGAAACACCCAGTGGTCAGCCCGGTTCAGAACAGCCACCAGATGATGGTGAATTTCATTGCCAAGCCTAGCTGTACTTGAAATGCGAAAATGCAGAAATGTAAGTGGCGCTGTCAGCTCCCTAAAAATCACATTTTCTGCAGTCTGCAATCCTTGTTCTGCTCCATATGTGGAGGGATTTGTATGAAATGTTCCAGGCAGAAAGTGAAAAACTCTGCGGTGTACTGGCACGATAATGCTATCTTGCATGAATGCAGTGCTTTCCACTTAAAGTGACTTGCATAAGTGGAAATATTATCCCCATTTTGCTGATGAAGAAACTGAAGCCCAGCGTTTCCTTTGAGTCACATCCAGTGAGCAGGGACAAAGCCAAGAATGAATGTGCTGACACGCAGGATTTTTCATTGCCACCAGACAAGTTGTCTCCATCCAGAATACTTCATTCTGACTTTATAGGCGTCTTCTCCCTGATTAAAGCACCATCTCCCTAACCAGTGTATTACTATACACTAGAAAAAAAATATATATTGTCTGAATTTGCTCCATTCTGCTCTCCAAAACATCTCTGAATGTCCTTAACATGTTGGGAGAATTTTCAAGCTTTACCTGCAATAATTGGGCACAGCTGGAAAAGGCAATGTCCAAAATTAACCGATGCAACTGATGTCTGCACTAAATCTATGTATGTGCAGGTCTACAATACGTGGAAGCCAGCAAAATGCAGCTCCTGGAAGACTTATGTTGTCTGTAAGGAATGATTATAGCTTTGGTGAGAACTGTTAACAATTCAGCAAAATGACAAGAGACATAATTATCTGAGTTATTGATCAATGCATATTAAGAAAGACCTGCATTCATAGGTCATTATGAAGCATTATTGGGGCAACAGAGTGCATCAATAAAATTAATTTATTTCTTCACATGGATGCTAAAGAAGACTTAGAAATATGCCATGTGCAGAAAGCTGCTTGTGCCAGTAAAATATATTTACATCTGCTGCATATGGATAGACGGGATACAGGCCAAGTATGCGATGGTGGGAAGCAGCTTGCTGCTTCTGTTTTGGGAAAGTTCATCACGGTTGAAATTTTGGACAAATGTGATTCTGAATCAAACTAGAGAGAGAGCAGTAGATGAGCTCAAAACTTCAGCTGCTCCAGAAACTCCATTCAGAATAACATACTATCTCACGTGCCTTATCTTTCTGTCAAAGTTTTGAAGACATTTTCTGGTTGCTGATGGGAGTAGGGAAGAAGAGAGAACCCCACAATGAAGCAGAGAAAAACATTCATAGTCTGCTTCAGTCAGGTTTTCAACTTTAGAAAACGGTGGGTGTGGAGTAGGTGCATCTTTGGATACAACGCTGAAAAAAAAATTAAGAATGCATGAAAGTTGAACCATGCCAGTGGTGAACCTGTCCTTGCATACTGGTTTGTGCCTAAATTCAACAACTCAACACAGACTATAGGCGAATCCAAGAAGAGTTTTTGGGCAAAGCATGAGGCCTGGAGATAAGGATATGGACATGCCCACTTCTCCCTGCACCACGCAGAGGTTGTGCTGCCCTTCCCAGCTGGGGCTGCTGCTGCAGTCCTCCTGAACCACCTGCAGTATTCATGAAGAAACCTGAACATAGGAGGGAGGAAGCCAGGGAGGACTTCCCAATTTCTGTGCCAATAGTTTGTTGATTTGTAATTGTTAAATACTGAGAGCTGTCAAAAATGGTATCAGGTGCTTTCAGGAGAGGCTGCTCATGAGCAAGGCCTGCACTAATCTGACCGCGCTGTGCCCATTTATCGCTGTTTGCTGTGAATGAAAGACCTGCTCACACGCAGGGATGGCATGGGTGTGTGTTAACCTGCTGCTCAGCATTGCTGCTGGTGTCATGCACCATGGGGACACCTGCGGCACGTCTGCGTATCGTCCCTGAGGCAGCATGCCCATGGCACCTGCCCCGCAGGCAGCACGCCTGCCTCCCCACAAAGCCAAGGACACTTATCCCTTTGCTTCCACTGGCCAGGAGGCCTCCGATCCTAACACAGTGCACCCCACGAAGATGCTACTGCAAGTCCTTGTTCCTTTGGGCGTTCCTGTAGGTTCCCCCACGGCACACACTGCTGGCCTGCTGGTTCTCCTGCAGCTATTTCCCTTTAAGCTGGGTACTGCAGCAAGCACAGCCAGTGGCAGCTCTGCGTGGTAGATTACAAGCAGTGAAGATTATGCAAATCTGAAATAATGTTTTCCTGGCAGTCTAAGGGCAAACCAAATATTTATGGGACATTTCATTAACAATGGACTGTGTGTGAGAGAAAAGAATGGTCTCCACCATCTCACAAGCACCATCTCTGCTCCTTCTGGTGGATGCCAGAAGAAAAAGCTTCCAGAAGAATTCCCAGATGCAGAGGAGGTTGCTGGTGTTTGGGCAGATACACAAAGTGGCAAACAGACGGCGTGTGCCTAAAACTCAGTGACTCCCATGAAGTAAAACTACAGCAAGCTCCATGGTGATTTGCAGAGGTAAATACATATTTCACGAGTAAAATGCAAATGTGCCTTGTGTAGTCCCCCAAAGTGCACGCTCCTGCTGCTGTCACTTGTTTGTGTCTATCCAATTTTGGATTATGTTTGCCTCTCAAATTTAATAATTTTGACAAGTTAATTTCAGCTTGTTCTTGACAAGGAAAGTAGCTACAAGGAATAAAAAAAAAAAAAAAAAAAAAAAAAGGAAAAAAAAAAGAGGAGTGAAATGCTCCGACAAGGTAATAGCATGATATTGCATGGCAAGCTACTTACATTTTGAGACTATTGAAAATGTTAATATCAAAGTATATCTTGTTTGCCCAGAGAAAGGTGCATGACGTGTGCTCTGGTGAGAAATGGCTGCAGGTCCTGAGGCAGGCAATTTGCATGCTGTTAGGTGGCACATCTAGGCTAAACCAAAGAGACACAAAAATGGAAAAAAAAAAAAAAATAGTTCCTAGATTCACAGTTTGAGAAC
The DNA here is from genome assembly GCF_047663525.1 of Anas platyrhynchos. NCBI lineage: Eukaryota > Metazoa > Chordata > Aves > Anseriformes > Anatidae > Anas > Anas platyrhynchos. The sequence continues at coordinate 10,039,301 of NC_092594.1, read as the reverse complement.
ATTCTAGGTATTTCCTTCCTAGGTCTTCAGTGCAATGGCTGCAGCATTTTGAGCCTGCCCAGCGGAGGTAAAGCAGCAGGAGGAAGGGGTGAGCCACTGGTCCTGCAGCCTGGGCGAGGGCTGATGCCAGCACAGCTCCACCCCACCTGCTGCTTTGCTCTGCGCTCCCTGCCCTCCTCTCTGTCCAAGGCATTCCCACCCAAGACCACAAAGAAATTAGATTTGTCTTGATTCGCAGTGTCTGGATGCATATCAGCCCCATCCATGGGCAGAGAGGCTGTTCCTGTGGGGAGGCATGTGTGGCTGCCCAGGGGCAGCCCCAGCCCCATAGCTCCATCTCTGCCTTGACCAGCTGTGGCTGGGGCAGACAGTGCCCTGGGGTTTGCCCTGTCCAGCCCCATCCTCCGTGGGTGATGGATACTTCAGTGCGTAAATTAAAGAAAATTTAAGAAAAATTGGCTGTAGAAATTAAAACTGCCTCAGGCAGCTCAACTTGTACAGCGACACATAGAGTACTTAGCACCCTAGATTTCATTATTCTTAACAGCATAACTGGAGTCCTATTTTCACACATTAAATATTCTTGGATTTTTTTCCCAATGAGCAGACATATGATTTTTTTTTTTTTTTCTGCCATCAACATGCATGTTTTGTCCTTTCAGAGGCTTTCTTTAAATTGGAATACAGATTAGTTTTACCTATGATTTAAAGAACGCTAATACTTGGTGAGGCCTCGATTCTTGTCTTTTATGGAAATGCATAGCCGTGGGGGCTATGGAGAGCTGCTCTCTGCTTAGCACTTCTGAGAGGATAGCAGTGCAAGACTACACTATTTTCACATCTCATGGATTTCACAGACTGTGAAATTTGACTGTTTGCCATGAAAAAACAGTGTTTCTTAAGTAGAGATGGGCATGCTCTTGTGTTCTCACAGGCCTAGTCTGCAAACCTATGGCAGTAGGACAGTGAAAGAAAGGGAAAGAAAATATTAAAGCCTACAAGATGTGGGAACCAAACCGCCAAAGCCAATTGTGTTGTGCCTGAGGTAGAGGATAGGGATACATAATTAGGAGATCGTCAGTATTTGAGATTATCACTCCTCACTGGAAGCAGTGAGGGAAAGAGACCTCCCCAGCGAGCCCTGCAGCAGGCAAAGTACCGGCTAAACTGTGCACTGTATGGCTGACAGAAAGCCATCTGCTAGGGCAGCCTGGGGGAGCCCACGGGTGGTCAGCCTAGGTGGTGAGTGTTGGTGCGTCCTGGCACAAGTTTTGGTGGGGGTGCCAGCATTGCCATCAGTGTTACCTTCATGTTTCCACTTCTTGGGTTAGGACTGTGTGCATAATGAAACTTCAGGCTTCAAGGCTTTGGTCGGGCACCTTCGCAGTTGAATCTTCACTGTGGGGTTGAATCCCATCCTTGGGACACAATGAGCTGCAAAATGGAGGGTCTACTGCCACTTGTCACTGTCTTGTGTGTATTGTCTTTATCCTCCTCCCAAGAGCACAGGTCCGTGCTGCCACTGTGCAGTCAGACACACCAGGATACCTCAAGTGAAGTGTCAAGTGGCACTAGACATTTATGGCTAGGGACCCAAAGCCTGCCTTAATTGCCCTGGGGCAAGAGCAGATGAGTGCTCTGGTGCAAAGAATGATCTTCAGATGTCTAGGTCCTACTGCTCATTAAATTTAAGCCTCACCTACCGGGATGATCTGGGCATATTTAATCTCAATAATTCTTTGCTATTGCAGGGGGCTTCGGTATTGCTGGCAGCTTTGTCTTTTTTCTTTTTGACCGGTGGAGCACAATTTAATCTGAAGGCAGAAATACTTTAGTCTAATGAAGTCTTTGAGTTTAGTGCATGGGTGAAACATAGTGGCCTATGTGGTACAAGAGGTCAGAGTATAGACGAACTAATAGTCCCTTTTGGCCTTAAATTATGAAATTCGCAGAATAATTTCTAATAAAGAATGCATTTGTAAAACCTGGAAACGTTCTCATGAATAATCTGCACACAGAAAAAGGGCTTGTTTTGTCAAGCATACTGCGACAAACAGTTCTTCCAACTTTATGCTATGCAGACGTGTATTTTTGGATATTCTTTGGGGGAAAAAATCTGCAGACAAATCTACATAACCTGTAAGAAAAAGAATCTGAAACAAAACAAAAGATATATGTAGATTATGAAAGGTAGAGAATCAAGTTGGAATTCTAATGTAAATGTATGTCATTATCAGTAGAGATCGCGTGTAAAGCACTATTTTAAGTTGAAGAGCTAAGAATTGGAATATTAAAGTGAAAGTCTTTTTACATGTGCGTTTAGAACAAAAGCTACCCTGTCATTAAAAAAGATATATAACAGTTGGATGAGGGTTGTTGTTTTCAGTGTTTGGTTTAAACACAATAAAGATGAACAAAATTAAAACGTGTTCATTGATGCATGAGGATGAAGTCAAGATCAGAAGTACAATTTCCTAATTTTTAGATTTATTCAAAGACTCTTCCTTTGTATTAACTCCTACAGATGTTTAATGAATGCTTAAAACCAAACACTACCCCCCTTACTCCCCCCACTGGGTTCAATGCATTTCTTACAGGCAACCTGATAAAAAGAATATCTGGGAGGAAGGGAAGGCAAAATCAAAGTTGATGCATCAGAACATCTAGTGCATGTCTAAACACAATGAAATTTGAACTGTGTGGGTGTATTCACTCGTTTTAAAGAATGTTCATTGATTTTAGTTTTTATTATGTTTGGAGTTGAGGTATTTTACACAAAGACCATTTTACTGATCTTTATGATTCCATAAATGCCTACAACAATTTGGATAAAACTGGCTGCATTATACTTTTTCTTTGTTGTTAATCTTTACGCTTGGCTTTAGGTATAATGAAGGCAGAGCACTTTGTCCTGGTCTCAGTGAAAACAACAGGAACATTGTTACAAGACTGGATGCATCCAGCCTCGGAGTGTACCACTCAACAGAGACACCTGATCTGGCCGTGTGTGGAGCTGGTCTACAGACAGTGTGAAGCTGACAGAAAGTGCACCTGTAGTAACAAAAAAATGCTGAACGCTGGGAAAAGGTATCAATATTTAGCAATGTAAGCTGCTGAAGATCTATGAGCACATTTCCATGAGATTTCAGAGATGCGACACCCTGTTTTGATGAGATTTTCTCCTTCAGCTGCCTGTCAGAGTCTACTGCCCAATTAGCTCTTTGTAATGAGATGAACATGATGAAAAGGTGAGCTAGTGTCCCAGCAAAACTACTAATCTTTGCTTTTTCCTTAGATAAGAAACAAGTTGTAGTCAGCAGAAAAACAAGACGCAAAATCCAAGAGTACCAGGTGTAGCCAGTGAGCAATAAGAAGGACTGAGAGCATGGGAGTGGGAGTCCTGAGAGTTGGGGTCTATTTATAACTCTGCAGAGATCCCACTGTGTGGACTTGGACAAAGTGCTCCGGATTGATGTGAATATCAGTAGCAGTACGTAAGACCCCTGTCGGCTTCCATGAGCTTTGAAGTATGTTTGAACCAGACTTCAGTGGCTCAGCGCGTACTGCACTACCTGCTCCTGTTCTCCCGGCCTGAAGCGCAGACCTCCCGCGCGGAGCTGTCAGACCACAGCATTTTCTCCCCAAGCCCCAGAGGAGGCAGAATGAGGGTGCAGGACAGCGGACAGAAAAGTTTTTGTGCTGAGGGTCTGGACTTGCCATCTGCCATGAGGTGAGACTTCCCAAACCTTCCCCTCTCCTCCACAAGGAGCTGGCAGGAGGGAAAACCTCAGTGCCAGCACCACGGGGTCTGTACCCAGCCTGCTGACTCCTTCATTTAAAGATATGTGGGCTGCGGGTAGATGCAAGGTGGAAAAGGCATCACTTTTGAGGGAAGACACCCGACCTGGTTGGGCACTCCTTCTCTTGGGTATCCAGGCAATTCTCTGGGTGCAACTGGGACTGTTGGGCATGCTAAGACACAGGAATTAACCTCCTGTGAATACTAGCCAGTGTTTGCAAGGAAATTTGTCAGGACAGGGCTACCAGGCCCAGGTGGAGGGAACAAAAGGCTAGGTGCCACCAGGTGCACCCAGACCACCTGTGTAACCTGCATCTTCCAACAAGCTGCAACAGCTTTCCTCACCTCGAGTGAGGTTTCATACTGGTTTCATTTCAGATGGAGAATGAGGCATTTACTATCTTACATATAATTGTATAATCCTGTATGCATTTTTCAAGGATGCTTTTGTGTCCAGTCTTCCACAAGGAGACACTTTTCACTCATGTTGCCTGTTTATCAGGTGGTTGCCACTGGACTGTGCTCCACGCAAACTCCTAAGCACTGAGACAAAAAATGATTTCCTGGGGAAGGGGGCTCGCAGTCCTGTTAGCTGATAGTATTTGTCCTCAAATAGTTTGTACTTAAGGATTGAAGGTTCAGGTGAGTTAAGTGCTGGCTTTCACCACAATGAGCGCCCAGAACTCAGCTAAAGCCAGTCAAAGCCGCAGCTGCCTAGGCCCAGTCTGTATGCTGTTACACAGCCTGCTGCTATGAAGATGGAGACCTTAAAACTATTTCTGTTATTGCTGATCCCAGCTGGAGGGATTTGTAAGAATTCTTATGCTTCTTTGTAAGAAATGTAAGAAGTAAGCTCATGTTTAAAGAGTTTGTTCTCTAATCCTGGTATGCTTCGAAATCCTGGGTGAGATTTAGTTAAATCCATGAAGGAAAAAGAGATGAAATTCTAACCTCAGTATCCACAAAATTCCTACACCACAGCAAGCAGGCGTCACACAATCATTAACGAGCTTATCTCCATCTCGCACACCAACACAGTGTGTGCCATGGGGAGGTGTTGCAAGCTGGAAAGCGGTGTGATGTGTCACTGTGCCTGTGACACCCATGGCTGGATATGCAGGAAGCACTGCTGCTGCCCAGCCTGCCTCACTTTTCTTTTTGTTATTTGCTAAACACAAGCCCGTGTTCAGCTACCATGTGGGGACCACAGGGGCCTGGAGAAGCATGGATGCAGGAGGTGGGAGCTTACACCACAGGAAGGGGCTGTGGGGCAGCCAGGAGTTCCTGACTCCTTACTAGCAACTGAGGTCAAGTCAGGAGTAATTACTCCCCTTGGTAGTAATACTCCTGTGGGCTGTCTTGACTGAATTATCATGGGAGGAGAAGGGGCCCAACAAGGTAAGTTTCTGGTTCTGTGACCCAGGCCTCCTGCAGCGGTGTTGACTGGGCAGCATAGGTGTTGAGGGTGAGGAAGCCCAATGCTGGGGTTCTCTTCGTGCTTTGCCATGCAATTTTTTTAAATCTTTCCCAATTAAATTCTGGAATGCTTTCACTATAGCAGCAGCTGTTCAGTAGTTGTGTTGGGAAAGTCAGCACTCCTGGTGCAACAGCCCAGCAGTGAACTTTAACTAGGACTTCCAAAAAGGACTCTTGTCATCTGACAATGTATTTATGACTTACTGCATGTGAACAGGTCTCTTTAAAGCCTCTGAGTTGTGTTTTTCAAAAATGGCTCATTTAAACTCCAGAGCAATGAAAGTGAGGGCTATGTGTTTGCTTTAACTAGTTCTTCAATGCATTCTTCAGCACTGTTTTGTTCCACGAATTGTCAAAAAACAAGGATCTTATGCTTCAGCGGAAGGGTGGGTCATTATAACTAGAGTCTTTCATCTGTGCTTTTAAAATTTATTGAGAATCTCACTAATTTTGTCTGTCTAGAAAGGATCTAATCTTTTTTTTTTTTTTTTTTTTTTTATATTCAGAGTTCTGCTAATTAGCATCCATTATTGAAGTAATTTCCTTTCTACTTGGATTTGTGTGTGCACAGGGTGTTCAGTTTTCTTTTCTAAGTGCTTGCTATTTTGCAGGACATATGCCACAGAGCCTAGACAATTTCATTGAATTTTGGAGTCGCAGTCCTGAGAAATACACAGATCTCAGGTGACATCAATCTCAACAGCGGGCAGTACAGTTCATACAAATATGCCAATGCTGTGGCTCACGTGGATTGCCAGATTCACTGTGCTCTGCAGGTACAACCAGCCCTGGGTATGTGAATGCTGTACAAAGGGAGACTCTCTTCCAAGGATGGGAAAGTCCTGGTGCAAATTCTAAATGGTTTTACAGGGCAGATTTTTTGGACAAACACTGTCTCTTGTGTTCACTTGTGCTCTCCCAAAGGCATGTTGCTGTGCAGAGCATTAACAGGTAATATTTGCGTTAGCGGGCTTCATATACCCTCTGGCTTTTAGCTTCAGTTTTGCACCCACATTGAATTGTTCCCAGATTTTTGAGCTTGACTATAATTTACTGCTGGTACGCATGTCAAGATGTAGCCATTTAGCTCACTGATTTGTGGGAGCAATGAGGTAATTTTATGCCTGGGTCCTCTCATTTGTACCTGCCAGCAATGCAGAGGCAGTCTTTCCTAATCAGGCATTAAAAGTTCTTCTTGATTAATCTCTGACTTTGTTGGAGACACTCCAGATTTAAGCCAGCGTAATTCATTTCAGGATCAGACCCATTAAGCGTTTTCCAATGAGTAATATAATGTGTCATTCTTCTTTTCTTAAGGATTTCTGAAACCGTGGAAGGATTGGTTCAGATCAGCGAGATACATGTCTCTTCTGACTCCAGTGGCACCTTCTCTCCCCTCTGCTGTCTTTTGGAGATTCATCTCTAGGTGAAATTTCTTTATTTCAGTTTCTTTCTGTGTTCAGCTGGAAGCATTAACAAATGGTGAAGTGCGATACTGTCGATCCAGTGCTCTGTGTGGCCAGGCAATCAGGACAGAAATAATTAACACAGAAAGTGGCCTGCCAGTATCCTGCTGAATGAAATTGGAAGGAGTTCAAATACAAAAAGATTTTTTAGCTTACCACTTCTGGGCTACATGTAGCAATAGCCATTTGGAAGGACAACTGCCAGCTTCCATTTCAGACTGCTTGACAGCACTAACTAGAGCACTAAGAGCATCACTCCATTTCAGCTTGAGCTGTTTGCTAGGTTTGGGGTGTGGAGCATTGCTTGCAGACAGGAAAGGGGGTTAGAAAGGGCATCGGGTGCTGCACTGATGTGGTATAAGAGGGTGAATATGGGTGGAGGTGATATCAGATGATGATACGTGCTTTACTGTTGTATTTGCTGAGCACCTGCTGCCAGGTTCGAGCCGTGTATTTTTACAATGTTGCTGTCCTTTAGCTCATTTATCTACATCATCTTCTCATCATGCTTGCCATTCTGCTCCCTGTCCATCACTGTTGTTGAGTTTACCAATCCCAGCTCTTTAGCTTCATCTACCACATTAAATTGTGAGTACCCTGATAAATCACAGGAGCAGCACTGTGCTCCTGTACCTCATTTGCTTAAAGCTCTTCTTGTAGTTTGGTCACTAGATATTTCAAATTAGATTTTACCAGCATCTTCTACTGATACCACCTCCCATTCACACCAGAAATACCTCAGATGACAGAGCATTTACTTTTATATAGTGGCTTTGGATGGATGCATCAGTCATCCTGTGAGCAAGCCCAGCATGTTTCCAGGGCTCAGGGTCAGAAAAACACAATATAGCCCCAAACCTCCTCTGCCTTGCCATTTCCTCGGTGTACTTCCTCAAGATTAACTGAATTTCATCAGAAAACTCTCCATGTCATTAGACACAGAATCACTGAGATTTTTGTGGATGTACACAGTTGGGTCCCTCACACCTCCAGGACTCCCAGCAACAGGTTCTTACTTTTTCAGACTAGGTTGTAAGTATCTAATTCCAGAGGACATATACAAAAAATGATAAATACAAATGACACTCAGCAGTGTGACAAGGTATTTTGGGAGTAATTATTTTTATACAGTCATCCCGAAATTTTGAGAAGAGTTCCCTCACAGATTATAAATTTTTCCAGAGTAACACACTTGCATGCTTCTTGCTACATGGATAATACAAGGAAATAAGGAAGAAGCCCAGTGCTTTACTTGCAATAAATTGGGTATCTACGCTGATAAAATTGTAGCTGTACAGACTAAAATTAGTTCTGTCTTGGCAAGCAGAAAAGCTGCTATGTACCTTTTGTGTCCTACAATTAGCAGTGCGTCGCTTTGTTTCATGTCTGCCTACATGCAGAATGTACTTGGTGCTTTTAATGTTTTCAGAAATGACAAAAGAGTAGATGAATAGGAGAAACAAAGGAAGACAAAAATTAAGAGAAGCAAGCCTCTGAGACAGCTTTCCTCTGGAAATTGTTAAGAAAGGTGGGCCGAGACTCCTGTGGCGAGACGGCATTACTCCACGGTGCCTGCCAGTTTGCCTATACAATGAATTGCACAGCTTTTCTTCCAGGATCTGCCTTCCAGGGTCTGCCTTCTTCTTTCTGTGATCCTGAGGCAGTTTCTTTGTGTCTCTCTCTGCCTTTGGGATATGCCATGAACAAGCCCCCAAGGTCTTACAGACCGTGACGTAGTCTGTAAGTCACTGGACACCTGAAGAGGAAAAGTGCTATGCAAAAGCTACGCCTTATTGTTGTTTACAGGTAGGTCTTGGCCTTTACTTTTGCTCTGTGGCTGATCTTGTTGAGCATGAAAATGATGAAAAGCCTCCTCTCTCTTTTCTGAGAAGTCATGACAGAGACCTGAGGAAAGAGGAAAGAACACTAACATCTAGTTGATTATTAGCTTCAGAAAATGGCTTCATTAGCTCCTTGTCTGAGCAGTGCTTCTCGCTGATGTTACATCACTTGCTTTCTGTCAGACATACTCTGTCATCCCAGCCAGGAGGTCTGGGAGCCTTGCCTCTTCATACAGCGAGGCATAGCTTGAGATGCTTTATTAAAATAGCACCACAATTATTATGAAGAATTTGACTGGAGATTTTTTTCCACGACTTCCATCATGTCTCTCTTCTCAAATTTGTACTGAATAGATGTATTTATTTTTCTCATGCATCCTGAATTCAAGCTTTAAAACTGACCTTTCTTAATTTGACCTTATCTAGCTAATTTATCATGGGCCTGCGTTCCTAAACAATGTTAAATGGAGTACATTTCCTTGTATCCTCCCAAGTAACTATGTCTCCTGCAAAATTCAAACCATTAAAAGTGAGGGTGATAGGAGAAGCTCCAAGAAATAAGTGAACTTAATATAAATATTCATAATCATGTCAATTCCACTTTTTAAACAATTTCTGAAATGTTAGTTTGCTATAACGGCTGGTCAGAAGCACAAAGGTTAGGTTAAGCTTCCTTCGTTAATGGTTTGGCTCAATGCACCCAGCAGTATAATGTATTTTATCAGTGAGGGAAATGATATTGGTTTAAGAGGTTTCATGTAACAGTCATATCCTGGCCAAATGTAATTTTGAAAACAATCAGGGCCATTATGGCTCACACAGAAAGAAAGATAAAGACAGATAGCTGTATATGGGTTTTTAATAAGTAATTCACCCTGGGTCTTGAAACATCAGATTGCCAAGTAATATTATTAATGTATAAGCATGTTGGTAAAATCATGTATTCTTTCCCATTGGTTGACTATAGATATGTTTCTGATGCAAATATCGTGTAAGTGTATTGAATCCAAGCTATGTAAATAGACTATATAGTACATCCATCAAGCAGTTGACTTGATTATTTCACACACTAAAGAGCATTTTCTGACATCAATCTACATTCTGCCTAAATAGAACATTTTTCACCAATGATATTATGCATCATTTACTGTATATTTGATACTAATTGTTAGGCATATCGATCACCTGTCACTCTGGGAGTTCAGTGATCTTTGCCACTTGTCCCGGCAAGTTGGAAGTTGCAGGCAGCGAGCTGCATGCTGGCTGCTGCAGCCCCAGCTCCATTGCCCTGGGAGAGGGGAGAAAAGCTCAGAGGTGGGCAAGAGCCTGCCAAATCACTGCTCAAGTGAAGGGCACTGGCTTCATTCTCATAGAGCTTAGGCTGTATGGTGGGGCACAAACATGCTGTGAAGGTTAAGAGGTGCCACCACCCCAGCACCTGTCTGTGATTAAGGGCAAGGCACTGGGCGGTGCCAGGAGAGCAGGATGCCATGGTTCTGCAGGGCTGCTGGGAGCCCAGCTCTTGTGGAATTGGCCAAAAAGAGGGGGACAACCAGGGAGCGAAGGTCTTCATTTTGGTATGTGGAGTCCACGTATGTGGCAATCAGTTACCTGCCATAGGACAGCCATATCTATAGCCGAGGGACGGGGCTGTAAGCATCAGAGCAGTTAGAAAGAGCCAGATGAAGCAGGACCTGCTTTAATATAAATACGTTGAACTCTCCGATCAATTTTAAACATCTACTTCATGTATGAAAATGTGGAGATTTTTAAATAAATTTAACTGCAGCCAGAGGGGGCTGTTAATATTGACCGTTCTGTATCTGTCACAGCATATATATTATTGAACTAAAAAACTACTGAAAGCAACGGCTTTGGAAATAGGAGAAGAAAATATTGATTTAATCATTGCATTTTTTCAGCAGTTCCTTTACGACATTTTTTACAGTGTGGAGCATGGGCTGCCTACTTGCCGCACAGTTTATTCACTGAGCGGGTCGTTCCTTTAGTGGGTTTTCCTTTATAACCCCTTTGTGCTCCATGGTTTTCTCTCTCTGGACTGCCAAAGTTCTTGCCCAGCTTCTTGTCTTCTGATGGCTCTACCACCCTCATCCCTTTCCCTCCACAACTGGCACGGTTCCCCCCTCAAGCCTCCTGCACAAGCAGCATCCAAGCATCCCCCTGTCCTCCCATGCTGGCCCTGCCTTTCTCCCTGCTTGCTTTTGTTCGCCTTGGAGGCTTCTCTCCACCAGCATCCAGACTGACCAGTTTTCCTCACCCCTGTTCACACCTGGCCACAGTACTCCCACCCCAGTATTCCCACCTGCCCTTGATCACAAATTCAAGCACCTCACCAGTATTTCCTTCCACTCCCTCTCTAGGGTTGCTCAGTATACACAGTCCAAAAAAAGCTTTCCAGAAAGATGCCCGTATTTGCTAGCTTTCTCCCTCTCAAACCTTGGCTTAAGTTTCAGGGCTGCCGCAGTGCCCGCTGCCCAGCGGGGACGTGTCGGAGCGCAGCCGGGCCAGCTGGGCACGGGGAGTGGGGAAGGATTGCCCTGGGTGCACAGGAGCAGGGGGAGGAGAGGATGATTGACATCGTTTTGTGATAAACAGTAAATTTTCTGGAAAATAGCATTTCAGGGGAATCAAAACCGTTAACAAATTAGGGTCAGACTCGATAAATTCTCTGCCAAGGAAAAAATATCAGGGAAGTGGCAGGTGGCAAGAGATGTTGAAAACCTTGAGACAATTCACTCTGACATTTCAAAAAATGAGCCTTTTGACTCTTTGCCTTGAAACGCATTTCTCAATTACAAACTGAACTGAAAGAGGAGAAAAATTATAGGAAACGATTAAAATACCCAAACTTGAAGCAGCATTTTGTCTTGGGCTGAATGACAAGATCTACCTGATCTTAAGTAGTTTTACCTCGTTTTTTTTGTTTTTTTTTTTTTTTTTTTCCTTTTTTTTTTTTTTTTCAGTCCCAAAACTAGGCCTTGTGTTATTTCCCACCTCTGCCCAGCAAGCCACTGGTGATATGCTCAGTGTATGGACTTGCTCATTCTTTCTCAGCCCAGCCCCCCAAATTTATTCATCTGTCTCAGTGCTTTCCGTGCATTTTACCTTTTCCTTAGAAGATCGGCTCCTTCAGAGGGCAGTTACAGTCTCCTTACTACATAACTATGCAGTAAGTCAAAATCGCTAGTATTTAACAGAAGCTGTGAGGAGAGATGCTGGCACTCTCCCAGGGGCTTTGATGCTCTTGGAAGCAGGACCCTGTGCTGCTTGTGGGGATGGCTCTGGCGCCTTAGGGTGGCAGCCGCCTGGCTTGTCACCAGCTCCTGGTTCTGGGCTTCAGGCATCTCCAGAAGGCTTCTCTGAGTCATTCGGGGGACGCCTGTGACCCGTCACCAACCAAATAAAGCAAATGCTTGGATGCTGGAACAGAGCTGTCTGGCTTGTGCATGGTTTGCTTTGGATCTTTTCAGCTGTCACTGCGGAGACCTTCTTCCCAGGGGTTATTTGTAAAGGGTGCTTTGATTCAGGTGCATGTGGGCTGTGCGTGTTGGCGGTGCACACAGTGCCCTCCCGCCGCAGCTCCCTCCTCCTCTTTGCTCTTCTTTTGTCTGCCGCTGACCCCCTGCCTCCACCCGTCCCCTGCTCCAGTGCTGAAGGACGTGGCTGGACCCACAGCTGCTTTTTTGCAGGAAATCGTGTGGCACTGAATTGCATGGGGATGCAGATCACCTCAGCGCTTGGTTTAGAGCAGTGTGCCTTATCTGAGGTGTACACGTTGTAACGCAGAGTGGCGGGGCTGCCCTGCTTTATTTGGGCTCTTCCCAGAGGGGCTGGAGTGGGGAGGTGGGCACAGCGGGCAGAGGGACCCTGCCTTCCCCCTGCCTGCACAGCCCTGGCACCGAGAACAGCCACTGCAAGCTCCTCGGGGCAGGAAATCTTTCCTTTACTTTCCTGTGAAGCACCATGCAGAGCAGCGGTGCTTTATAGATGTTTAGAAGCACTCAGGAAAAAACCCTCTGCAGAATATAAAAGGGGAAAAGCTTCCGAGGCATCCCCTTCTGAGACTGCTGGAGACACAGGCACGGGGAGCGCGATCATAATGTCCCTCCATCCATCTCCCTAACAGTGCCGCTCCCTGCTCTACACAGCTCTTTCCTTTTGCAGGCATCTTATGCCGTAGCATTAAGACACAACAGGGTGTGCTTTGCTGGGACATTAATAATACATCGGGCACGTTGTGAGCCGTGACTGTGAAGGCTGAGTGGCTTCAACAGCCCAAGAAATGCATTAATGCTCCGGTGAGCCGCATCCTCGAGCAGTAATTCCGTTGTTTTGCCATGCTGCTGATGACGCAGGTTGCGCGCCGTGCCGTGCTGTGGTGGGCGCAGGCAGGTGGGCACCCTGCTTGGGGTGGCTGAACCCCCATGTTGTGACCAAAATGTGGGCATCGGGGTGCATCGTGTCAGTGGTACAGGCAGCCTCCGCTGACCTCGGCACATACATAACCACCTGGGGTTGCAAAGGGCGCGTCCACGTGCTGGAAATGAGCAGGCGGGTGATCTGCATGTGCCTAACGCCATAGCTAATCTCATCCTTCAGCAGGAAAAGCTGGGCTCCTTGTTAGCAGCAGAAATGATGAGAGGGAGGCAGAAAGAGACATCAAATGATATCCCAAAGAGCGCGAGAAAGAAGGAAAGACAGACTGCGGTTTGTAGGAAGTACCTCACCTCATTAAGCATCTTAATTCCCTTTTATTGTCCGTGCTGCACTGAAGCCTGTGAGATGTACGCGTGATTTATAAACACTGCTGTGCATCAGCTGAGCAGTTTTATACTGGGCTCTGGGAGCCCGAAGCACGTGTGTGGCTCGTTCTGGGGCTGTTTTTTTTTCTGCAGCATCAGAATTTTGCCCGATTTCATTCTTGGTGCCACTTGGCTCTGCTATGCTTGCACGCTTTTATTTTGATAAATGTTTAAACACCTTTATGCCAAATGAAGCCAGGTAAATATGAGATCGCTTTACTCTGGCATAATTTTAGAATTAATTCATACCTGGATAAACCTGCATATCATTAAAGTCCACTAAATAAGAGTCATGGTTGTTTATTCAGAGCCAGGGAAGCTTTGTGGATAATTTTATGGTTGTTTAATAATTTTATTTGTTCAGATTAGCATATCTCAGATTTTCTTATATTCTTAACCACGTTACTTATACAATCACAAAGAAAATCTAAAACAACGATGAAAAATGCTGTTGTTCAGATTCCAAGATAAATCTAATAATGACTCTGACAGGATTGATTACAACAGAATCAGCAAAACCTCTCTACTCTTTTTAATGCAGTTTGAGACATGAAGAAGATAATGAAATATGTTACTTGACAGTTGCAGATTCTATGTTTAGAGTTAAAAGTAAGCTGCTCTGATTTTTTTTCTTATTGAAACATTCTTTTTTCCACTGCAAAATATAATTTTTGCCAAAATTGACACATTTATGGAATTACATTAATTTTGATGACATTTTCTGGAAAAAAAAATTCAAATGATCTCTTTGGGAAATTCTATTTGGTAAAAAGACATAAAATTGCAAACTAAAAGCAATTTTGAAATTAAATTCCTTGCGTATTTATTGTTCTAACCTCATTTTACAATATGTCACCAGCTGTCTTATTTTCTGTGGTGATTTCACTGAACCTCATCCTCTTTGCCTTCGCTCTCTGCACCTTTCCACGTCTCTGTGTAATTTTGTCTGCAAACACAAATCCAGCTACCACCTCTGTGCAGCCGATGGCAGATCCACCTGTGTGCTCACGACCTGTCTCCTCTGTCCAGCTTCAGCTCTGGGCTTGCTTCCCTGACATTTCTTGTAGACGACTGTCTGTCAACTCAAATTCAATGAGGATGAGACAGAACTTGTAATCTTCCCCACATCATGCCTTCCCTGCTACTCCCCTCTTTGATCACTGCGGACAACCTCACCATCTTGCCTGTCATCCAGGCCCATAATTTGTGTGTCATCTGACTCAGACCCTTCTCCCAGGTCCTTACATCCCAGCTAAGACAAAATCCCACTGACTCCTCCTGCCTAGCGTCTGTAAGCGGAAGCCTTTCCTGGCCATCCCCATGGCTAAGACCCCCATCTAACCTCTTCTCCTCTATGTCTCAATTAGCACGACACTTTTTTATTATTGTTATTATTTTTGTCAGGCCTTGACAAATGCAGCCCTGGCCTTTTGGTGCTCACTTAAAATGATACTGGGAATAGTCTTTTCTCAGCCCATCATGCTCCCATTTTCTGTCCACCCTTCCAGCAGATACCACCTCTTTATTTTGCCTAATTCTTGGCGGTTCAGACCACAATCAGGCCTCCTAGAGCAAAAGTCCTTTATACTCACAGAAATACACACACATTATGATAATATAAACCATTATTCTTTATTAATATTATCAGTATGAGAACATGGCATAAATCAAGTCACACCTTTTTATGACTTATTTAATATTCTACTGTTTTATTGTATTCAACTTTTAAATTATTGTTGTTATTTGAATAATTATCTTTGCTAGCTATTAAGTACAGATTTAAAGCCTGTTATTTTCTAGATCAAAGCATCTCCCACTTCTGTTATAATGAAACACTTGAATTCTTGGACAGTCTGAACATGAAGCTTAGGTAAGAGTCAAAGTGTCTCATTACAAACAAGCAAGAGGTGCTTTGATCTACAAAATAGGATTTTAAATATTAATTTTTCATCTTAAAATAAGATCTGGCACAATAAAGCGCATTGTGGATATCAGGTGAAATCATAGAAAAGTTCTGCTGTTGTATTGCATAACATAGGAAATATGTCAGGGAGACTCATTCACCGTATGACACGTGTAAGAGGGCTCCCCGTACCCCACAGCTGCTAGGAGTTCCAGTATCCATCCAGTACATCCCATCCTAACAAACCTTGAGTTTAAAGCTGTCAGGCAGAGCGTCGCTGAGCTCACCCCGAGGGCAAGGCCAGTCAGACCCAGAGCCCATGGTGGTGATGGCCACGCTGCACCAAGGGTGGCTGCAGAGGGGCTCTGCAGACCCACATGGTGAGCCCCCGCCTGCTGCCAGCACGACACTACAGAAAATCACAGCCCACGAGAGATGTTTGGGAAATCTCAGGTTTACACTGCTTAAAAAAAAAAAAAAGTCAAAATTAATATTTAAAACTTCCTTCTATTCTGGCATGTTTTAAGATACGGCTTTTTATGCTCTCATTTACAGTGGGTCTGAAATAGCTGCCTTTCCTGAGTGGTTGTTCAGGTCCTGGTTCTCGGCCAGCTCTTGCAAGGACATAATTTATATTTCCACTTAAAATACAACAATTTGCTATTTTACTTTGCTGAAAGAATGTACTTTACTGTGAATATTTTGCAGTGTCACCAGAAAGCAGCAGGAGAAAAGTGTTAAAAATTGCCAAAGAGAAAAAGGAAAAATTACTGTGAAAGATTTATTCACGGTATACACGTGTAAGAGGTATCTTCACCCAGACATTTCCCCTAAATCATTTCTTATAGCCACCCCCCATCCCTGCTGATAAATGCTGGGCCCATGAGTGTCATGCAGGTGCTGACCTCCAGGAGGTCCTCTTAGGAACTGACAGCAGGTGGATTCACACATTTCAGGCCGATTTCCGTGGAGACCCAAACTGGGGTGGCATCCTCCACACCGACAGTGATAGAAAACCGCATCAGCAACGCGGATTAGTGGGTGCTGCGCTCAGTCACACGCCACCAGGGATGATTTAGTTTATCTGGGTGTAAATCAGATGTGACTCATCGGCAGACACTGCACAGTCAAACGTGCAGAAAACTCGCATCAGTGCTGAATCAAAGTCTGAAACACAGCTCGTTATTTAAAGAGAATTATGAGAATGCCATGAGTTTCGAGAAGAAGATCAACACTGCTGAGGAAGTGAAAGCCAAGAGTTATAGATGAAATGATAGGAGGCCCTCAGGATTTATTAACTGTTTTGTTTGGAGTTATTAAAAAGGAATGACACCCATTACAGTGTATCAGAGGAGCGAGCTATCTAACAGCCCCATGGCTGTGACTGCGTGGAGCTCTGTGATAAGGTGAGGACACCAAGAGAAGTTTTTGCTTTGTAAACTGTTCATTCAATTCAAGAGTTTTCTCAAGCAAATATTGTTCTACAAATAAATACCTCTAAGCGCAAACTGCCCAATTCTCATGAAACATATGCTTAGGGCTGTCTTAGGCATGTCTGAGACGTTTCCAATCTTTTCATGACAACTCTAAGCAGTCAACTCTAGCCTTGTTGTTTCAGGGGGGTGTGCATGGGCTCTGCAGGCTTCCTGCATCCTGTGGTGCAGTGGCATTTGCTGTTATGAATGCACCAGTACTCGAAGCTTGGCACCAGTGTGAAGAATGCGCACAAGTGGTGCTACTTTGGCAATTCCTTTTGCAGATGGAATCCTAACATCTACCCGAGTTACTCAGTCACATCCCTCTAACTAGTTGCTTCTAGAATCCAGATTGCTTTTCTCTTCAGTTTAAGAACAGCACTATGTTCAACCAGAACAACTGAAATGCAGCTGGGGATGGCCTTTTTCTTTTTCTTTTTCTTTTTTTTTTTTTTTATAAATACTTGTTGACTCCCCCTGTGATATGTCAAAAGGAGAGCATCAGATTAAAAGTCCTGTTTCATGCTGTGAATTCTAGCATCCATCCCACGAGGATTCTTGGTCCTTTGTGAATACATCTTTTATTTTCATTTGCGTGAGCTTCATTGCAGCTTATTATTATTGAAAGTTAGAGAACAGATTGAAGACTGATTATAAGGATATTGTGTACCATGGGAAAAGCCTAGTTATATAAAAGCTTTGCCTGAGACTCAACTACTTTGTGTTCTGCAAAAGCTACTGCAGACATCCCCGGTGTTTTTATTGATCTTATAGATTCAGTACCTGGGCACTTAGAGTTTAGCTTTGCTTTGGGGACTTGCTTATTTTATTTGAATTTGCTTGAAATTCAGCAGATTAAAGTTACTTGACCGATTTTTGAATGCTGGCCTAGAAAAATAAATAAAAGGTTTCTCATGCAAGGTGAGCTTGTGTCTCCAGTCATCACTCCACGCTGCCACCAGATTTCCCAACACTCAGAAGCTCCCATGGCAAAACCCTGCTGGCTGAGCCTTCCTCTTCCCCTTCCCCCTTCCTGTCCCCATCCCCTTCCCGGTCCTTGTCCCTTCTCCCTGCAGCTGGCTGACCCTTTGGGCAGCGGCATTTCCTGCCTTCCAAAGAGCAGTTCTGTACAAGTGTGGTACTTCCATGGACACAAAGGAGAGCTGTAGTTGCTATTTTACTTAATATGAAAAGGTTAAAATGCCGATGAAAACATATAGCTATGTGGAAATTAATGATGGTATCTCTTGTAAACTAGTGCTGTGTGTGTACCCATCCACCCGTAATGTTTTAAAATATACATAGCAGAGTGCAGATAGTGATAACATATTTGATTTTATCTGCTACAAACATATATATATGTCAGACGAATAACTTATCTCTCTTTCTACTCTCTGTATTGATAAAATCCATAGAGGATTTAATCCATCCAAGTGTGCTTCTCCATGTTATTCATCTCAACGATGCGCTCAGAAAGTTCAAATATTTAAATTGGTTTCAAGTCAGAATATTAATGGCAGTTCTTAGAAATTCTATAATAGTTACGATTTCCCAGTTGATGGATACTGTCACAAATGGCTACTGTAGGAGTGTACATAGTTAATTACTTTGCAACAATTAGGATCTTAGTCCAAGTGTATGAAGACTTTTACTCATCTGTGTGGGGAGAAGCGCTGAAGCACCCTCAGCTCTGATTGCTGAAAGAGCGTGTATAAGAGTGATGTATTCGCTGGTAAATCTCAAAGCAGCTCTTCACAGCAGGACTGTGCATCACACGAGTGCAAGGGCTCGCAGTCCGGGTCATCCCCTCTCACAGGACTGAATTCAGTGGTCGTGGTGGGCACCCACAAGACAGCACTGCAAGATCCCAGCATTACCACAGGCAGGCTTTAACTCATGCCTGCTACAGACTCCCACGGCAGCCAGCACGGGGCAGGAAGGCCCCGACATGGGGTGCTGCCAGCCGCGGGGTGCTGCTGACTGAAGCTTCCCCGGTGCCACCTCCTGGCCTTCACCCCCTCACCGTGACACATATGCAGATATCTGCCATGGGATGAAATCTGGCAAAATTATGTCTCCCAGCAGGGAAATGGTATGCCATGAGATTTGTGTGTGTGCAACCCTTGTAAGTCAGGGCTGGGAGCGCAGTGCATAAATAGCAGCTTTAAGGGCAATTGATGGCTGAACACCTACCGTTCTCAAAGAAAAAAACCACCATCGTTCAGTGCACCAGCCCCTCTTTCAGCTCAGCTCATTGGAGTTGGTGTAGATGAACATTGTTTACTTTTAAAATACCAGCTCTGGTGGAAGAGTGAGCTGCCAAGGAGAAATACAGCTTCTCTCCAAAGGTGCAGATTTTCAATTAAAAGTACAGAGAAAGAAACGAGACAAAACTTACAAGGAAAAATCAGCAGGCAAGGAAACAAGCCCTGTGCAACACTACAGTGAAGCTACCCACCTCCTCCTAGAGCAAAGCCAGAGCATATGCTGCACTTCAAGACCTCTTGTAAACACACCCCTAATTATGAAATCATTACCAGAAATCAGCATGATAAGGAAAGAAGAATTATTATATTAACCTGGGATCTTCAGTGCACTCTGAGGCATCACGAAGCAGCTCTGCTGCAGCCAGAGACTGCACACTCCCTCCTTGCTGCTGTTCAGCGAGTCACTTCTTCCCTTTAATCTCACATTAAAATCCTTTCTAGCCTACTCAGTTTATGGCTCTGTTGCTGCAAGGTGGTTTGTGGTGCTCGGTATGGCTAATCCTTGGGATCGCAGCGTATTGAGAACAGAATAATTGAAAACAGCTTGAAGCGGTAGTAGTTAGGCACACAAATCAATGACAGATAATCATTTAAGCACAAACCAAAACAGACATTTACATGGAAAACAATCACGGCCTTGCAGTTACACCCCCCTCGTGCCATGCGGAATCTTTCAGGGATTTGGCAGAGCACCCTCTGACGCTGAAGCCCGCTGCCAGCATGACCATCCCCTTGAGACGGCTCTGGCAAGCCTCTGCCCGGAACCTGAGCCCAGCTGCAGAGGTTTGCCGTGAAGGCCGTCAGGCTCCTGGCAGAGTAAAACCCTACCACCATCCGAGCTCAGGACCCTCGTGGTGCCTGACGGCCACCCGGAGCCCCCCAGCACACATGGGCCTTGCCGGGTGCCCTGCGCTGGGCACAGGCTGCACGGGTGGCAGAGGAGAAGTCCCCTGCAGGGACTGCCTCCCGGCTTGCCCGTGCAGATGGGAGCACATATTTGCCTGTCATGTTCTGATGACAATCACATTTATACCAGCTGGTTGAAATGTTTTAATAAATGATTACCTGACGAGAACACTTTCTCATGGCTGCGGTGCTGATTTTTGCTCATTTTTCCCATGATACAAGTAATGGTTCAAATTCAAAAGCAGAACAAAACCAATAGGATGACAGCTTTAGGTCTTTCTAAGCCTCTTTAGAGGAGCATCCAGGAACTTAAATCCCAATTCACCTCAAGTAGTGAGTCCAAGAAAACACACTGGGGATTTTGTTTGCTGACCACTGGCTGTCCCAGGGAGCCTGGGGGGCCAAGCTGCCACCCACTGGAGCACCCGCTCCTTGGGCATGCAAGCGCTTCCACGCCTGGGGCTGCCCTAGCTCTGAACTGCACGTGCCGTTTCCTGGAGTTCAACCAGAAATCAGTGTTTGGGGTGAACTTCTCTACAGCAGCCTGGTTCAGAGTTGCAGAAGCCCCCGGAGCACATTCTCCTGCCCTGCACCAGCCCAGCGGTCACTGCTCCCCCTGCACTGCTGGCTCCTGCTGCCACCGCCCACGCACCCTGATGCAGGTGTTACACACACGGGGAGCAGCTTGGACTGGCTGCTGATCTGATATGGCTTTGTCTTTTCTAGCTACTCACAACTAGGTGAGTGGGACTTTCTCCCCATTCTTTGGCCTTTTGCTTTAAAAGCATCAGCATCTTTACCAGGGAAGTTTCAAAACTTTAGATGCCAATTTTCTTTCCACTTTTTGTGACTCTGGTGAAAGGGTATTATTTATCAAACTAAGTATATATTATAATCTTTGCAAAATGGTAAAGATCAAAGACTACCTTGCATCAGACAGAATTACAGTGCCATAACATTTTATCTTGTTACAGCTGGTATCAATCACGATGTGACAGCAAGCTACAGAGAAGGTTTTTCCAGGCTGAATCACTGACACACGGCAACATCTGAAATATGGCAACCAGCTAGCATGTGCTTTGGGTGTGAAAGTGAAAAACCAGCAGCATAAGTAGGTGCCTTCAGTATCCATGTCATTAAGTGCGGCCATTTGGCAGTGAAATGTGGGCACAGGACTTTAATGGTGCCTGCAGCCATTGCACTGCTGCAACAAAAGAGATGAAAGCCCCTGAGAGCGAAGAGGGCTTGATTCCCAGTGACAGCGATGACATTTCCAGTGACGGCCCCTGAGTGCACCGGGATCTGCTGTATGATGCTGCCGCCCTGGGGCACGGGCATCGTCCCCTCTCGCCGGGAGGACGTGGCAGCCGCGCAGCGAGGCAGCGGGTGGCTGCAGGCAGGCAGACAGGCAGCCCCCTGCTGCTGCCCAGCACCAGCACCAGCTCCGCAGCTTGCCAGAGAGGGTTTGTTTAACGGGGGGCGAAGCTTGGGAGTCTTTTCAGTGTGACCGTGGACAGGCTAAGGGAAAGAGTGAGGTTCCTCCTGGTCCTTCCCAGGGCTGTGCTAGGCTTGGCAAGTTTCACACCTCCAGCACTTAGGGTGCTGTTGCACTGTGTCCCCCAGACTTATAGGTAAGAACTTCTAGTGGAGAATAGAAGGGAAAGGGAAATTATGAGAAATCTGTTCTCATACACACCCCTTCCAGCGTGGATGCATCCCTGCTCTCCATTTCCCAGGCCAGCCCTCTTTACTTCTTGCAATACACACGAGTCCAAAAGCCACATCTTTTTGTGCTGTACTGCTGCAAAGTGCCCCTGGGCTCCCAGCCTGGGGAGGACCCTGAGACCACAGCAGGAGCAGGTATATTTCCCAGAGCATGGGCAGGATATGCATGGGCTCCTGGGTGTCCCCTGAGGGCACCACACCCCGAGGGCACCTCACCGACCACCCCAGCAGCATCACAGCCTCATCAGGACCGGCTGTGAAGCCTGTGGGCGCCCTGGAGCTCCATGCAGGTGCAGGAGATAGGATAAAGTGGTGTTGAGCGGGGTCGGTTCTGTATTAGGGTTGTATTAACATGGTAATTTCATGACTTTGCTTCAAGCAGTCCTGCATTTTTTTTTCCCAGAAACTTCCATCCAGAGAGGGAACGCTTTCAACACAGTGAAGAGCAGAGGAGGAAGCAAAGCAAATACAGTCTGGAAAGTACAAGGGTTCAACAAATTTAAACGTCTTTGGTTTTCAGGATTATCCTGCTATTTGAATAGAAAACTGCATTGTTTTACACAAATTGCCCATCTTCAAATGCTCAGTCTCCTTTCCCTCTGTTGTTGAGAGCCACACAATGTACTTCCCAGCCAGTTACTAAAATCCTTCTAAAAACTTGCAGAATTATTTGAAAAAGGGCATTCCTATTCCTTATGCATAAAACATGCATGCATATTCATATAAAACATTTAGAAAAATTTGTACCAGTTATAATTAGCATGTTTTGTGCATCTATTTTCTTTGCTATTAAATAACAAATTTGTGGTAACCATAGCAACTGGAACATCACATGGTAGTGGTGCTATTTTGGGGATAACATAAGTACCTTTCTTAAAGAAGCATTCACACCTCTAAGCTATGAATTTTAATAATTTTCATGATAAAATATCTGTTGGGTAGATTCTATTCATCCCTCACTATAATGTTGATTTAGCGTGGAACACACTGCCTTGTTTTGCATTGCCTATGACCACTTAGAAGCACCAGCAGGTCCTCTTGTTTTGCAAAAAGGCAAGAGAGTTTTAAGAAAGGAAGAAGACAAGCTATGTGCCATATTAAAGAAACTCGGATTGAGGGGAAAAGTACAATGAAATGAAGGATTTGTGTTATTTTTTCTTGGAAAGGAGCTAATATCGGTCCGGTAGCTCTTTGTGCTTGGATGGCGGAGAGCAAAAGGAAAGAGGTGCTTCCATCCCAGTCTGGTATGACTCCTGCTGGAATAAGTGGGAGGCGTTGCATGAGCTCTGCTGGAAGCTGGGAGAGGTCCCTGGGGACATCACAAGGGAACTCCTGGCCAGAAGAGACCAGCTGAGCCAGCAAAGCCAACTCCCTGCTGCTGCAGTCAGGCGTGGTTGGATACATAGCACCTGCTGTGGACAATGCCAGGTGCCACGGGCTGTCCCATGTGTCTCAGAGCCTTGTGCCAAATGAGATAAAAAGCAAGAGACTAAATGCCACAACAGACACTATACGAGATTAGGTGCAAATGAGGTCAGTGCCCATGTGCTAGGCTCCTGCTAGGGCAGGGATTCTCTTAAATGAAAAACATGCATGACTTGCTGGAGCCCCACATCAGAGATAAGAACAAAATGCCTCAAGAATCCCTGCCAGAGACTTGATAAATTGAAGAAAAAAATGGAAGAAATTTCCTTCAGTGTCTGAAATTGGTAATTCAGTTAATCGTGAGCATGTAAGTAGGATGAACCAAACAGGCACCCATGAGAAATGAATGCCATTAAAACCATCCTGCCCACACTGACACACTAATGAAAAATGCTGGTTGACATGATTAATTGTTTTATCATGTGAATGTCTGTGTAGATGAAACCACCCTGAGACGTCAGGATGGTGTTATCCATCTCCCACACCAGAGGTAATGAAGGATCATTCACCCTGGGTGGCTCCTGCACAGGTGCCTTGGGTTAACACACACACTAAAGAGGCCACAAGGGTCTCACTGCCTCAGATCAAATTTGCCTGCCGAGATGGAAGTTGGAGTAGGGGAGTTTTTCCAGGAGGTGAAGAAAGGCTTTAGGATTGATGAGAAGAGCCATGGATCTGAGCTGCATGGAGATACAAGTACATGCAATAGGTGAGGGGTTGTGGGGTCAGCAAAGGATGCTGTAGGGCTGTTCTGTACCTCTGTTTCTGTACCAAAATAGTTTGCGTAGTGGCCCTTTCTTTGTGAAAGTTCACTTTTGCTTACTGCTGGTTGGTTTTTAAGCACAACCTGATAGGATGTGTGTGAATGGCTCAAAGCTATGCCAGGGGAAGTTCAGACTAGATATAAGGAAGAATTTTTTTTTTTTTTTTACCATGGGAATGGTCAGACACTGGGACAGGCTTCCTAGTGAGGTGGCTGATGCCCTATGCCTGTCAGTGCTGAAGAGGCCTTTGGACAATGCCCTCAGTAGCATGCTTTGACTCTTGGTTAGCCCTGAAGTAGGCATGCAGTTGGACTTGATCTTTGTAGGCCCCTTCTGACTGAACTGTTCTATTCCACCTTTTGTAGGAGAAAAGCAGAAATAAGTTATTTTCAGACAAGTAGGTTTTCAATATTATAAGCTATGAGTTGTTAGAAACTGCTAAAATGATCCTTTTCAATCATTTTAAAACAAAGGATTTTGATTCAAGAAGCGTTATAGTTAGGAAACATGTTCACAAATTTTAAGATCATACACTTTTTCAAAACTGGCAAACTGCTCAGCCTCAGCTAACCCTTACTCAATTTTCATGCTTGATCTGCCCCAAAATCTCTAATCCTGTATGGAGAGGCCCTTCTTTGCCTGTGTCCTGTGCTGGTAGCCAGCACTCCAGCATGCTGGGGCTAGGCTGGTAACAGCAAAGCCCTGCCTTCTCCTCCCAGACAGGCCTGTGCCACCTAAGAAAAGCCCCAGGGAAGGCTGGCAATGTGGAAGCACACAGCTGGCCATGTGCGTGTCTGGCAGCCCTGCTGGGAGCTGGAGGAAAGCCCTTAGGGGCAACAAGGGCAAGTTGTGCACTGTGCTGCTGGGCTTCCTCTGTCTGTGCTGCCCCACAGGAGCCTCCCAGCCCTTGTCTTGTTTAGGCCAGAGAAGAAAGGAACAAGACTTGGAGGATGCCAGCAAGCAATAAAATACAAAGCAGTCCTTTTTCTTATATAGTAAATGAATCACTTTCTGCCATGCCTTTTGTTAAAGCTCTTAATCCAGCCTGTAAATAGGGACTTTCCCTTTGGACTGACTGTTTAGATATAAGACTTAGAGCTGATCTGAAGTAATGGGATCAGAAAATAGGAGATATATATCAAAGAGAATGATATATATGCTCGTGCTAGCAAGCTCACTCCTGCAGCAGCGCTGTGCACTGTATGCAGGTGTGGGTGAGCACAAAGCTGCTGAGGTGTTCCTGCGGGCTCAGGTGAGGGCCATGGCCACTGAATTTGTCCCTGTGGCCCCAGGGCCACCTGCTCGCCTTTGGGCTCTGTCAGGATCCTCCACGAGGAGGTGAGGATGTAGGAGGCGGTGTCACTGCCTGGCCTAGGCCTGCCAGAGGAACCCAGCGCTTCAGGGTGCTGAAGCAGAGGCTGGCGGCCCTGGGCCTTGGAAATAGCAGGGGGTGACCTGACCAGGGAGAAAACCTGTCAAAACAGAAACTCAGGATAGAGTGAACCCGTAGCCAAAAACTATAATGATCATGAAAGAAACTTGTCCACATTTGTGGAAGAATGATTTGTCTTACTTCTTATGCTACCCAGACTTTTATAATTAATCTGTATCATTTTGGGGGGATTTCCTTAATGCCATGCCATACCCTTCTGTAAGTACAGCAATGGCAATGCGTTGTGCTTCCTGGCTTTGGAAACACTCCAACTCATAGTTGGTTTCTGCAGGAAAAATTCCTGAAGCTTCACATACTTGTCTTCCTTCCAAAGAGCCCTCTGACCCAGGCAAGGGTTTCTGAAATCCTTAATCATTTTCTGCTCACTGTAAATCCTCACTGACTGAACAGGAGTTCTTACCAAATAAGAAATTAAACAAGAGCTGGAATTTATTGTGGTTCTTAAAGATTAACATAAAAATATCTTGAGTATAAATACAATGTATATGTTTTTATTCTAAATGTATAAATAACTGAGCCGCTTGCACTCCATTTTGTACATAAGAAAATCCAGATGCCATTTGATTCTATTTATATTTTCCATGACAGTTTATCATCAGCTTATTTTTTTTTTTCAGTAGGTACTACTAATCCCCCAAATATTTTAGAAGACACTTGAAGTAATATAAAGAGGTAAGCCTCAAACCAGTTACATTTGGGTCATTTGGAAAAAGTTGCCCTGAATAGAGGGCTCCAAAACCAAAGTGGACTTTTTTCCACTTCTTGTGTAAACCATGTGGAAGGTCACACATCAATAAGTAGACCAACAGAAAAAAAATACCGAAACAAAATTTCTCTGCTGCCTAGATATGTTTTACACATCAGCAGAAGTAATAATCAATATCTGTGGCAGCTGTTGGCCTGAGCAAATTTCCTTCCCTGTTGAAAGCTCTGTGTCAGTGCAGCGTGCCAGCTGGGGACACAGCAGCATGAACTGCAGCTTCCCAAAGGAGGAAGCAAGGGGCTCTGCTGCCTGGCATGGCCCCTGATTCCTAAGGTCCAGATCTGTTGTTTGTTACAATTGCAGCTCTTTCTCTGAATGGCATGAGTAATGGACATGCATCCATGTCCAGACTCTTTAAAATAATCCTTGTTGCCTCTGTACGCTCTTCTCAATTATACGGGCAAATTTTTCTATACTGGTCCTGTTTTCTTCTTGAAGTAAACCTGCTATCTGTCAAAGTCAG
Organism: Anas platyrhynchos; assembly: GCF_047663525.1. Lineage (NCBI taxonomy): Eukaryota > Metazoa > Chordata > Aves > Anseriformes > Anatidae > Anas > Anas platyrhynchos. The sequence continues at coordinate 10,012,752 of NC_092594.1, read as the reverse complement.
AAGTTACATTATGAACATTTAAAATGGTTGCAGGTATCTGTATTAATGTGTTTACTCTTGAACAGCAGGAAGCTGTGAAAAGTTTGCTTTGAAACAATTCCTAACATACCTTTTAAAATATCGGTAAAAGAGATGTTTTAATTCAACCACACAAATAAAAACCAGTTTATAATTTTTCTTCTCTGCTTTATGTGCTATAAACACTTGAACATCTCCAACTTCAAATATAAAGCCATACTATTTAAAACACTCAGAATAAACACCTTCTTTGACTTCAGCATCAGTATGAGCATTACTAAAAGATGTGTCCTTCACAGCCCACTTCAACTTTACAGTGAAAAAGCTTTCATTTCAGTTGCATTAAATCTCAACTAAGTTGACTAATAAGCTGGAATGGCAGACAATGGCGTGGCACCACATCAGATGCTGATGCAAAATGATGATCCAGTGGTGAGAGGCCTGCCACACAGCTTGTCTTTTCATACTCATCGCATCTAGGGTGGGCTTGGGGTGAGGTGCTGTGACCCCAGGGCTTGCTGCAGATGTCTCGCTGCTTTCTGAGTTCACCTGGAGCAAGGTTTGTCAAGTCTGTGTGCTGGTCTTCCATGGGCAAAGGAGATCTAACGTTTATCAGCACTGCAAAGGCATCAATGCCTCCAAAAAGGCCTTTAGGGTTCCCTGTGAGGAAGATGGTATACAGCATAAGAGATGAATAGGATAGAGAGATAAAGGGTTAATGTTCCGCCACAGGTTATCTGTCTCTTACCTTTCAGGAAATCCATTATGAATTCATGTCTTTCTTTACATCAAAATTGTTTCATGGCTAAAAAAGAGATCTGGGAACCTGTTTAGAGAGAGGGTGACATGGAACTATATATGTCTTGCCTAAAAAGTATTAGTTAGAGAGCAGATAAATGTGTAACTGCATAGTAAGGTAGAGAGAGGATGAGATTAAATGTTCAGATACATACGCTAATTAGAAAGGATGTGTACATCCACATATAGAGAACCTGACAGTGAGAAAATGACAGAGATCCAGCACTACAGTGAATTATAAATGTCAAATTACAAGGATACATGTAAAAAAAGCTTGTAACTGTTAGGAACTAAACTCTGTATTCAAGTGAAAGCTGTTGCCTTTATCATCTTCTTAAATCCCTCTAAGGTGTTCTGTCATTCACTGTCATTTTTTTTACAGAAGATAATAAGATATATGTCACACAAGTGTCCAAAACTGCTTCTCTGCCATTGCCAGGGCACACCTATATATATATATATATTTATAAAGTATTCTATTCTTTTTGAAAGAACAACACAAATATGAAGCAGGAGGTCTGCTTAAGTATTAGCAATCAATTACAAAATGTTTTTTCCCCTCAGATGTGGTAAAATCTATCCCATGATGCCCAAAACATAGGGGAGAAAAAGGAACAAGCAATGTGTGTTCAGATTTGGCTGTGGACTCGGTAGGCTGTCAGAGAGTCATAGGATGCACAATAAAAATGGATGCTAACTAAATTTTGATGTGCAAGAGCATGTGTTTAATTTGTAAGATGTTTTGTTTAATTAAAAGGTAAATACCTTTTATAATTCTTCTCACAGACTACTTGAGAGCAGCAACAACACCTACAGAGCTCTCAGGATGACTGAAGAACTTCTTTGATGCATCTGATCCATGGGGTAGGTACATTTAAATGAGAACAGCTCGCTTTTTATTAAGTGAGGTTTTTGAATTTACACAAGATTGCTTACTGCTTCTAAAAACTGCCAGACATCAGTTGCAAGATATTAGCTGCACGAAGCATGTAAACTACTCTCATGGAAGTGTGCTAAAAATCCCTCCTGCGAGTAGTCGACTCAGAGCCAACACTCACCCTAGCACAGACAGCTTTCATCAAGCCAAGGTGTCACCTATGTAAGAAGGCATGTTCACCAGACCCCTCTGCATACATGGTGCCCAGTGGTCACGTCTCTTTGAGAATTGCTTTCCTTAATTATATCCTCTCCTTCTATGCAATCCCTGAGCTTGCAGAGCATACAGCTAATTTCCATCTCCTGTAAGGTCCTGAGGTTCACCTACCCCAGTCCAGCTCACGGCCCTGCACCCAGCACAGCCTGGCATCTGCCCGGGGTGCCCCTTGCTCCGGGGGGCTGGGGTTGGGGTGAGGTGTCACATTGGGCACATCTGGTGTGAGGAATGGTGCTGTTGAACGGAGAGCAAAGGGCACTGAGCACTGCCCTGTCACCCTGCTGCGTCTGCAGTTGTGCTCTGGGAGCCGGGCATCTCCTGCCAGCTGCTTCGTGGCACTTTTTGGCTACAACCACTGGTGAAAAGCACAGGAGAACTGTCCGGCTCCACGAGACAGCCACCTCTGCTACCAGCAGGTCTGGGGCAGCACTGCCAGCCGGCAGCTCTCATTTTGTTAGTCTGCCTTTACCTGACAAGAAGGGCTGGGGACAGGCGCAGGCTCTCCAGCGTGCTGAAGCTGGAGCCTGTTCTGCTCGGAGGGTCTGATCCTATCAGCCTCCAGAGAATCCGTGTCTGGCACTCCCAGTCTGTTGTTCATATTGGTTCGGTCTCAGCTGAGCTATTTCTAACAACGAAGAACATATCTGGGAGAGTTACAGTTTGCTGTAATCATATTTTTCCAGTTTTTCTCTGTGATAATTACTCCCATAAATATCATTGCTTCACCTCAGCTCAATAGAGTGCTCTTGGTTTCTGCACTCAGCCTCAACCTTCCAAACTCTGACTGCAGTGGAAGGACAATGATAATATTTGTTATTACTGCGACCACTCAAGCTGAGGATCTGTCAGGGTTTCCATTTCTGGTCTATTTTCTGTGCTGTATTAGCTGATCAAAAATTGTCATCGGAAATGAAAACTGGAAGAGCTAATGCATTAAATTGTGCATGTGTGTTTAAATAATAATAGTAAGACTGACTTTGTCTTCAACCAGACAAAGACTTAAGAATTGGGAGTCAGGATACAGCTTTGCAGTTAAGCATGTCTGACTTCACTGCTGGCCTCTGGTTATAGTTCAATTTATTTATTTTTTTTTAATAATCAATGGGCTGCAGATCTCAGGAATTCCAATCCCAACCACATTTACTGCCCAACAGCTTTTAGGATAGACCCTTAGAGAAGATTTTATAGGACTAGTGGCTATTTCTAATGGTCAGGTAAGAGTCCGAGACAGATTTGGACTCAAAGTGGCAGACACTGGCAGCACAGAGCAAGGAGGCACTTGGTCTGAGAGCACACAGTGTAAGCAGGTGTATTATGAGGGTAGAGTATTGCTGTTCCTCTTTTAAAACTGGGGAAATGTGGCAAAAGATTTAAGACTTGCCAAACATACCCCTGTTGCCTATGGCAGACCTGGTGTTTAAACCAAAATCTCTGGATTTTGAATGTACCCTCTTAACTACAAGGCCACCCTTCCTCTCCAGATGATGATATATAGGTATATAAATGTGCATTGATGTAATGCCAAGTTATAAACCACAAGCCTTTCAGAACTCATGTCCCTGATAGATTGCGAAAGAACTTGAAGTCAGGAGAATTGTGGTTTGTCTGACCTTATGCTAATCATTCTCCCTGCTTGTGTCTTGGTCAAACTGAAAATGGGTAGAATAATGAACCCTTTTGAAAACCGTATTTTCTGGGTGTTGGTCGTGACCCAGTTTTCATAAGTTGCTAGGATATTGGGATAATCAGGGAAATGAAGATTCTATCTTATGAGACAAGACTAAAAAGCTTGATTTAAACAAAGGAAATGACGAGAAGGAATATTAGTACACTGTGAGGGGAGTAAATATCAGAACTAATTAAGTTCAAGGACAAAACTGGCATCTGAACAAATGGATATAAACGGGCCCCTAATAAATGTAAGCTGGAAATCTTAAGAAGCTGAGTTATGAGGTTCTGGAACAGCTTTCCAAGGGGAATAGTAGGACCAGAGACAGTGAGTGCCTTTTAAATGGATCTTGATCGGTCTGTGAAATGGGTATCATGCTTGAGAAACCAGAGTGAGTCTCTCGGGCCACATGGGCCTGGTGTTTCCAAGTAACATGCAGAACATCGCCAAGTTAGGGCACCTTGGCCACATTCTGGAAAAAAAAGAAGTAGCCAGTCCCAATGTGTATCAAGTTATGTCACGTATGGTTTTTTTTTAGGTTCCTTCTTCAAGAGAGCCTCTTCAATTCCCCGATTATCCCACCGGCCTAGCACTCGACTCTCAGTCTTTCCAGGGAATCCTTCCCTGCCCTCAAGCAGCCAGAACAGCTCCATTCTTTCTCCATTCTTTGGACAGCACCGCTCGGGGGGGCGTTGAACCCGCAGCGTGCCGGGGCCGGACCCCTCTCCCCATCCCCGCCAGCCCCGGCGGGACCCCGCGCCCCTCTGCGGGCGGCCGGCAGGGGGCTCCGCCGCGCCGCGCAGGCGGGATGCGGCCGCGGGGGGCTCGGCTCCGGGGGGCTCGGCCCCAGCCCCCCGCCGGGGGCTCGCAGCCCCCCGCTGCCGCAGCTCCGCGGAGCCCCCCAGCCCCGCCGGGAGGGGCGAGGCCGGCGCGACCCGGAGCCCCCGGGCGGGCGAGGCGGCGGCGGCTGCTCGCAGACAAAAGGCGCCGGGGGTGCGGGGCTGTGCGGGGCTGTGCGGGGCCGCCCCCGCGGGCAGCCTGCGGCGGGGACGGGGCGGCCCTGGCCGGAGGGAGCGGCTCCGGTGCCGGTCCTCGGGGCGGCGGCCAAAGGCCGAGTGAATGCTGCTAGCCCCGGGTAGGGCGGAGAGAGAGAGGGGGTAAAGCAGGGGGTCGTTGTGAACCTGTGGTCAGGTATAGGAGAAAGAAAGAGCGTTTTTCTTTCTCGGTCATTGAATTATAAGCAACGCTAATTAGATCGCTTTAATATTTTTTTCCCCCCTCTGGTAGAGCATCGCGTGCATTACCAATAAGGGGGCACGGAGGATTTGGGCTGCGGGAGGTGCGGAAAGTTGTCGCTGCCCCCCTGGGGAGCAGAAAGCCGCCCCTCGGGGCCGGGGGCCGTGGGGAGGGGCTGCTGCCGGGCTGCCCTCGGCAGGGGTGGGCGCTGCCCCCCGCTTCCCCGGGGCTCTCCCTTGGAGCAGGACCGGGAGAGGCCAACTCTCAAGTTGTGCCTGGTGGGAAAGTCGCCCCGACCGGGAGGGATCTCGCTTTGTTCCTCGGCAAACCGTGGAAAGGGCAGGCTGTGGTCGAGCAGCTTCCCCTAGTCATATGGGGAGAAGGAGAAAGAAGACAACGTGTCCTCAGAGCGGTACCTGCCCCCTCCTGCCCCAACCCCTCCCGGCCGGGGGTGCAGGAGGGCAGCCGGGGCAGCGCACCCTGCCCGCCTGTGCCGGCTCCCCACGCTCCTTGCCCCTCCTAAAGCCCCACTTCCGAGCCCTCGTGGTGGGGAATCGGCCCCGGTGAAGTCGGATTTTCTTCGGAAAGGGGCCCTGGGGTGCGGAGCCCGGCAGCTCCTGGCTGCGCTCGGTCCCTGCCGCGGCTGGGAGTTGACCTGCAGAGGGCAATAGTTGGACGCAGATGCTAACAAAGGCAGCGAGGCTCCTTGGCTCGGCACGGTGGCCGGGACCCAAGAATGCTGTGTAGGTAGGCAGCGGTGCTTAATTAATGTATATTGAAACAAAAGATCGGCTAAATTGTTTGATTTGTCTTTAGGCTACGTTTTCGAGGCTAATCTAATTCATAACCGTTAGATTTATTCTAAAGAGATTAACACAAACTTGCAGGAGGGGCACGCAGTTAACTCCAGGATTACCCGGTAACACCGCTTGTTTACCGGAACGGGGACGTGCGGCCGGGCGGACCCGCACCGGGGCTGTTGGTAGCCCCCTGCCCAGCCGGCGAGGAGCAGGAGCTGCCGGGCTGGGGGCGGCGATCGCGGCAGCCTCGGTTCAGGGAGGCCGCCGGCGCCTGGGGCGGCGGTGAGGGGCACGGGGCCGTTGTCTGCGCCCGGCTGCGGGGGTCGCGGGGGCCGGGGGTCCTCCTGGCAGCGCCTTCCCCCAGCCCCGGGAGCGCACCCCTACGGGGGGGACTTTGTCTCTCCCCGTCTGCCTGGGTAGACGCGGCAGCCGTAGCCGTCTGTGGCTCGCGTGCATATCTAGTGCTTTAATAATTACATATACGTCTCTATAAGCTCATTATTCAGGAAAGACTAGAAAACGCGAGCAAATTGGAGTGTTGGCAGCAGGGGTGATTGCAGGTCTGGATGCACACTCCGTCTCTTCCCAACTCGCCGCCCCCTTTCTCTCTCTCCCCCCCCCCCCCCCCCCCCCGATCATATTTATCTGAGATTATGTCAAATTTCACTGATCGGAAATGTCTTGCCCAAAAGCAATTCCCGCTGGAAAAAGTCAAAAGGGTTCCTGGCATTAAAACGACCTTGCGTCATTCCTGATGAAATTAGCAGCGCTGCATGTTTAGAGACTTGCTATGGATGCACTTTGGTCACAGTAAGAAGTCAGAGATTTGGGGTCTAACCCCCCGTTTGAGCAGGAGCCGTCTGCTTTCACTAGCTGCGAATCCCGAGACCAGCACTCGAAAGCGTCTTAGACCCGCAGTCCATTTTTTGCTTGTCTTTAAGTGCAAGCGATGGGAATTGCTAACCTCGGCTAAGAAAATTTCATTTCCCCCATCCTGCTAAACGGTTCTGGTCGACATATGTTTGTTATCAGAGAGAAGTGCTATGAACACAGAGCCATTTTCTTAGCAGCTCTTTGACTCTGTGTTACCATAGTCCCACACGGCATTGGTCCTTTCCCGTTGGGAAGTCATGAATAAGAGACTATGAAGCTTGCACGTCAGATCTTCCTCAATTAATCCACCATTAGCATGTTTGGGATCCTCTACTGGATGGTTAACAGCAGCTTTGGTAACTGTATGCTGTCCATACCCAATTATGCTCTGCTAAAAATGAACTCTGCAGAACAACCTTCCTGAGCTGTCAGTGTCTCCCGTTTTCCTATTTTAACGCTTGTGTGTAGTGGCAGGCGACAGATGGTGTAGATCAGATCGATTTGATTGCATTAGGCGATTTTTTTTTCCTCCTCTCCCCCCCGACTCCTTTTCTGGAAGCCCACATTCAGCTGAGAAGCGATCGCCGGGGACATGGGAAGCAAGAGCAGCCGCCGATGTGTGAAAGCAACGAGACACGGCCAGCCAGAGGCGCCGGGGTCCCTTCCCGGGGTTTGTTAACATGGTAATCCGGCACCAGGAGAGAAAGCTGCTTTCTGCTGCCCAGAGCCCGTTCCCCATCACACATCAGATGACTCCCTGGTTTTACACACAGTTGGAGTTCTGCTTGAAACCTGGATTTAAAGGGTAAGCACTTCAATAGAGGTGGATTTCTGGTGGTTACTCGGGTAGGTGGCGAAGAGAGCAAGCTTCCAGAGATTTTAAAAAGAGCCTGCCTTTTAGCGGGGATTAATATTTTCTTCTTCCTCTTTTCTTTCTTTTTTTTTTTTTTTTTTTGTCGCGTTCTCTCTCTCTCCCCCCCCCCCCTCCCCCCCCATGCCCCCCTCCCACCCGCGAGCCCCCTAATTCCGAACAATTTCTCGCACGGAGAGATACCGCGCCTCTCTATTGACGGATGGGCTCTGGGATCGATATCCTCCCCCCCTCTGAAATTTGCTTTTCGTGGCAAACCCGAGCTCTGCTCGGAGCTCCGCTCCTGATAGCTTAATTGTTTCATCCCCTCCACCCGTTCCCCTCCCTTCCGTCCCCCCCTCCCCGGGCACGGCACAGCCGCTGCAGGCGCCCCCGGGGGCCCTTCCTCGGCCTCCCCGGGGCCGGGTCTCCGGCTCGGGGGGCTCTTTCGGCGGGGGAGCGGGGCGGCAGCGCCGGATAAAACATGGCTTTCGGGAGCCGCCGAACAAAGGTATTTAACGCCGAGGCTGCGCCGCCACCGGCGCTGCCCGCATGCGGCGGCGGAGGTGCGAGGTGGGCGCTGCGCGGGGGGCCGGGGGCGAGCGGGGCGGCGGCGGCGGGGCTGCGGCGGGGCTGGGAGCCGGTGCGGAGCTGTCCGGTGCTCGGTGCTGAAGGCCCGCGGCTGCCGGGCCGGGCCGGGGCCGGGCAGGGGCGCGGGGAAGTTTCGGAAGGCTCCGAATTGGCGGAGGAGCGAGGGGGATGGAGGGGGGGGGGGATTTTTTTAGGGAGGGGAAGGGCAGTGTCGGAGGGACGGGGCTAGGGTGAGGATGGAGCCGCGCGGGTTTTCTTTGCTGCGGGAATCGCACTCTTTATTTTTTTTTTAATTATTATTATTTATTTATTTTGCTTTAAAAAACGCGAAGTTTGGATTTCTGCCTGATTCTCGATGCATTTGTGGAGCGCCTCCAAATTTCGGAGAATACCAGCCTAGGTGTACCACGTAGCGTGTTTTCGCCACGACTCGGTGCATTTTACTTTTCCAAGCGGCTTTTGTTCAAGTTGAAGGCAACCCACGGCATCAGTTATTTCAGTTCTAACGGCGGCTAATGGGGTTACAGCCTTCAATTTCACAGCGGGGAAAAATTATAGTGTTTGTTATTTACTTTCTATCTGCCATTTAAAATGTAACTTCAAAGCTTCCTGCGTTAGAGGAATATAGGAAATTACACCTAAAAGGAGATTAAAATAGAGGAGAGTTGGATTATTATTTTTTTTTAATTTTATTTAAGGTAACGTGGCTGTCAAAGTGGTGTGGTTTGTGGATGTTGTTGGTTTTTTTTTCTCTCCCTTTGTTTTTCTCCTTTCTTTCAAAGAGGCACGAGCCTGTGGTACAAAACAAACGCAATCTTCTCGTGGCTTTTCGGAGGAAGCATAGTGGCAATACGTCAAGGGAGCCGAGAGCTCGTGTTGAGGAAGGAATCTGGAGTAAAAGCCAGCGTCTTGCATTCATTTCATTTGGAATCTAATCAACAAGCTGGTCGGTCGCAGAGCGCCAGGGCTGAGGAGCGCTGTGCGTGCTGCGCAGTCCCTGCTGGCCGGGGGAGCGCGGGGCGCCCCTGCGGGGTGCGGGAGCTGTGGCCGCGCGGTGCTGGCTCCCGGCCCCCCCCCCGGCACTCGCACGGGAGCTGTCCTTAGCCTTAGGAGCTGGGGGGAAATGAGACGGAGAAGTTCCTGATCGCCAGGCGAAGTGTGCCGTGCCGTGACGTTGCAGAGACCCTTTCTGTTTAGTTGGCGAACAATAAACGTTTATTATCGCCGCGGCAGATCAGCAGACAAAGCTTCCCCCTTTCCGCCTCCCCCAAGTACGAGCGCTGCTGATAAGGGAACGGCTCCGGGTGACGGGCAGAGCCGCAGGCGCGATTTGGCGAGAACTTCTTTTCTTCGCGCTCCGGGTCCTCTGCGCCGCGGTGCGCTCCGGCTGCCTCGGGGCTGGGCGCTCCCCGGGGCGCGGGGCCTGGCGGGGGAGCGCCGCTGCTCAGCGCCGAGCCCTCGCTGCCTCTCGCTCGGTTTTCCTTTCTCTCCGTCGCTTTCCTTCCTTCCTCCCCGCCCGCCCTCCTCTCTCTCGGTAGCGCGGCGAGTCACTGTGAGTCAGGACTCGTAAAACGCGTTCGCAAAGCCCGGACGAAAAAGTCTCTCAGGCGTGGCCGCTGCCGTATCGGAGCTCTTCCGAGCCCACCTATGCAAACAGATTGGTAATATTTGTGTGCTTAACCGTGCGTCTCTTTTACAGGGATCTGTTGCTGCGTGTGACATCCCTCGCGAGCTCCCAGGGAGAGCTGGTGGAGCATACAGCTAGGGAATAGGATGCCGGAGAAGCGCGGAGGAAGAGACCGGGCAACCACCAGGTAAACTCAGCCTTACTTTGATTCCCTCTCGCCTTGCCTGCAGGACCCTGCCCGCCCCGGCAAGGCAGCGGGAGCGCAGAGGACCCGTCCGCGTGTGTTAAACGCCCGCTCCTCTCCTTTGCCTCCGCAGGACGGGAAGGCACCGCGCCCGCTGGATATGGGACGGGACCGCTCGGCTACCCTTGTGGATTCTCCTTCTGCTAGAGGGGAATTATAGTTATGGATTTATTGCCCCGGTGCAGCACTTCCAGCAGCAGCGGCAGCTTTCTGACTCTCTTCGGTGACGGGTATTCTTGGGTGGATAATACGGATTACGTTGTTATTGCTTAAGAATACGCGTAGTCGAGGAGAGTACCGGCGGCGGGCAGGCAGGCAGGCAGCGCGACCGCCCCCAGCCCACCAGCTGGCTCCCAACCTCCTCTAGTTGCCAAGGTAGCACCTTTTCCATCTTTTCCTACGCTTTGCAATGTGTCGCTCTGTCTGGGTCTCTGCCGGGCGGGGGGGGAGCTCGGACGCCCCGTCCCTTGCGGGGGGGTGCCCGTCCGTGGGTGCGTGTGTGTATGGGGGGTTGGGGGGGGAGAGGGGGGCGTGGGACCGGGGCCGGTTCTGTCCCTCCCGGGGACCCCCAGCCCGCGCCGCGCCCGCCGCCCCTCGCCCCTCTCCGGCGGGGAGAGAGGGGCGGGGATGGGGGCCCCGCCTGCCGAGGGTCCCCCCCTCCTTCCCCCGGGTCCCCCCCCTCCGTCCTCCCCCCGGCACAGGGGCTGCCCGCGGGGCAGGGGCGGCAGCGGCTCCGCCCGCAGCCGGCGGCGGGGCCCGGGATGCCGCCCCCTCCCCAGCCGGGCTCCGGGGGGGCGGCCGCGGCCCCGTGCCCGCAGCAGCCGGGCCGTGCGGGGGGGGGGAGCTGGCGAGCACCGAGCCCCCTCCTCCGCCCCCTGCCCTGGCTGCGGGGGCGCCGAGGGGCTGCCGGTTGTGGCCGGTTGCTTCGAGGGGGGTGGCAGCCCCCTCCCTAATCCTTGCCCCCCGGTAACGACGTGGTGAGGGCGGAATTAAGGCCGAGGGGTTGGTTCCCTGCCGGGGCGCAGGTGGTGGCTGCTCTGCCCCCTCAAAGGGCTGAGGGCTCCCCCAAAGGTACCCGCAGGTGGGAGATGCAAGCACAAGTGTTGGTTCCCGTTACTGTCCCAGCCGTGCACGTTGCTTTAACACAGAACAGGTGCATCCGTCCCTCTCGCCAATCTCAGCAGCAGGGTATGGGCTTTGGTAAAAAGCCTGGCCAGTTTTTTGGATGCAGTGCTTAGGAAAACCAAGGCATAGCATTTTCCCCTGCTCTCCTACCTCCAAGACTACTAAAAGCAAGGAGCAGGGGGTGATCGCTTTTCCATTCCCGGCTCAAGACCTCTCTGCACACCCCCATGATCCCAGGTCTTGTTGCCACATAATGGCAAGTGTGAGACCGCGTTTCAGCCTTACATGGATTAGATCAGAAGCCATTTTAAAGCAAGACCAAGGGCACTGTGATGAGTTAGCCTTTTTGAACGGATCCTTCCCCAGGCTCAGCTTGGATGAGCATGAGAATGATTTTTAATACGGGCAAGCCAGATGTGGGGTGATCGTTCAGTTGTGAGTGCGAGGCGGGATCATGGAGAATGTCTTTCACTCTCTCTCTTGCTTAGCAATTGAAAGGCCATCTATGTTCTGCTTAATTATTTCAAACAACTGCCAAAGGAATCTTACTCTGTTGCCTTCAATAGCGCGTGGAGCTCTCATTGTTACGCAGACGTGTGGATCTGTTATTCTTTAGACACATCTTTGATGCTAGTACTCTGATCCCCGTGTTTCTCTAATACCACTTGAAAGCAGATTTTTTTTTTCTTGTAGTTAGTATGTTCAACAGCCTCAGAAATAATGCTAAATTATGCTTTAAAAAGACACGATCAGCTGCTAAATCATAGTCAGTTCAGCACCGTAACACATCCGCATTCACAAGTGCTGCAACAACAGCGATGGAAACACTATTTTAAACATCCAGGTTTGTATTACAAACCTTCCTCTGATCTGAGCTTTTAGTTGACATTTTCCCTTGAGTCATGACTTAGAGTATTATCAGGAGTTCCCATTTCATCACATAAAGGATGTGGTTTTGTTTGCTCTTCGCTTGGTTGAGTATCTCGTGCAGTACAGACTGGACTGTTACCCATAAATGCAAGCTTAGCGAAATGTTCCTTTATACCTGGTTTCTTATAGTTGCTCTCTGTTTAGCATGATTAGCTGTTTTTGCTGAATAATGCCTTAATGACAGGGTTAATGCATTTTTAATGCATGCACTCTTTGTCAAAATTAATGTTTTGATGATTGTAGCTTTCTTTTCTCTAAAATCTTTCGGGATTTGTCATGTTATGGGTTTAAAAGAGTGAAACTGTAAGGTCTGATCGGAGAAGTGCTGGATATGCTCACCAAAATGATCATAAAACATTGTTTAAATGCTCAGTAGCATAGGAGCTCTTCGAATTACGTTTTCCAATGGCATGATCTCAGAATTGCCCTCCTCAGGTTCATTAGCGGTTCTAGGGTCTGTCACGTACGGCTATTGAAGGGCAGAAGCATTGGTTTCTGAGCACCTTGTCTCTCAGAAGAGGCTGTTTATGCTGTGGGCCTGATCCCCTGACTATGTGGAGCTTCTGTGGGACTGCTCTGAGAAGCAAGGTTGCTCCTGTTAAATCCAAAATATTTGGGGCCAGATACCACCATTCAATGCCATAGCAAAGCCCCAATCGATTTAACTGCGGGAAAGATTAGACCCTTAGCGAAAGGGATGTTTACAACTCTACACTTCTTATTTTTTGATTTTTAGAAATCCAGAATCCTGTGTGCTAAAAAATGAGCCTAAAAGCCCTCTGCCTTTAGTAGTCTAACAATATTTTGTTAACAGCAAAAATATACTAGAAATTTATAGAGCAACATAATAAAGAATTACTTTATAAATAAGGGTATTCAATTGTACCGGTGCGAGTATTTTCTAAGATGACATTTTAGAATGAGGTTTGTGGCAGCACCAACTGTGTGCTAACAGCTATTTTGGTGAGTGCGTATTTAATTAATTTAGAATACTAAATATCTGTTCTAAAATTGTTTTTGTAATCTGCATCCTGGTAGAAAATTAAATAAAGAATCAGCCCAAAAATAATTACTTGAACTTAGCCTATTTTTAAGGGCCATAATCCTCTGAAGATTTATATCCCTGGGTCACTTTACACAGCTGCTCCCTAGGTAAGTCTTGGCCGCGCCAGGCCCAGCTGCATTTTGACTGGCACGGGGTGGCCGCGGCCTGTGCCCTGCTGGCAGCGGGTGGCCCTGCTCTGTGAGGGGACCAAGGACGCTGGGACCTTCCCACAGTGGGCACTGCCCCGTGGCCATCCCACAGTGCACCCACAGCACCCGCAGAGAGGGGAGAGGAGCTGCAGGCATGAGTCCCTGGGCAGGCGAGGGAGTGGCCCTGCTGGGGTCCGCGTGTAGAAGGAAGCGCTGCTCCTCTTAGCAAGGCCCCATGGTATGAGATGAGGGCTTCAGTTTGATTTCAGGTGCTTTTTCTGCAAATGCTGCAGCCCCTATGCATATGTCTGAGTGGAATATCCGTATCACTGTACGTATCTCTGACCGGAGGCTGCAGCGTGCTGTCCAGAGCCCCACTTGTACAGCCCCGGAGAGGCAAAACCCCCACCCACCTCAGCAGGGGCTGCGAAGGCTCAGCACGTCTTTATGACTGGTGCTGTGATTCCTCTCGCTGCCTGCAAATTTCCCCAAAATAAATGTACACAGTATTGCATGCAGATAATACGTGCAGTTCTGCAGGCATCTTTCACTGGGATGAGTCCTGCTTTCCTTTTTCAAGACCCCACCTGATTTTGCAGGGAGCGTAGGATTTCTTCCCATTGCAGGTCATTGTCTTTTGTGTCAGTTGAGGTGGTTCACAGAGTTTTCTTGAAGAAACTGAAAACAGATAATGCCTATATGTACACACAGATACACACACAATTTGCAGCTGTAAGAATAAGCTCTCTAGCCTTTTTCTATTTCTTTACATCACACTAGAAGTAATGTATACAACTGAAGTTTTATGCATTATTTTTAATAAATAGTCTACGCACAAAAAATGCTTTTTCTTCTCTTCCTTTTAAAAGACGATTATATTTCTGAAAAACAACCCCTAGTTATTGCCTCTTAGCTGTTCTAACACCTCACCGTTTAGTGCTGTAAAGGTAAACCATAACACCCATTACTAACAATCATAAATTCTTACAGATTCTGAATCTGTCTCCCCAAACCTTTAACTATGGAAACATTTCCTGGGCATTCCATGATGCTTGCACTCTTTTTATTCTTACCATTTCGTAACCAAATTGCACAAAAATCAAAGGACGCGATTATCATATACCTGCAATGCATAGAGCTATTTATAAAATGTTGGCTCAATAATAACAATGACTCAAAAGGAATTTAAATGACAGGCCAAAAATAAGGCATCTAAAAGCTAAAACCAAAGTCAGAACTCCTAGAGGTGATGGGCAGAGTCTGGCAGGGAAGGACAGAGCGGCTCCTAAGGCAGGCGAGAGGAAGGGGCCTGGAGGCGCTGGCTGAGGGTGGCCGTGCCGCAGCTCTGCGGAGCCGCGAGGCAGCCTGGGGATGTGGTGCGGGCAGGGCGTGCCACGCGGGTGGAAACCACGGCTGCACCAAGTTTGGAGGTGTGATTTCTGGAAAGTCAGTACCTAGTTACAAAGAGTCCGCAGAAAATGAGGTGAAATGTTTCAGAAGCTAGAGGGATTGACTGGTGGGAAAAATAAGAGCCCTGCATATATAGCTGGAAGGAGTAATACGTCTGTGAGTGTATGTCCACATACATAGATACATGCGTACCTAGCCAAAGTTACATAACAGTGCCCATGCCATAAAAGAAACGAGTATCCTGTTATTGAAATTTTCCTCATGTGGAAGTCAGCAGGAGTTTTGCCATTGATTTCCAGGCTGCCGCCTGTCTGCAGGAAGGTAACCTGGTGCGTGCAAATGAACCTAGGGGCGGCGCGGGGAAGAAGTGTAGTATGGCTGTCAAGGAACAGTCCCTGTCGGGGAAGCCAATACGTACAGCCAGTGAGGAATATAATATGTAGTAACGTATACATTATGTGTATAGTAATGTACAAATAGATAAAATAAATAGTAAGATGAGCAATGGCACAATCTTCAGCCAGGAACTCCCTTCACTAGGAGATTTAAAATGAGTTTGGCCAAGACAGCGCAGGCACCAGCAGCAGCTGGAGAGCCACCTCTGGAGGCCTTCAGGCCTCTGTTTTCTGTGCTGCACTCCTGTGGGGTAGCAGTGGGTCAGAAAATTTTCCTGTACGTGACGGCAATTAGGAAGAAAGAGGTAGGCCCATGAAGGGCTACTTAAACCTACCAAGTTATCCTCTCAGAGTATTTCAGAGGCGCTAGTCTTCATCTTTTATTTGCTTCAGCACCAGTCGTCGCCACGGTAGTGCTCTGTATCAGTTCATCTGGATTTTATGTAATGTACACCCTTTTAACATTATGAGATTAGGCATGAAATGTTGAAATAATTCAGCTTTTTAAAAATATATATTAAAACCTGCTGATTCATAACTTTGCTTGGAATGTTAGCAGTTCTCTTGCTAAGACAGGGTGATATCACAAAGTTTATTAATGTTCACAGGGTCAGCCTAGCTTTTAAATCACTCCGAATCAATGACAAAGTGATCACTGTGGGATTGGTCTTCTGGAGAATGAGGGAAATTCTGAACTAGGTCTGTACAGCATCTAATTGTGCAGCCTGTTACCAAAAAAAGAAGCATCTTACTGCATCTTACAGAGGGATTTACATAGATAAAGTAGATTTCATATGACTTCTTTTAGATTATCTGAGAGTAATAGCTTTGCAAGTATTCACATTCTCCTAACAAGAAGTTGATGGAGAATTCAAATAAAAATGCATCACTGTAGTTATTGCATTTTATAGGACTTATTTATTTATTTTTTAAATAGGTGGGGAATAATAAGAACAGGGAGTCTCGATGCATATGCATTAATGCTTCATTCTATCTGGAAAATAAACTTTTAACAATTATTTTTAAGAGAAAATTTACCTGGTTATTCCAAGAAAACAGACCACTATTACCTCTCTGCCAAAATGCTAAAAACATTCTTCTAAAATACAAAATTATGCAATTTAATGCCTGCTGTTTTATTGAAGAAACAGTTATTACAGTCTTAATGCTTTTGCTGCTAAAAATGACCACTAAAGAGGGGAAATTATTCATTGTTCCACTGCTTCGTTTTCTCTTCTACCTGGCTGCCCCCTTCCTTTTTATGATACAAACAAAGGGTTAGAGAGAACAGAAGTTGTTTGTTTTTGTTTTGATTTTTTTTTTCTCATTGTGTTTTACTTTAGAAACATCAGGATCATGTAATACCCTATTTATTTATTTTTTTCAAAATGTCTTGAACTATAGAGAAGAGCAGTGAAAACTTCCTCAAACCTTGGTTTAAGAGGTGACAATTTTTCTGCCTCTAAGAAAGCGGCCTGTTTTCCTGCATGTTTTCCATGGGTCTGAGTTACACAGAGGACAATAAAATGATTACTTTTGAGGTTTCAGTAAAATCACTTTCTTTATTACTGTGCATGTCGCGTTGCCCTTTGTTGTGCTATGACATTATGCTACTGTCGTGTGTGCGGTGATATAAATGCATTCGCCTTCAACCATTCACGAAGTCCCTCAGTGAAACAGGACCTGCGAGTCCTGCCCTAAGAAGCAGCAGACAAAGCCACTTTCCCTTTGGTCTCCGTGTTTTGCTGCTTGTCTTTTACGTGTATGTAAATATGTTCTTACCAGCATAGATCGTAGGAGCGGTACAGACCCTCAATTAGGGCTGAAAATAGTGATGTTTAATTTTCATTTGTGGGAGCTGCAGTGAATCAGTGCTGCTTGCTCAGCTCTGGCTCTCCGCTACAAAGGGAGGAAAACTCCAGCAACGGAAAGGAGCCTGAATGGAGTGATGCGAAATCTGAGCAATGCAAAACAAATAAAGCCCCGCACAAAATACTTAGCTGGAGTTTTCATCTTTGACTTTTATCAAATGCCACTGTATTTGGAGTATTCCACATTCATTGGATGCAAAACTTAAATAAGTGCCCTGTAGAGTGGCTGGGAATAATAGCTCTGCTTTCTCTGATAAAATTTCTCTTCTGAGATTAGCTCCGGAGCTAGCAGTAAGGTCAGTATTTCATTTCATAGAAGTCAGCTCATGCTGACAAGGGTTTGGCCTCCTTAGTGATGGGCCGTTTGCTGCTCAGAAGTGTGAGGAATGGCTTTCCGAAATATCGATAGCTTGCCTTCGCTAGGGTTCACGATCAGATCTAACTTGCAGTATCCGTGTGCTGCAGCTACGGGCTGGGAGGGCCTGGGCCTGGCACTACCCCGAGCTTTGCTTTTCCAAGTACGAGGCCAGCTCTGCCATTAGCGTAAACCAGTGGCTTATAAGAAAGTCAAATGAGATTTGTGTCAGAGTAGCCCAGACTACAGTTTGGTCTTGGGATTTGAAAAGGAATAGAAAAATTAGGCTGCAAATGTTAATATTCTGCTTTAGCTCGGTTTTGGTGTGGTTGTATGTAAATGTGCTTATACGCACGTGCACACATGTACAGAGCTGCGTCTCCTTCCCATGGACATTTCCCACAGCTGTGTGGCTGCAGTGGTGCCTGCCATTTAACGAGGACCTAAGAGTGCAAAATCTTCGTCCTGGTGCGCTTTGATTGACATGTGCGGAGATTTCAGATAAAGGCTCTGGGATCCCGCTTTTCAGCCATAAAAGGAAAGCAGGCGAGCTTCATCCCCAGCTAAACCGTCTGCACAATGTACATCAATAATGAGACAGCATCTATTTATATATTGCTCGCTGGAAATGACTGAATTCGCGCAGAGCTCGGCGAGGCAGCCGGAGCTCCGCCAGCCTCCACGAGGCTATTGCTGGCACCCAGGGTGGTGGCTCAGATGCACAGGAGAGGAGGCAGCACCGGGGTTGTGCCATGCCATGGGGAAGGCCACCAGCCCAGCCCAGCCCTGCTCTGGGACAGTGGTGTGCTTGCTGCCCACCCTGCGCTGCAGAGGGAGCAGGGGAGGAGCGGCCTGGGGCACAGCGCTGCCCCTCCACCATCTTCCAGCCCGGCCTCTCCCACCATTTTGCCTGAGGTTCACCGGGAGAGGGGAGGAAAGCCTTACTGGCTGGGTGTGCACTGATGCCTTTTGGCCGTGTCACCGCAGGTTTTCACCAGTCTTGCTCTTCCCTTAGAGAAATGGTGTGGTGGTGAAACCCCATCCCTTGTCAGGGCTGCGGGGCTGATGGCGCAGTGGTGAGACCGAGGTGCAGCGCTGACACACGGCCTGGCAGCAGGAGCCTGCTTGTCCGTGAGAAGCTTAGCACAGGCAAGGTGCTCAAAAAACCTCACCAAAGCTCAATCTAGACAGTGATTTCACCGTGTCCTTTTTCACTCCCTCTCTCCTTGGTGGCTCTTGTGTGCTTTGCCCATATGCTCTGAAGCTATTTGGTTTTCAGTTTTATGTATGTTTTATGTAAATTAGAAGAATCAAGCTCCTCTGCTTGCTGAATTATAAATCGAGTGGAGATTGGCAGACTCCCATTAGGCGACGTCTGCCCATTACTCAAGGTGCAGGCACCCAGGCCAGGTGGCTGGCTGGGCCAGCACAGCAGAGGAGCAGGGAAGGGGCTGCCCCGTCCCACGCATCCCATGCCACTGCAGCGTGCTCTCACAGCCTTGAATGCCCCTGTCCTCCAGGTGCCCCTACAGCTCCTTTTGGACTGGTCTCGGAGGCACAGGTTTATTGACTCCCTGGCAGTTTGCTCAGCATGTTCATTACGCCCTGTACAAACGAACTGCTCTTAAATTCTTGTTTCCACTTCCCTACTGCAGGACCAGACTAAATCCAGGCTGCCTCCTCTGGGAGCACTGATCCATTTTGTTCCCTTTCTTCCCGTTGTAAGTCAAAATCGGTGTTGGTTTTAGCGTGCACCTCTTTGGCTCACTGCCTTCTTTGTCTCTGCTTTTCCAATCCCACACAGATTTTCGTACAGCCGAGTTCTGTCCCAGACTGTCTGTTCCGCAGTAGCTGAGTGCACTTCTACTGCGTGGGACGATGGTGCAGGGCTCTGCCAGTAGCTGGGCAGCCCAAGAAATGCCAGCAGCAGGGCAAGTGACTTGTGTGTGTGGCATTTAGGACTCTGTGAGAGGGTGGAGAATCTGCTGTGGGACAGAAAGAAAGTCCCCTGTAGTCTGTTATGGAAAAGCTGGGTTAGAAATTTATTGCTGTTGTGGGCAGTGGCGAGCTCTGCAGGCTCCAGGCACAGTCCTCAGGCAGGTAGGCCCTTCCCGTGCTGGTCTGAGCAGGGCATCGCGGGGGCACATGGAGCTCCATCGATCCCAGTGGGATTCAAGCACATGCTTTGTTAAAGTGCATCCTAACTGAATCATTTTTTCCTAAGCAGACAGATAGCTTGAGGAGTCTCAGACTAGCTCCCACAGGGCACAAATGGCATCACCCCTGGTGGGGCTCTGCCCTGCACTTGTTTGAGCTTGAACTCTCTTCCACTGGGTTCAAAAAATAGGTCTCTTTTAAAAAGTTTTTTATTTATTTATTTTTTTACCAAAGGCATTCATTAAAACAGAGATAAATTAGCCAAGGTTTGAATACTTTGATTCAGTGATACACTGTGAGAATGAGATTTATTCTGTCTGGTCAAATGTTTGCTGAAAAGTCATAAAAAATGTCCAACCAGACCCTCTAGATTTAGAATCTTATTTGATTTCAAAGGGAAAGTATAACCTTTCATTTCCTGGTGTGATTTTTATTAAACCTCTGCCTATTTTATTTGTCAGACCACATATAAATTTGCTACCACTTGTGTTTCCATATCAAGTACGTATAGGATTGGTAAGCAGCCTATAAGTCAAGCTGCTATTTCTTGAAATTCATTTTAATCCATAAAATTGCTAATTAAAGCTGCTTCTCGATACCCAAAAATTAAGTTAACAGTAATTAATGTAGCCAGCCTGGAACCTTAGGAAGCTACTGCCAGCAAGTGTCTTTTGGTGCACACAAGAGGATGCAGTTTGATTGTTGGCACCAACAAACAGGTTGGGAATTGTAAACATGGTAATTAGCAGCAAGTTTCTGGATCTCAACTTGCCAGACTGGCGGTCTGATTCTTGGAGTAGCTGTCGCATGGGAGGAAGGAAAAACAAAGTAAGGGAATTAGAGCAACCTTGCATTGCTCCGCCAACATATGCCACTGGACCAGTGTTTTTCTTGGCAAAGATTGCTGACAAGCAGTTTAAAAGCAGCGTTGCAGCCCTACCGCAAACTGTGAACCTCACTGCAGGCATCAACCAAGCAACTGTCCCTGGCTCTTCTGCTGCAACTCTAAATGTTGTTCCATGGAAGGGGACTATAGAGTCGAAGGTTTCACTGCTCCATCTTTACGATGGGGCACAGTGTTGATAAGGTTATCAGCAATAACGGGATTAAAAGTTAAAATCCAGTTTTTGCACTAATCCTAGAGTATGCTATTGTTGAGCTATCAAAGATTAAGGTTATAGTAACCTTATTAACCCTTGGTGTAGTGTAAATAAAAAGGAAATGTCAGCCCTAATTCCACCATGAAATTAAATCTTCACTTCTCTGAACGATGATTCAAACACAGCTTACCCCAGCCAAAATGTGTTATGAAAATTCTGAACTTACATGGATTTAAGAAATACCATCTGAGACATGACGGGATAGAGGGACAATAAAATGTGTGGTTTGTTTTGTTTAAAATTAAAAAATACTGTTCATCCAGCTTGTGTGTCTGCTAGAGCTATGGCTAAAGCCAGCAGAGCATGCAAAGAAAAAAGCAGGGACCAAGTCCTCAGCTGGTGCAAACCCCTGTGATGCAATGAACACAGCTCTGCAGTCTGCAGCAGCTCAGGTCAGATCAATTCATGGTGTGCTGGGCAGCAGCCATGATGGCCTCCTTGTTCCTGTCCCCATCCCTTGCTTGCTGGGTACTCTGTGGTCTCAGTTATTGCTGCCCCAGTGCCATGAACTGGGCACCCCAATATGAGAGCTTGAACTGACCGTTGCTCCACCAGCACTTTGAGTGACAGGGATGAGGTGCTAAAAACCAACATATGTCAGAAATTAAATGACTGCTGAGCCTTCTAGCAAAGCAGAGCCAGGTGATGGTGTAATTGGCACAGGTTTTATTGGCTAAGCTGATTTACACTGGGCAGGAGTTGATTCTCCCTGTGGTGAGCATGTGTCCCCCACCTGTGCTGGGTACTGTCCCTCTTCTCTCCTTCTAGGAGCAGCCATGTCCTTGGGGGGGGGGTTGAGACCCCTGCCTGGGGCTCCTCCCTTTCTGCACAGAGGGAAGGATAGACTAACCAGCCAGGCTTTGCTCGATGGCAAGGGGAAATGGCACAGGTAAACATGTATTTCCTTGTGGGGAGCAGAGGTGTATTGTGTGACCCCCCCACCTTTATTTATTGATTGATTGATTGGGAGGAAAAATAAGGTGGTAATACAATGGGATGACTCAGAACCACTCTCTCTTTTCATATTTTTTTTTCATCCTTGCCTTGTCAAAATGTTGTAAAAATTAAATAACTCAAGCATTTACTTCAAACCTTTAGCAGAGAGATAATTAAGAATTAAGGTATTGCCTATAGTAAGAGGTGAGCTCTCCAGAGAGCAGGAGGCATTGCAAGAGAGAAGAGATGGCTTTGGCAAGTCCATGCCTGCTAATGGCATCTGCATCCCTGAGGATGTGCCAGCCCTGCAGAGCGGTGGGGCTGAGGCATTGGCAGCAACTGCTGCCTCCCCCTGTCCTCGGCCGCCCTGGTGAAACTGGGTCATGAAACTTAGGACGTTGGTTTCCCCACTCACTGAACCCCGTACTTTGGTGTGTGCTCTTACATCTCTGGTTCATGTCAGCTCAGGGGCCGGGGGGCCCTGGAGTGGCTCCCCGCCTGCTGCTGCAACTGCTGCCTCAGACCTTGTGTGCATAGTGGCTGGCTTGGGCTCTTTGGCCTTTCTGCAGTTCCTGCCGTAGTGTAGGAATAGACGTTGTGCCCGTGGGGTTATTTAGAAACATTACTGGTTTCCAGTGCTGGCATAATGCTTCCTTCTAGGTAGTATCCCTTTTCTGGACAATTTCCCAGCAAAATAGTAAATGGCAACTGCAGAACAGTAAAAGCAATGGTGTGTTTGTTTGACTGATGTTACAGAGCCTGCAGCTCAAAGGCAGTAAGGCTCCGTGGTGTGTGGCAGATTCCTTTCCTCACTTCCCTACACTGGAAGAGCCGCCTTAGGTTCAGCTTAAGCCTTAAGCTGCGGGTCAGCCTCGGGGAGGGGTTGGCATCCTCAAGGCCCCGCGTGCCCACAGCCATTGCCTCTCACGGGGCTCAGGCCAGCAGCTCTCGGTGGGTGCGAGCCCCCCAACTGCAGCAGAGGACACCATGGTGCCCACGCAGGTCTCAGGCCTGCTGCTTGCGGCGGGGCAAGGCCCCTGCCAGAGCTGTGCCTCCCTCTTCCACCTCAGCTGTCACTGCGTGGCAGCTTCTTTGGGGGCGAGCTGCCTGCACTGTGACTGCTTCGATGTGTGCTTTGCCTCAGAAAGAGGGGGAAAAACACTCAGGGCCCACCCAGGTGGGGTCTTAGCTTCTGGCTGGACCACTGCTGCCACAGGTTGCCTTAGTTATTGGTACGCACAGTGTCACTGCCCTGTCTCGTGCCCGGTCCCCACTCCTGGCCCTGCACCTTGCTTGGTGCCCAGGTAGCAGGGTGCTGCAGGGCCTGTCCTCCACAGCCCTGCCTGCGCAGGCGCTCTGGGTGGGGGGAACAGTGAAACCAGAAATGGGCACAGCAGTGACAGCGTTTTGGTGGCCAGCACAGATGAGGGGCAGCCTCGCTCAGGGCTGCAGCATAGGGTGAGCGCTGGCTGGCACAGCTCTGAGGGCTCAGCAAGCCTGGGCTTCAGAGTAGGCTTAAAAACAGGCAAGAGTAGCGCAAGTATTAGAATATGAATATGCCTTGCTAAACTGACATGGTGAGCGTGGTCTGATTCTCCTCAGTACCTACATCTTCTGGTATTTCAACATACCCCTATGTAGAAAACAAAATCGCGTGCTGATTTATTTGACCTCCTATTATTTCGTGTGGACAGCTTAGAGGAAGAATGGTAATAAAGCTGTTTCTCTTCCTTTTACAATGAAAAACCAGGGCGCCATCCATGCAGCAAAGTCTGTCACCAAGTAACGAGCCTGGAGCGGCAGCGCTCGGTGGGCTGAAATCCTACGCGCTTCGGTGGGAGTTTTGCCTGGCTGTCCTTGCGGAGGCGGCTGCTGCGCTGCGCAGGACACGTGAGCAGCGGCTCCTGTTTTTTAATGTGTCAGAGCATAGCTTGCTCATCCCTACAGTGCCGGGGCTGAAAAACACTGTCAAAATGCAAATGCAAGAGCTGACTGAAATCCAGTTGAGTATGTGATCTGGATACTTCGAACTTAGGCATTGTGATTGATAAAGGATTTAAAATGTAACTCTTAGCTTTAAAAAAAAAGAAAAAAAGACGCTCCATTGATGTTATGGGATTTCAACGTGTTTGTGTTGAGGATAAGTGCTGTGCTTTGCAGTGAGCGTGCACCCACACGTGTGGGGCCGTGCCGCTGCCCACGCAGGACAGGAGGCCGGCAGCGTGGCGGCAGTGACCGAGTCCAGCCGGCAGCACCAGGTGCATTGCCAGCTCCCCGGGGGCCGTGTGGTGGCTGTGGGCAGGGACAGGCTGGTGCTAGGGAAGGGTGCTTTCTTAGCTACGCCTCCTGGGCTTCAAACTGATTTCACAGACCCATTATTTCCCTATTTTCTTTTCTTGTGTGAACTGGAGGGGGGAGTAAGTGGCTCTGCTGTTGAAGGAGAAGCTGTTGGCAGGGCGGAGCTCTGTGCATGGTGCTGAGCACCAGGTGTATGGTGAGCTGAAGAAGCTCACACAGGTGCCCACGGGACTTCTTTCATCATAACCACGGGGCCAGGTGGCATCTCCTGGGAGCAGGACACCAGAGAGTACAGGGAGCTTCAGCAGTCAGGGGTGGTAGATTGCTGTAATGAGCAGATACACCCTAATCCCCCTGAAAAATATTAGGAAAAAAAACCCCACATGATCAAAGCCTAATGTTGGGCTGAAAATATGGCTAGCTAGCTTTCCCCTGTCCTGGGGAACTACAGAATATGAAGCCACAGCTTCAGCTCATGGCCAGTGCTGGCTCCTGCAAGGCAGGTGTGCTGTTGTGAAGAGCCCCCAGGTCAGCACGGCTCCTCCCTGCCTGAGGAAGGGATGCATCTCAGCGGTGTGATCAGCACCCTGCGCTGCTGACTTTGGGTTTTTCTCTTGCAGAAAGCACAGGGTTGTTACAGAGGATTTAAATGGAAGAATGCTGAGGAAGCCAGTGAAGAGTTTTAAGTGGTAAATGTTTATATTCATAATTTAAATCCAGTGTTTTTTTTTGCATTATTTTTTTTTTTTTTTTCCTCAGAAATTTAGTATCAACTTTAAAATCTGAGAGTGTGAAGTCACTGGGAAACATAAAAGAGAAGGCTCTTGCTTAAAGAATTTGCAGGTTGAGCACCCATCTCACAGACCTGTCAACATTTCTGTTGATGGATTCCCAGATAGTGCTGAAAGAGCTACTCCAAAGCTCTAGAAATCTGATTATTATTTCCAGAGGATAGATCTATACAACAATGTAAGCCTGATATTCACAAAACAAAAGCTGTTTGTCACACAGAATAAATCCCTGCAGTTCAGTCCCTACTCTTGGTTAACTCACTCCCTTAACAAGAAGTTGGAGATGCCAGATTGGCAAGTGGGTGGAGGGAATTGTTCTGGTGAGCCAAGAAATTTGTGTTTTCCCTCTGTTCTGATCCCCCAGTGTAACCCAAGCACACCCTGTGCCTGCAGGCAAGATTCAAGCCTCCAACACCTGAGTATTCCTGCCGAATGACATGGCATAAGATCAGGGAAAAACCTGTTTACTACAGCATGGTCTAGTTTTCAGATCAAAACAGATTGCTGTACATTGGGTGTGAAACTTCCTAATGTTTTAGTAATGATTCTGGAAACTGTATGACTGACAGTGCTGTGCAAAGCACTGTCTGAGGTTATGTAAATCCCTAAAAAGAAATCTAACCCCAAATCCTAATTGTGTAGCTGAGTGCTGTGAAGCCTAGGCAGTGCCAGATTTTAAAGCTATCCTGGTACCTTACATAAATACACATACATACTCATAGGAACTGTGTCCTAAAGAGCTCTTTAGCTCTCCAGGCACTTTGGTAGGAAGTGCTGTGACAGGCTGGTGGTGCTGCATGGAGTGCTGCTGCTGCTCCTGGTTTCGCTGGCAAGAGCCAGGTCCCCATGCCCTCTGAGCACAGCCAGAGCTGCGGCTCTCAGGTACATCCCTGGCAGAGAAACGAAGCTGCTTCCAGCTCTGGTGCTCACTAAGAGGGAAAAGAGACCCTTCCCCATGCTTCCTTGTGCAGGAACAATTACCACACGTTTAGAAATTCTGCCCGGATGCTGCAGCCCTAGCTATGAATCTCTAAATATATTTTAAATTTATTAGCGTCATGCTGCTTCTGACACAAAGGATGTGAGGGACAAAGAGCAGCAGCTCCTGTGCTTGAAGGAAGCACATAAAAACCTGCCAGCACACTCGTAATTTCATGCTTCTAAATGTTGTTATCCAGACGCCATTGTACCTGCGACTAGTCTGCTTGCGTTAACTCTGAGATGTAAAATACTCCCCAGTATTAAAAACACGATAGTAGTGCAGGTGGCTAAAGTGCATCTAATGTTTCTGTGAGCACTCCTGTTAGCTCTTATTGCCTTGTCCTTCACGTGACTTAAGACATAAAATTGAGTCTGCAGCATTAAAAATGTTCAGAAAGATGCGCTTTAGTAAATAATGTCTCCATTTTCAGTGTTTGAATGGGTATGTGAAGTGAAGGGGACCGAGAAAAGTCCATGTGACAGAGATCAGCGATAGAGATCTTTATGACTAATTTTTGCAGAATTGCCCAAGGATTACTGGCAAAATGTTTATCATGTCCCCCAGGCTTCTCAAACTGTCTCAACTGCATAGAAATAGTGGGACCTTCCAGTTTTGATCTGAAGTAAATTGAATTTTTTTTTTTTTTTTTTTTTTGACAGATTTTGAATCAGGGTCTTGAAGAACCCATGACATTTTTCAAACAGAATACTTGCTATATTCTTTTTGTTGTCGTGGCCCATCTCAGGCTAGGCAAGGAGTCAGTGCTAAATCAGCATTTCCCACCTTGCCCCTCGTGGAGGGAGCAGAGAGGGGCCGGGCACATGAGCAGAGGGAAGCAGCGTTAGGAGGAAGAAATCACAGGAGGAAGTGACAGGAAATAGCAGAGGAAGGGAAGAGAGAGGAAAAAGCATAAAAGAGAGATTCAAATAGAGATAAGGGAATGAAAATGAGAGGAGGGGAGAGAAGAAAAAAGAAAATGGAAGGAAGGAGTGGATAAAGAAGACTGATCTCAATAATTCTCAATCATTATCTTTCAGTCTGCTCCTCAGGTGGGAGCACAGTGTGATTTGGAGCCCCCCAGTGCTGCCTTCAGTAGCTGTTCTCCATTTTAGCTTGGCCAGAGAAGGGGCTCACACAGGTCGGCCGTGTCCAGGGCAGCCCCATGAGCTGCTGGCTCCGTCTGGTGCTCGGCCACCTCCAGCTGCCTGAGATCTGTGAGGAACAGCAGCGAGCACCGGATCCTGGTTAAATCTCAGCAGGTTTATCGCTTATAAAACCATCACAAAAGATGAAGTAATGTCCTGTCTGGACACATACTGGGCTCCAGGTCCTCCTTTTTTTTTTTTTTTTTTTCTTTTTTTTTTTTTTGTTCTGTTGTAAAAGGAGAGTTATCTGATGTTTTTTATCTGTTTGTTAATGTCAAAAAACAGTTATTGTGATTTAGAGAAGCTAAGGGTTTAAAATAAAATATGCATTCAGTGCTTTCAAACAAAGATTTGGTGACCATCAGGTTACTCAAATGTGTGCAGTTTTATCAAAGCCCGAAGTTTTTCTTTTAAGGTGTTTGTAGAATATCTCTTATCTTATTGTGCCCTCTTACAATTACAGATGGAACGATGAAAACACATATTCCCATGCAATTGCTTGCTGCTGCCTTATAAAAAGCCAAAGCATAAATCAACTTCAATATGGAGTAAACTAATAGCATCATTGTGAAAGATTAACCTGAAGAGTTTTGCCCTACTACTGAAAATGAAAGCAGACCTCAGCTGATGAGAGTAAGCCTCTATAACGAGAGGTTTAAGATGAGATGTGAAGGTGTCTGACTTGGCTTTCCCAGCCTGCTGAGAATGAATTTTGGAATTGGGCTGGACAAGAGTTAAGAGCACATCTTCCATGTACCTTTGGCTTGTATTTTGGAGAGGCCGATATGCTGTCCTGGGGTCATCTGAAACATCAGCTGCCCTAACAGAGAAGAGCTGACTGGTGATAAATGCACTGATCCTATTTATGCGTCGCTTTCCAACTCATCAAAGCAATTTTAAAATCAATATGTTACGTTTAACAGGGAGGCCATGCATTTCTCTCTGGGCAGGAATAACACGCCGAATCTACAAAGGGAGAATTAACCTTCCAGGTGCAGCGTTTGGTACAAACCACAGAGTATAAAGAATATTCCAGGAAAGCCATAAAGGGAGATGTCGCAAAGATGGCTTCTGGGATGTTAAAAATACAGCCATGCTTGTGAGCTGGAGTGCAGTGGCTGAACCTGGGCAATGCTGTGCGCAGGGCAGGAGACACCCGCGGCTGTCAGGAGTGCCGTGCCGAGTCCCGAGCAGCTCCTGCCATTGTAACGTGTAACGAGGCCAGGGGACAGCTTTGTGCAGCATCCGTAACATAGTGCAGCTGATGTATGTAAAGATGTCTGAGAGAGAGAAGGCAGGTCTGCCAGCAGTGCTGTTGATACCAGTGATCTGTCTGGGCTGGGGGCTGCAGGCTGGAGTGCAGGGCTGCAGGATCAAGCTGCTGTGTTTTGAATGGGTTTGAGCCGTTCCTAAATAAAGCTTCATTAGTTAGGGTGGCACCGCTCTGTCTGCTTCCTACTGAGCAGCAGGAAGACAAAGAGAGCATCTACAATCGTAATAGTTTAACACAAATTGATTTAAAGCCTGGAATAATAGGAGGCTTAGAGAGCCTGGATGAGAGATGGTGTTGGGCAGAAAGAGGTGGGAATGAAGAGGAACAAAGCCCAACCAGCTGCAGACGAAGGAGTGAGTCCTCTTTCCATCTGTTGGTTGAAGCACCACATCTGCAAACAGGTGTGGATGTTCACAATGCATCTAGGAAACCGTTCTCCTTGACTTTGTGACTTGTTCGTAGTGCCTTGCCCTCAGCCCCAGGCAGACTGGCTGCCTGGCCCTGGGCAAATGGGCACCCAGGGTCATTACACAGATTCTGCTGTACTGTGTGCTCTGGTGAAAGGCTTGCATATGGCTTCCAGCTTTCAGAGATTTCTGGTCTGTCCAAAATACTTAGGACTGCAGCATCTTAGACCTGTGCATGTCTTTTTGTCCTTTTTTTTTTTTTTTTTTTTTTTTTTTTTATTGCTGAATATGGAGAAGTTTGGCTTTTATGATGTGTCTATGTATACGATTTTAGTAGCTTGGATTGCTTTTATATATTTATTGTGAAAACAGCTGCTTAAAAATTGATTATTGATCATAGGAAGACACTACATTTTTTTTAATCTTCAGAGGCAGAATTACAAATTAAGTGATATAAAGTATTTTAGTTACAGGCATTTTATTAAAAACACTTCATCTAGCATTTACAGAAAGGGAATACATTGTGTTTCATTATGTGAGAATGAAAAACAGAAAAACATGGTGGGACTCAGCCCTTGTCACTCAGTAACTGCACTGATGTTAATACGACAAGATTAGATTCTTCCCAAATTGCACAAAACACTGAAAGATTCAAAAGCAGGGGTTTGGAGAGCTGCAGAATTCTAGTTGCAGTGGATAAACTATCTGCAGGAGTTGCAATCCGTTTGCATGCACACACAATGCATTCTAGTTTTCTACTGAAAATTTATGACTAGTCATGTATGCCACATATAGCACGTCTGATCATGTATGTAAATGTATGTATATTTACACAGCAACGTGTATGCACATGTATGTAGTATGTATGTACATACACACCCTGTGTCGTGTTCTGAAAATCCAAAGCTGCGTTAGGCCGTGCAGCAGGTGCCATTTCGGTGCGTGAGGAGCGGTGCCTGTCCCAGCCTCCCTGAGGGGCTGCTCGGCACAAGGCTCTGCCAGGCCCTGGGCATGGGGAGCTGCAGCAGAGGCTCCCTCCCTTTATTTCTTGTGACCCGGTGCCTGAATATGGGGGCTGCTGGCGTGCTCTGGAGTAGCGGCTGTGCCAGCTGTGTGGGGTAGGGATGTGAGGCTGGCAGGCCCAGCCTTGTGAGTCAGGTAGAAGAGAGGCCTTCAGCACGGGGTCTGCACTCCCTGTCAGTGCTGGGGCTGAGCAGGAAACTGGTTCCTCCCTGGGTGAAGCTGACGAAAGAGACACGATGTGCTCCAGGAGGCCGGTGGGGCTGTAGGAATGCCAGACGCCTTTGTTGTTAACCTGCTCTCCTTAAGCTGGCTCAGGAGCTGAATAGTTCAGCTGGGTAAATCCCATCCTTTCAAAAGGCAGCAGAAATGCCACCATTACGATGTTCTGGTGAAGCAAAATATTTTTGTTTGCTGCAAAGGTTTAATTCGTGTGCAGCCATGCTTCCCCCTCAGGATGTCAGAGAGGCTGTGCTAGTGCCGTGCTGCCTGCCTCGCCCCATGACAAAGTGCTCCCACGGCAGAAGTCACCTTCTGCGCTCAGCCGAGCTCGACTGGAGCTGTCCCTGTGGCTGTGGCGCCGAGGGACTCTGAAGGCAGTTGCAGGTGCAGCACCACGGCGCCGTATTTCAAGATCATAAAAACTCCTCGGATAAATGGGGGGAGCGGGGCTTTCTGCCGCAGCACGTTGGGGGCGCGCGAGCCAGTCTGTCATTGTGCGAAGGCAGCAGATGCAGGCGGTGCTCGGAGGAAATGGTTCATGACCCGCTGATGCTTCCCGAGGGATGCAGCCAGGAAACAAAGAGGCGCTGGGGGCTCCTGGGGTGGGAGCAGCACTGAGGGGAGGGCGAGGGAAGCAGCAGGAGAGGACAATGGGAAGAGCAAGCAGGAAGGCAGAGTCCAAGCAGAGAAGCTGTTTTTGCTGCAAGCTGCATGGCTGGACACAGTGCTCTGGATGCTGGGTGGGATGCTCACTGCACAAGCTTATTGAAGGTGATCCCCAGGAAAGCATGCATCGATGGGGTGCTGCCAGAGAATTTTAGTCCATGTGCAACCCACGCTTGGGTAAATCCTCAGGTGTGTCCCTGTCCTCAGCTGCTGTCACAGCTGTGGAGGGAACACGTGGTGGTGGTGGACCAGAGGCAGAGTGGCCCCTTGGCTGCCCCCACCTCTGCACCCATCCCGCAGCTGTCACATGGGCAGACGTGGCCATGCCAGTGTGTAGGTGAAAGCAAACCCTATGCAGCCACGGGCCACAGCATGTCACCCCACTACCAGCCCTGTGCTTCCCGCTTCAGGGCTCATTTGTTGGCTCTTTTGCTCCAGCTGGGTGTTTGGCCCCATTGTGTTCGCATCAGACAAATCCAGCCCAGCTGTGCTGGTGCAAAGGAGCAAATAGTTTCAGACAACAACCATAGGATTTAACAAATGAAGACAAAAATGCTGCTAACAAGCCTCATTGATGGTGACATTATTTGCAAATAACACTT
Source organism: Anas platyrhynchos (assembly GCF_047663525.1). Lineage (NCBI taxonomy): Eukaryota > Metazoa > Chordata > Aves > Anseriformes > Anatidae > Anas > Anas platyrhynchos. The sequence continues at coordinate 9,981,954 of NC_092594.1, read as the reverse complement.
GGAGATTAAAAGAAAAAAAGTGAAATAAAGCAGCTTTTCTCTGAATGTGCCTGCACTAAAGCCTCTCCCCTTGCTCTGTCCCCACACAAAGCTGTGGCTGTGTGGGGCTCTGCTGGGGCCTGGGCTGCCCCTACGAGTAGGGTGAGCCCAGTGGAAGAGGGACAGCGAGGGCTGTGCTGCTGTGGTGCCAGGCAGGGCTCACCCCACAGCAAGGGTGGGTCCCCAGCCCTTTGGCTTGAGCATGTGTTGGAGCATGTGTGTGCGCTGAGCCTGGGATGCATCGCTGTGGTGCTGCGTCTTCTCATGGGTAGTCACGGCGTTCCCTGCTGTCCTGTGACTTGCAATACCTATTTTATTATTTACACAAACTCATGTTCTTGCTGTCCTTGGGGAATTTCACCCAAGTAAGCGCTGAGCTACTTCACCTCCCTGTGAATCCATAAACACAAACACCTTGGATGTAGTTTTTCTGCTACTGTGGTCTCTATTATTCACTTTGGCAAGGTCCTTTTTAAAGAAGCTAATAAACCTGTCACGACAAGTCCATCAAATCTCAGCAGGATGCTTCTTTCACTTCTGAGATTCCTTTCATAACCAGCCTGCATGCTGGCACCATTCGTTAGGAGCATCCGGCCAGCTTTGTTCTTTAGCATTATTGTGCACTGCTTTTTTTTCATGGTACCTGAAGCTCATAAGACAACTATCGGTTTGCCTCCTGATGGGGGAGAAGGCATTTGTATTGTGTTTCATGTATCGTGTCTCTGAAAAGGACTAGAAAACATAAGCACAGTAACTTGTGGGTTTTCTGTCTTAGAGAATTAGGATGTCTTTGCATTACTGAGCAGGCAAACATTGAGCAGCGCTTGATCAATAGGAGGCATTGCCAGAGGTCTGGTGTAGTCTACAGCAGCCAGCGGTAAGCGTTGCTATAGGCTATGGAACTAGGAATGCAAAATGTCGAATGGCAGTAATAATTCATGCATCCTGGGACATATAAAACCAACAGTATGTCAATAGCTGTGGCATGCTCTGCAGAAAATATGCAGGATTTAGATGTCGCAGGAGCCCGTGCTTTACTTTAAACCACACTTTCCTTGGTGAAATATAGACTTTCCCTATTTGTTAAAAGCATTTATTTTCAGTTTAATGTCGCTGCTTTTCTATTAAGATTCTAAGGGATGTGCAGCTCAAAAGGGGTCCCGAGATCCAGAGATTCGTAAAGCAAAATACATGTATTTATTGAAGAAAAACACATAAAAGGCTTGTAAAACAGGGTGCAATAGTATTTGAAATTCATGGACCATTTCGGCATTCATAAAAGCATATATGGTTCTCATGTTGGCTTCACTGGGGATTGGACTTTGCCGGCTGGGTTACCCAGGAGATATCTGTCATTCTCTTAAAGTGAAGCTCATTACAACCACTTTGTATTTTACTTGGAAAGTGAAATATCTTGTGAAATAAGTGAGAACTTCTCCAGTATTCATCCTCCCCAAAATACTTCAGAATAATTAATATTGCTCGTCTCTTGTGGAAAGATACTAAAGAGGGTGAATTATTGCGTCTGGGAGGCTATGGTAGACATCAGAATAAAGACTGCATCTATCTGATACTGGGTCTCCTCTGTGCCACTGCTGCTTGGGAACATAGACGTGATGAGTGCTGTTTTACCTGCTAAGGCTCCCACAAAAATTCTTCAGATGAAACTTTAATGAGAAAAGGGGGAAAAAAAAATGTTCAAGCAGACCCTTTCTAATGCTTTCAGCTGTGTGCTCTTGTGCACCCTAGCTGCGTGTTGCCAGGCCTCAATTTCTCTAAATCTGCCTGGAAGTAGAAAGGCAAAACAGAGAAGTTGCTTGTCACTCATGATTATATGAATATGGGCCTTAACATACAGGTAATACTTCTAAAAGAATTTAAAATATTAACCAAAAAAAAAAAAAAAAGGCAAGAAAGGAATCACAAAGGAACCCACCATGCATTATTTAAATCTTCTCTCGAGCTGAGGGCTGAAACGCATCCGCATCGTCTGCTCTTCCAAGTGACAACGATCCCTCCGCTGGAGGGCTGGGGGTCCTGGCTCCCAGTTGTCTTCTCTGCAATATATATTTTTTAAAGTGCAGATTCAAACAATAATTAATCATATATAATGTCTATGTTTTGAAGAATGCAAAGTGATTTAAGTGCAGTGGTCTATATCTATATAAATAGGCACTAATAGATATTTTAGCACATCTTGCTGAAACAGATGTTAAATGAAAAATAAAAATAAAATTAAGCCTGCTAACTCTCTGAGACATATGAAAGGGATGTCTTTGTTCCGAGCAGAGCGAGTTGGCTCGTTCTGCTCCTTCGGCTTGGTTCGAGGAGGATGTGTTTTGCAGTCCTCCCATGATACTTGGCAAATTTAAAGCTGTCACTGTTGATCCTGCTTCTCTTTGTATTAAAAGAATGTCTGTGGTGTTTATATTATGGGGGAAAATGCTATTTCTACTGATTGTATTTTCATTGTCTCTTTTCTTATGACTGTAATGTTTGCCAGCAGCTGAGGGGCCACTTTGATGCTTGCTCTGATGCCATGGTTTATTGTGTAGCACAGTTGAGCCTAGGGTTTTCCTTTCTAATCGGAGCTGACATACTGGGTAAAAAATAAAGCTTTTATTTAATTATGGTTATCTCATAGAGTCTGCGTTTGTTATAGCTGATAGGGTGCTGGAAACCAAAGTTTGTAAATACCTACGTATGTTCTGGTTTGTTTCTAATCCCAGCAATGTTTTGCCTGCTTCTGTTCCTCACCCTGACCATGCACATGAGCAGGCTTGCAAACCTGTTTGTGGAGTGAAGATAGCAGGAATATGTGCATGCTACAGCCTCCGCCTTCTTCACTGCTCCTGCTTAAAGGGATTAGCATCCAGTGAAGGAAAACGAATGAACCTTGTTTCAGGAATTCACTCAGGGAAGGGAGTAGCCAAAATAAGCAGAGCCTTGGTGCTGGCGGCAGAGACAGAAGCAGCTTATCTGGGTTCAGGTGTGTGGTGTGATGCCCGCCTCTGCCTTGCTGCTGCAAGATGTGTGTGGGTTCGCCCTGGGTGCTGGTGTGTGTGGTCTGACCCTCTGGTACCCACAGAAAGACGGTTGCTGGCCCCCTTCCCCACCCCTCTGCTGAGCCCATGCTGAATGTCCTTGTGGTGATGCCAGGCAGAATTTGAGCAATATCCACTTGAACGTAGCTATTCCTTTTCTTCCTGTGTCTCATGTTTATTTGCAAGCTGATGAGAAACCGTTCTGTCTCCATTTTGCAGATGGAAAAGGAGGGACTTTGAGAGGCTGTGTGATTTGTCTGGGATGATGCAGCAAATCAATGGGGGGGAAAAAAAAAAAAAGAAAAAGGATCAGGCCACTCCATGCAATTTAGGGGTGCCTTTAACTGCCCCAGGGGCTTCCTAGGGGGAGGTATTCCAGTCCCCAAAGAGACAGCTTCCCTCAAAGGAGTGTTCCTCCATTATTTCTGTCAGAGTATTGCTGCTAACAGTGGAGAAATGCAAAATGTATTATTCATCTCTCCTACTTATAAAATCAATACCTATGAAAATACAAATACAATTTAAATCAAAGGGCGCTTGTTCAGTGCAGATCCTACTAATTAGGCATGATTTCCCAACAATTTCTTAAATTATTTATCCAAAAGATGGGTAGCAGGCACTTTCTGTGCCCCAGAGTGAATATTATAAACCTCTTGTCATGATACAGCAAATGTGAAATGTGCTGCAATGCAATATGATTTGTAACCCCGATGAACTAATGCAATATCAATAGACATCAATCTGTGGAAAAAATCTGTCTCGTTATAACATCTAACGAGATACGTTGAAAGCCAATAACCTTGTGAAATGGACATGCCTTGGTGAAGGATACAGATTGTGCTGCTAGGAATCAATTAAGACTGTAATACCCACCTGTGATGGAAGTTACTGAGCCACCACCACCAAAAAAGAGGTTTACATCATGCACAGACATCCATCATGAAAGCAGCTCCTTCTTGGCTGGCGGCTGGCTCTCTGAGCAACTCCACTGTCATATTTAGGCCTTTTTTTCTCATGCTGGCATTGCATATTCTAGTTCCAGAGTCAACATCTAAGCAATATTTCTCCCATATCTAGTTAAGGACAATTTTAAACAATGCAAAGAGAAGAACAAATGGTTTTGAAGAATTTTTGTGTACAAACTAGGAGGCAGATCTCCTGTAAAATGAAGGGTCTACAGTTGCTAGTCAATAACGTAGACCAATGCTCCGCAATTTTTAATCATAAGGACTTTTTTTAGGCAACCCCTTTGGGTATTTATTTTCAAATATAAACTCTCATTCGTATAGTAGGTCTTAAAAATTCAATCTTGCAAGCCACCCAGCAACTGAAAATCCTTAATTGCATTACATAAATGTATCTGCTCACCAAGTTGTTTTCTGTCAATGATTGAAAAGAAGTCTGAAATATTAGGCATTACAATTCAGATCTTAAACCTCTCCTCAGCACCTTCCTCTACAGCCATTGTAGCGACCAGGCTGCTGAAAAAGGCAACAGGATCTTGAGCAAAAAGCTGGAGTCGTCCAAAGTGCCAGCACATTTCAGTTACTGCAGCAGCCTGTGATCTTACTGCACCTTTGGCAGTACTTAGAGGGAAGCAAGGCAAAGCCTTAACTTGGGATTTCATGGCATTTTAAAGTACAAGTCAGAATTTTAATGGTATTTAAACCTTCCTTATTAGTAGTACAATAAGTGTCTTTCAGCTAGTGTTCAGCAAATTCCTTCCTGGTGGTCTGTAAAAGGCAGTTCTGAGAGTTACAGAGCTGGAGACTGAATGTGGGGTATGTGGCCAGCTCGGGAGTGGGTCGCTCTGCTTGATCTGATGGGAGGGCTTGGAGCATCTGAGGAAGTGCTGCATTAAGGCAGTGCTACTGCTTTCCTTACCATGGGCTGTTCAGGTAGTAGTGTTGCATGAATATGCTGGTTATGGAGGATTAGATCACCATCATTCAAATGTTCTTCTTGTGTTATTACTGCTTTTAATTAATGGAGATTTGGAAAGTATTTGTCTGGCAGGTGTGAGGAAAAAGGTTCTGTCCCAGAGTGTTTATATTAGGAATTCTAGGTACATCAAGTGAAGAGACAGTCCTATGATAATGTTTTGCACTTTCTCATCCCATTCTTATTTAAATTAGAACAAACTATCTGGAAGGAACATCAAACATTGCAACTACTGTTTAGTGGTATTTTCATTTTCTTGTCCTGCCTAATTTATTTCAGACATATTTAAAAAGTGTGTGTTTGTACATTAGCGACTGCAAAGGTTACCTAAATTAACACCACAGACTAATTTTGTTTTAAATGGAGGGAGGAGCACATCTGTTTCAAACAGCTTTGTAATATGCCTTTTGTGAGTTCAAAACACATATAGTAATGACCACTTAAGGGAGCTGCTACATGCACAACTACTTATTTGCAATAGTTTTAAGCAATGCAGCTATAAAACAGCACTAAAATTTTGGTGCATTGAAATAGGTTCCTCCTTTCCTCTCCCCTTGAAAATTCAGCCTATGTCACTGTTTAATGGATACACAAACATGAGTTTGTGTTCCTCCCCACGGCAGATGTGTTATTTGCTGTAGAACTGTTTGGATATATCTTTTATATTTTGTATTCATCTCCCTTAGAAAGAGGCATGAAATGTTTTGTAGTTGTAACTAACATTATTTTTCAGCCAGGAATTGTTATAATTATATAGCACTATAAATATAATTGAGATAACTCTCTAGATCATATCTCTGCATTGAATTTAGGGGTTAAAAGTGCTGCTGTTCATCACACCTGCTTAGGAAGGATATAGTTTGGAAATGATCACAAACATCATACCTCATGCAAGCCTAGATCAAATGGCTTACGTAAATAGAGAAATACGCCTTTTTCCATTGCTGTCCTTTCTACAGATAAGGATGTGTACAGCCTGCAGGTATCTACGGTGGGTAAACTGAAAGTAAACAGATAGAAATGTGTTCAACTGAGAAATTTCTAATGTAAACGGTTTTGCCTTAAAATGTGGAAGGATCAAAGAAATGCTTTGCAGAATAGATCCTCCATCTCAGGGAGGAGGCAGAGGACTGCAGTGGTACTGTCTGGCCTCTCTTGTAGTAGCGGGGGCTCGCCATCTGTAACGCACCTCTCCTGTGGCACAGGAAAGCGCTGTTAACATTCGTTTTTCAAAGGGAGAGCTGCGACATGGACAGAAATTAAGCAACCTGTCCATACACGTAAGGGAATTCTTTAAAAGAAAAGGATTTGGAGAAAGCTGTGTGAGGCTGGGGCTAACACCCTAAACCGTTAGCCAATCCTTGCAAAATTTATGTTGCCAAGTCTGTTGCCACTGAAATCTGAAAGCAAACATTAGCAGCCAAGAACATCATGCTAATTAATTGCCTCAGGAGGACACCATTTCCAAGATCTAATGAAAGATGGAATCCAGCTCCCATATGTCCCGCTTTATAGCCCAAGAAAATGTGCCTGTATTTTTTGTCGAAAGAGTGAGCAATGTCCAACCACACATCTCTCAGCTGAATGAAGCTAATCACCAGGCCCAGAGACAGAAATGGCCATTCATCAGCAACCAGACTGAAAAGCCAAACCAGGATCTGTCCCTGAAGAACCATTTTGATTTACCATGTTAAAGGCAGCTTCAGAAGGTGATTACTGAGCACCTCTCTGCTTCTGTGTTAGGAGAACAGTACCCAACACTGTGCATGTAGCTACTCTGCAACCTTGCCAGTTCATTTAAAATAACAATAAAAAGTTAAGAGTTAACATGTCATATTCTTGACAAAATACCGGAAAGAAAACAGAGGTCTCCATATCAATCAAGTCAACAGTATGTGCCAGCACTGCCTTGCTTGTTCTTGCTTGAACTTCAAATTGCTGTGAATCGGATGTTCGTACCAGGACACGTGTAGCTGCAGGGGAACAGTGAGGGCTGCAGAGAGAGGTGTCCTTATGGGAGCATGTCCATGTCTTGAATGTGGATATCCTGTCCTGGCATGGCTCTCAGATTTGATCTCTAGAGGCACATGGACTATATTACCACAGCAGTTCAGACGCAGATTCTCAGGGTCATCAGGGAGCCTCACACGGAGCGGACCGGGAGGCCCCATGCAAACCGGGAAGTGACAGGACTGTGGAGCAGGATTTGCCAGACATCAGCGTACACCCCAGGTCTTCATCCACCCAAACGCTGCTAGCATTTGTTAAATGGTCAATTTTTAGAAACGCTGAAAATTCTCACCTTCCTCCGTCATCCTTTATATATGATACATGTGGAACCGATGATCTGAAAAGAGTATCTCAACACCACGTTTAGTGGAAATGGGCACAGTGAAAGCAGGCACACATTGCACAGCAAAGTTTTTTCTTAAGTACTGAAGAAAATATATTTTATTCTGTGTTGGGATTAAAGAGAAAAAAAAGTCAAGGGTCAAGGTAAGTAATTGTAACACACCAGCCATTGTGCATTCCTTCACGATCTCTCTGGTTTGTAGAGAATAATGATATTTCTGAACTTCAACAACTTCCACACAGGAGGGCGCAGCATTTTGACAGGCCTCAGTAAAATGTTAAAATCATAAGGGTGGCCATTATGCAGCATGTGGGATAAAGTTAGACACAAGGTAGTTTTCTGAAATTGGGCTTTAACTTCACACTAGATTTTAGGTGACACAAAACTCCAAAGGCATTCCTGGTACTACTCCTTAAGGGATGAGATCAGCACTTATGGGTGCATGTTTTGATGACACAGCTCAGAAAATTGAAGTGATTTTTATTATGGAAGGATCAAGGTGATAAGAAGCATGTAATACATGAACAGCTCTCAGTCAGACAAGCCAAGAAAGGTCATAATCCATTATATTAATGTTATAAACGTTATCATAAATTGATAGCAGGATGGTAAACTGGTATTCTTGCACTTTTTGTTGTTGTTTTAAAGTGCTGCTGTTCTTAAACTTCACTCTGTCCTTGTAAGACAAGTTTAAATTTTCTCTCAGAATAAAGGACCTTAAAGATTTTCAACATAACGTAAGTAACATTTACATGGAGGTTAGAAAAGCTGTTGTATTTTTTTTTTATTATTATTTTTTACTTTTTAAAGTAACTGGCTGAAGTGTGTCAGCAGAATCCAAGACGCCGTGCACGGATGAGGGAGGAGAAACCAGCAATGCGATAATTCCAGGCTGTTTGGATGCTGTCCTCCATTACTTTATTTGAACCTTAGCCCCTTATTTTATAGGGCATCTATAAAGCAGGCAAGATTTATCACACTTTCAGAAGGTGTTCTGATGACAGTGACATTATGGGCCCTGCTCTCTAGAGCCAGCTGCTGTCCTACAGCTCCTAAATTCTCACTGCTGTTCACCAAAAAATCTGCACTGTGACTGTTGATCAGTCCATATCCTCATTTGTTGTGGTTACTTAGGATCCTTAGATCCTCTGGGATCTCCAATCATTTCTAGAGCCTAAGGGAGATAGATGTTTAGCTGGAGCAGCACACGCAGTGCAGCAGCAGCAACCACCTTCCCTTTTGGGTGTGGGTGCAGCAGAGGGGCCCTGGTATACAGGGGAGTGCCTTTGCTGGAGAATTTACCTGGGGACCTTCCTGGGGCCTTTCAGATATCCACAGGGATCTGAGCAATGCCCTTGGGAGGAGGCAGTCCAGCGGCTGTCAGCAGCACGTAGCTCCTGGAATTACCCCAGCTCTTCTCACCAGGGGCTGCAACAGCACAGTGCACCTGAGGAGGCTTTCTTCTCACCAGCACCACTGCCTGGGGAGCTGCATTCACTGCTGACCAGTTAAGGGCCAGGAGTAGATCGTTGCCACCTCACATAAATCTGTTCCCACCACAGGCTCCCAAGAGAGGGTGAGGGGTGACCTCTGAGCCCCTCCAAAACCAAAGCCTCATGTCCACGCTCGCTAACTTTACCCGTTCTACGAGGGAATTACATCCTGCTGGAGCATGGACACATCGGAGGAGAAGCAGCAGCCCAGCTAGCACCGGACAGCTTGGTTTCTGGCACCTGGGGGAGCGGTGTCACGAGCTCCAGAAATGAAAGGGAAACTGAAGGTGAGTTACCACTTCTTGTGTCCAAGGGGAACAGCAGGGTGAGTACTTCTGGAAAGTGCTGTGCTGTATTTACTGAGCGCATCAGACCAAAGCCATGGTTTTATGTCGGACTTAAAATTCAGCATTTCCAGCAGACTCATGCTGATGCATGGTGCGATAACATTGACGCAGGCAGGAGACAGCCACCAGTGAGTCACCACCAGCTTCCTCCAGACCTGGGTGCCTGCAGTAGGCATCCCGTGGCTCTGCTGCTCTGGCCTGTAAACATCCCTGATCTAGTCTAGCTTGTACAATCCACAGATAAACCGTGTTTGTACCATGCAGGCAGATGTTCAAAGTGAAACCAATATGGGCGAACATGAACTGCCTAAGATACTGCAAAGCCTTACTTCAAGTGTGAGCATAATGCCTGGAACCACAGGCAGGAAAATACATTTACAGACTATCAAATTATCTTGGGATAATAGTGTAATGCTTTTCACTGCTGTACTGTGTGTTCTGATAGCCAAGCAAATAATACTACAGCTGGAAGAGGACCAGAATTTCAAAGAGGGGAGGTTTTATAAGCAGAGTGCTTCCAAAAGAGCGACTTTTTTGTGTGTGTGTGTTATTTTTGGGTTATGTTAAAAACAAATACGGTTATTTTTATGACTTGGAACTGCAGAGTAACACCCTATGATAAACAAAACCTTTAGACAGTTTGTCTACTTTCTAACACAACCTGCGAAGTGCTTTTCACTTGCTCATGTGAAGTTACTTCTCTCTGCAACACTATTCTTTTGATCAAGTGTGTTTTCAGAACTGGCACGAACAAATCAAGTAGCTAAACAACTGTAGCAGTTTGCACACAGAAGTGGTTTGAATATAATTATTTTTTTTCAAGCACATTATTTGAGAAAACAGTTCCCTTTGAAATTTTGGGCTAAAGATATATTCTGTAGTGCTGTTTATGATCTCTCTAGAAATGTATGACACCCAAAGTGCTTTTGGGATGCTCCAAGGTATATCAAAGAGCATTAACTTCAGCACTGCTGGGAATGTCCCCAGATTCACTTACAAATACATATTTCTTATATACTGTATGTTAACTACAGCTAACATAGACTTGGTCACTGAGAATAATCCTCAGAGTAAGCCTATTAGGTGAGATTTAGCATCTACATGTTTCTGCTCACATCTGCTTGCCTGACATATGTAATCTGCCTGGATGTCACAGTTTACATCCTATTTTCATTGGAGGATAATGAAACTTGATCAGTGTCTTCATCTCCTTCCCTGGCTCTCTAAGAAATATTTCTGCTTGTCAGCTCCTCCTTACCAGCACTCTTTGCCACAAACCTTAGGCAGGTCCTTTATTAAAGTGGAGTACATGAAAGCTTGCAAGCAATCAATTTATCATTGTTTGTGCAAAAAGGATGCAGCAGTGTTACTTCAAAGACAGTAAGAAAGTAAAGGTGGTATCATAATTTCCTAAACTGGATTTTCTGTACTTCTCTCATGAAGTTCTGACATATTACTATTTTGACAGCAGCAGCTTTCTGAAGACTTATGTTTCCTTTTAATTCTTACAAAACTTAACTGCAGCCACTTCAGTAATTTTAGAACAGCTTAGTCCGAGAGGTAAATTAAAATTAGGGAAAATTAGACCGTTTCTAATGAGGTAGTTATTACACTGAATAATGATGATTATTGGTTCTGCTTAATAAAACTGTCAGCTAGTGCAAAATATATATTAAGTTAAATTACATTACATTATATTTCGATCAACTCAGAAATTCAGTGCCTTGCTTTCCCACAAACCGCGGGCATAACAAAATGTTAGACAGTGCTTCCTTTTCCAAGTACTTTGAAACATGAAGCTTTCAAATAAATCCCTTTAAAGCCCTGATTTAAGGCCCATAAGATGCAATGCGGTGAGGATTCATGCTGACTGCAGTGCCGTGTGGGCCAGGACTTCACTAAAGCAAGTGGTATGCTCTTCTACTGTCTGTGCTAAATATCTGCATAGTACTGTTGTGGCAGATATTTCACAGTATTCTTAGCCTGATAAAGAAAAATTTTTTGTCACATGCTTTCAGCCCCCTTCCTCACCAACCTCATCGCTTGCCAGTTTCCCTGCTCTTCCCTTTTTTCCCATCTCCCTGGTATATTCTGAAGTGGACTTCAGGAGGCGAACTATACTTTTTATTCCCAGGTGAAAGCAATGGGAAAGATTATCTGTTAGCTAAAAATGCAATTCTGCTGTATAGAGCTGGATGTTGGAGTCCCAGACACCGGGGGGTGAGGCAGCTCAGAGACATCGCTGGCCAGGGAATCTGAATGATCAGTACTTCTGTACTTAAGAGCAGGAGATGATATCAGGGTGCCATCAGCAAGGACTGCTGTACTGTGAGGTGAGCGGCGTCCCTTTGGGATGGTGACTGCCTGCCTCTGCGTCATCAGACTGGCGGCAGTAAACCTCCAAGGGGAAAGAGAAAGGCAGGGGAAGCCCAGAGACCGTGCCTGCAACCATGCCTCTGCTGCGCAGGGAGTCATCTAGAGGGACAGATTCCTGTGGAATGCTTTGATGTAAACTAAGCCACGTTTTTCTTACAGAAAAGGTGTTTGCTGTATCTACAGTTGCAGTATAATTTATAGATTTTGAGAGATTAAACAAACAGTAATGACTGCATGGCTGGATACACACCTATGCCAATCGACTTTGTGAGCTGGGACATGGAGGCGAGCAAGTCTTTACTTGGTGCACCATGAAAGCTGGAGAAGCACAGATTTTCCAATATAATTTTATTTCTTTGAGAGTGCAATTGCTCTTACAAACAGCAATGTGTTATCTCAAATGAGGATGATAACATGGTTAATAAGTCGCAGCACATGTAGTTATAAGGTTTTTATCATGCTTTGAAACATTTAGTAATCAACAAGATTCCTCCTTTTATGAAGCCCATTTTGTAGAGTTCCATAAACAAGGTTCAACAGTCACAATTTCATTAGCATTATATTGTTGCCATGGTAATGTGGTACCAATTCAATTGATGGGCTTTTCATCCTGGGCTTATTATAGAATTGCTGTTCTTGTCAAAGATACATCTATATGGAAACAGCAAACAGACTTCATAATCTGAATGTTAGCACAAAATTGCATCATATGCTAATTTGGATAGCAACATATCATGTTTTTGGCATCAGACCCAGAAATCATCTGAGACGAGATAGAAGTTACTAAACATCAAACATGGCAAAGTCTCATTCCAAAATTGGGAAAATTATTTTCATTGTTTGCTGCAGTATCTGAATTTGTTATCACAAAAGTGCTGGCTCTGCTGTGACCGTTCTGGGCAGTGCTGCTGGGGGGACAAAGTGTTGCAGGTGGTAATATCAATGGAAAAAAAGCAGCATCAAATGCTGAAGAACATAGTGTGAGCTGAAGAGATGTTGGTCCTTCTCCTGGTCACGTGTTCTGCAGCATGCTTTGGGGGAATCGCTGCCAAATTCAATGCCTTGGTTTCCTTGTCTGTAAAATGGGGAAAATGACCCCTCTCCCCCTGTGCGGAGCACCTGGTGTATACCCAGTGACAAGTGATATTCTGTACCGCTAAACATTGTTATTAAGTGAAGTAGCAATATTTTTAACAGCTCCAGGAAAATACACTGCAGAGATCTACAATTTGAGAAATGTCACTGGAGAATCTGGACTCACCCAGTGAAACACGGAAGAGTTGGCAGCGCGAGCGTGCGACAGAACATATGCACTTACGGAGGAGAGGAGAGATATTCACCTCATTAAAAATCATGACAGTTTGTAGGGTGTTGTTTTTTTTTTTTAAATAAAGAATGTTGTAGGCCACAGGGGAAGTTGCTGCAGCAATCTGAGCAAGAAGAGCAACAATATAATATAAGGCAACAGCAGGGTGGCTTGTTTATTGTATATAGAAACATTTTCTTGTATTTTTTCACTGTTTTGTTGATGATTGTTTCCTATTTAGGTAGGAAATACCTTTTTCCATCCTGACTCACAATGTTCAGTCTATCATTTCTTAGTTTAATCATGTTGCGTCCTTTACAGCAGCAAGGGTAAATTATAGACAAGATAGTATTCAGTATAATCAAAGATGTGTTCCACTTTATATGATAAGTTCTGTCTGATTTACAAAGGCAGTATCTTCTCCAGCTGAGCAAGGAAAAAGAGACCTTCACTTGCAGATAAAAAAGCACCTCAGAGGAGAGGCTTCTCCTCCATTAGCATCCTATTGTTCATACAAAAAAATAACCATTGTTACTGCTATTATCTGTCTATTTGCTTTTACAATGATATACTCAGAGGACCCAGCTGAGACTGGGACCTCCTTGTGCCAAGCACAGCAAAAACACGCGGAGACTTTATACAGTTTATAAGCTGAAGAGCCAGAAGAATGGCAAGAGGAGTAAGTAACTGGCTCAGGGCTGGAGGAGGCGGCAGTGGCAGAAGCAGAACAAGTCCCCAGCCTGGATCCCTTCAACTGGGATGCCTGTCTGACAGGGGGATGGGAATACTCTGCCAAATTTTGAGGATTCAGACTCTAACTCGTACACCCAGCCATGTTCTATCCCCTAATTTCAACAGCTGCATCTGTGCTGCTGAGCAGGGGCAGCCTGAGGCAAGGCTTGCAGTCAGACGTGCAGCCCACCCGTATTACCTATTAAAACACCTTCAGGCTGGCTCCAGGGCAACCCTGTTAATCCTCCCAGGGACAAAGGCTCAGGAATACCCTATGTTTTCAAGCATGTTCAAGGGCACCAGGGTCATGGTACCTGCCAGAAGAATATTAATGGGTTCCAACACCACAGCCGAGGCAAGAGGGCTCGGGCTTTCTTCCTGTGCGGTAGTGACTTTCAAATCCAAGCCTGAACAGATGGAGGGTGGGGAGGGAGGAGGTTTTGGTCACAATGGCAAAAAAAAGTCAGTTTGCACACGAATGTGAAGGCTTTGATAAGGAACATACATGATGTCATAGATGAGAACAGCATTGGCTTAGAGTTTTTCTTGTTTTTGCCCTCTCCCTTAAAAATACTTGTCATGTAAAATGGCTAAATGCTGGGGGAGGAAGGATTTGTCTTCTGATCAGTAAATAATTCCTTTTGCTATTTGGTGCCTGCTGACTTTACTGCTGTTGCAACCTTTTAAAATGCTTCCACAAAATGTCATTAGATTTTAGCTTTATTTTTTGTTGTTACTATTTATTAAGGAGTCTCAGAAAAGTTTATAGTTATCCCAACTTAACTTTTTAATAGAAACTTCAAATGATATGCTATTGTGGATTTGATCTCATGTACATATTGGTAAGAATTCTGATTTGTAGTAAAATGTGGTAGCCATGAGTCTGTTGTCACCATATTAATGAATACCAAAGCTGGCAGCTTTACAATAGCAATATTACAGTAAGCCTCTATTTTGAACTGTGGTTTCGCACAGTGACTGTGGTATTTGTGAAGATGAGGCTTTATCACCCAGAAGTGATGCCCGTTTTGATGGGATCGCAGGGTGACGGGGCGTGGGCTGGGCCAGGGCCGCGGTGCTGCGTGGGGAGCAGGGGGGCAGCGGGGGCAGAGCCAAGGCCAGAGCCACGGGTGGGCAGGGCCGGGCAGAGCAGCTCCCCTGGGTGCATTTAGGCACCTGTCTGTAAAAACAGGCCCTGCATGGGATGCTCGCAGCTGGTGGAGGTTTCAACCCATCTCAATGTTGCAGCCTTGCAGCTGGCATCTCCCGGACAGGCCCTCTCCACGCGTGGCCACCGCAGAAGCAGCAGAGCTGCGCTCTGAGGGACCGCCTGGAGCCGGCAGCTTCGGGGGCAGCACTGCAAGGTAGGGCCGCATGAAACCCCGGGCATCCTCCAGCAGTGCAGCCCTGCTGCCCGCACCAGAAGCTCCCAGGTCCCGCTGCAGAGCCCCATGTGTCTGATGCTCGGTGACCTCCCTGAGGGTGAGGGCTGCCAGAGCACCACCAGATGCACTGGCCACCGGCTTACCGGCCTCAGGGCTGTTGCTGAGGTCTTCATAGACACAGCCAAGAGGATGAGCAAGAAATAGTTTTATTTGTGCCACGACTTTTCTCGTTTTCTTTCCACCCCTTTTTTACATTGCAGGCTTTTTTTTTTTTTTTTCGTTCTACATAAGCTAATGGGAAGAAATAATGTGCCCTGCTCTAGTAATTTAATTCAAGTAATTTGTTTTAATTCTTATTGGGAGCGTTGGAAAGTGAAAGCTATTGATACATGCTTCACTTCTGAAGCACTAGAAAAAATTACCAGAACAGTTCCCTGCTGCTGATGGTTTAGGTGTTTGTAGGGAGAGGAATGAGCCCAAAGGGCTGGGCACACACAGAGGATGGGAGCTGTCGGTGGAGTGTGTGACAGCAAAGCTGCTTTTGATCTATTCCTGTGATTTTCCAGGTGAGCCTCGGACCTGCCCGTGGTTGGCACTGACTGACTTCGGCCCCACCACAGCAGACAGAACGACATCCCACGTCCCCTGGGACCCCGACCCAGCTCCATGTCCAGCAGAGATGCCTGTGGTGCCAGTGCTGCCTTCGCCCTGCTCGCTGCTGCCTGCCTGCCTCCTCCGCTGGGCCACGGCTCGGCCCAGCCCCGTCCCCACGCACTGCGCCGCCAGGCCGCCTGGCATTTCCAGCCATCGCAACGTGCAGCGAAAATGCAATGTGAAACTGCTAGCGTGGCATGAGCAGGCTGAGCTCGGTAGAAGTGCAATTAAATAAAAAGTCGTGCTGTAATACTGGGAGGCTGATTGGAACCACAAGATACCAGTGTTGTATCCTGCGGCTTTTGTGTTGGTAGATGCAGATTTTAGCCATTAGCATTTAGCTATACAACAGATAACAACCAGAGGAAATGGACCTGGGGATCTCCAGTTGTGAATAACAGATACATTTTTGCTAGTAAATTGTGGACCTGGTAAACTGCCAGAAGGAAACAATTGTTGAGATATGGAAGAATACAATCAGGCATTTAATATGTGTCAGCTTCTAACTATGTGTAACTTAAAGACACTCCCTGATTACTCACAATACATTTAAAACAGTATGTCAAGAGAGCTCTGACACCAGAGAACCCTTGCGTGGCTCTGTTGCCAACTCCAAATACAGGCAAGTAAATAAATAGCAATCACAAGACTCAACTGACGTATCTGTGCGAATGGTAACAAACCCAGGGCAGGTATCACAGTATCTAGGTTTGGTTAGAATGCTATAAGAAAAGAATGAGAAATAAGTAAATAATATGGTAATGTAAAATGTACCTGTTATTAACTTCTATAAAATCTTAACGGCTAGGATTTTAGAATGTGGTATTTAGGCAAATGTAAAGACAGCAACACATTAATTGTGTTTTTCTCCAGAGCAAAATGAAATCGGCATACAGAGCAAATTATAATACTTAATACTTCTAGGGCAAATTCCAGTTGAGGATCATGAAGTAATTTGAAAATATTAATGAATTAGCCTCACAGCTAGCTTTCAGGTAGATAATAATGATAATTATTACTACAAACAAATATTATCATTCTTGCTCTGAAATGAAAATTGAGGCACAGAGATTTTATGTATTTGTCCAAAGTGTTTTACTACTGTAACCATCCTTCTCTAGAATTATTGTATGTGAAGCGTATCCTTTTCCAAATACTGTATGCGACATGCTATTCAGTTTTTGAGCTCTAAAAGCCAAGCAGCTGAGCTTCCTTATGATACAGTGTCTGTGAACATCTCCATTTGCATTTGAATTCTCAAGCAGCAACAATCCTGCTTAAACGATATAAAGAAAAAAGGAATCATGAAAATCAGAGCAAAATCTGTCAAGCACCCATCTGTGAGTGGGTATCAGAATATCGCTAAGATGCTTTGAGGAACAAAGTTCACTCCAAGTCTAACACATAGTACTTTTTGTCTACAGAATTAATTCAAGATGGGTGAAATGAGGGCAAATAACATGAAAAACTGTTCCTCTACCGACAAATGCAGGAAAGCAGTATCTCTGCTGCAAGGGTGATCTTGTATTTGGTCCATGCACACTTGCTTAAATACTAAAGGGTTTGCATGGCACAATACTCAGCATGTTCACGTCTCCTTTTGATGGGCATGCATACCTACTGCTTCCTGGGGAGTGTTGGAGAGAGAGGGCTCTCTGGCCCTGGTAGGACGAGGACTTGGGTTATGGATGCTTGTGGCAAAAAGCAAGCTTTCATAGCCTGCTACCTGAAGCAGTGCGGAAACAAAAGGATAGACTCCATCCTGGTGTTGAAAATACTGCTGAAACCACATCTATTTCCTCCTGAACTGGAATGCATAAAAGTTAGGAACACTAATTTGGTAGGCTATTTGTATCTCCTCTTCAGCATATAAATTCCTGAGAGCCTTCGTCTTAGCTCTTTGCCCTCACACATGTGCATTTGGAATTAACTACAAGAAATAGGAGAAAGCTGGCATTAACATTATTCTATTGCACCATATTATTTTTCCTTCAATTTTTCAACTGTTAGAGTATGCAAATGTTCAGTTAACTGGTCCTCATGTTTTCTCTTTATTGAATTGCTTTCACTATGGCAAATAAATATTCATAAAGAAATGTGGACAATAAATCATTTCCAGTAGTTCAAAGCCATTTTCGTTCTAGACTGCATATATATTCAGCTGTGACTTGCTTTTAATATTTCATTCAAAAGACAGACTTGTAGAAGGACAATAATGATAATGTGTCAAGTAGTAATTAAAACAGGGGTTAATGATTAAAAACATTTTGATCTACATTATGCTCTGTCAAACTCTTCATTTCCTGTGTTTGCTAAGATGACTTTCCACTTGCTTTATACAGAAAGTCAAAATAAACTTCTTTTGGAATACACTACACAGAAGAAAAGATTTCAACCCTGAGTTTGTGAGGTCCAGAGCCCTTGCCATCTGTGGACTTTGGGTACATTTTCTCTACCACATTAGCAAGACAAAACTTGGGCAGGCACTGTTCCTCCCACTCATGTTGTGACTTCTCTGGGAAATAGGCCCACACGCATGGCACAAGGCAACCAGGAGCCAGCCCAATGTCTAAAGGCAAACGTAACCTGTCTCACCATTCAGATTTATGCTAAAAGCTGCAAAAGAAATACAAGTTATAGATACGTATGGTTTATACATTTTTGGGGTCTTGGTTCAAATCCAATTATCAGAGATAATTCCTTGTCTCGTTATGAGTTTTGGCCACCTAAATATACCCACATATTTGGCCCAAACTCGTTATCTGTCCTGATTTGTTGCTGATTTTAGGCCATGATTCAACAGAGCACTTATGTATAGTCTTAAAGGAATTGATTTAAGAAAGCATTCTTCTTTGTGTTTAATCTTGGGCAAACATTCAACTTTAAAATCGATGGGACTTATGATCAGCCCTGACCTTGGGGTCTAAGTGTTTGCTGAATCAGTGCATTGACAGAAACATACTGGAAAAGATAATATCCATGTCTAATCAGAATTATAGTCTCTACTTTCATGGGAAATTACCCATAGATAACACATTATTCTGCTCAAGAAATCCATTTTATAGCAGTTATTAGAAAACCTTAACTCACATGTTCTGTTTATGCCAGAGATACCAGAAGAACCGCGCCTTTCCTTGACAGTGTATCTGAACTATACTTTAAGTGAAAAAATAAAATGCAGGGAATGTGGTAGCACAAGGGACCATTCATAGTTATTTACTAAGACTTTCCCAATTGCCTACTGCATGCTGTCTTTTGGGAGATAGGCGGATGGATGGCGAAACAAAGCGGTTCTGAAATCCCACAGACTCAAAGACAATTGCATGTGAAATACCATATTATGCACTATCATACAAATGAAACTCCCTTCTCAGAACCACATTCATAAGGGATGCCTGCCTGGTCTACATATGGAATTTTGAATGATCACATGTTTTTATTAGACTGTGAAAATGAGAAGAGTAAAAAGTACATGTTTCTGATATTGTAGTATACAGGCTATACAAATGCAACTATGGCTGAATCTATGAGGTTACAAAAAGCAGTAGGTAAAATAATTGATGTTATGTTTCATGAAGATTTTGCTTCATGAAAAATCTTTAAAAATTTTTTTAAATCTTTTTAAAATTTTTAAAATCTTTTAAAATCTTTTTAAAGATTTTTCACACAAGTCATATTTATTGTAATATGAATATGGCAAACAGGGGCTTTTAGGTGTGGTTTATAGAGTTGAAATGCAGGCATAGGAAGGGAAATAAATTATGATGGATCCCATCATGTCATCTAATTTAATAAACAATGAGCACAGAGATCACGAGGAGATGCAGGAACAGCCAGCAGGTTCTATCTGTCTGTACAGCCACGGAGGGATACTGTCATCCACATTATTCCACTGCTTTATGGGTGCAGAGCTTAAGAGTAAGGAACATAAGGAGCATAAGGAACAGCTGTACAGCGGTGACCAGACTCAGTGGTGGAGACTCTCACAGTTACCTGTATCTACCCTGATGCTACCTACTCTTACTTTAACAGTGATGAGTCAGGAATATGCAGCTGCAGTACTTTGTGCTTATTGCATGCAAGCTCTCTGTACTGCCTGCAAGCCACTGAGCCAAGGTCCCATAAACCAAAGGGCAGAATGTAGAGGGAAAGCACAGAGGGACAGGACCTGTCGCCTCCTCCTGTATAATTCTCAAATTACCAAAAATAAAAAAGATTGGAGCTTCTGCCCCTTGTCTGTCATATCACCTACTCTACCCCAGAAGAAGGTGAAGTTAGAGCAAATCTGCGCTCTGAAGCAGATGCTGCTTCTGATAGGCTTCCCCCATATGGAGATGAATTGGAAATAATTTGCTTAACTTTAGATCACCTGTTCTCAATGAAATCATTTAGTGCCTAGCAGGAGCACTAAGCTTATAGTACTCAAGGTGAGGAGTAATAGGTCTTTGCTGGCCTGAAAGCCTGTTCCAACATGAAGGGTCACTAGAAGGTGTAATAAAGCCACACCATAATGTTGGGGTCCTCTTCAGCAGTTCTTTAGTTTCTGATGGAGTCTTTCTGACTTGGAGTTCTGGTTTAGAGGTGAGCTTTATTGTTGATTTAAGGGTCTGGGATTTCAGTTCTTTAGCTTTCCTGATATCTTTGATTATGATGTTGATTATGATGTTGTAGTGGTATTTCTATGGTACCTATAGCTTAAAGATCACAGGAGAAAAAAAAAAAAGGAAAAAAAAGAGAGAGAATGTGTTTTCCCTCAGTTTGGTAGTATTTACTGTTATGCTTTTTGAGGAATCGGTGACCTGCTCTGCTCTGTACCAACCACTATCCCTGTATGAAAGTACATATTTGTCATATTTGTTCTCGTTTTTAACTTATAGAGATCACTATTTGCATCTGAAAGTCCCTTTAGTCTGCCTTTTGGATTTATTTTCTTGTTTTGCTCCCTAATGTTGGGCAAAATTCTTAATAAGTATTGATTTGCACCTATTTTGGCACAGACAGGCTGACCTTTAACTGAAGTGCTGGCTGCTTAACTTTGCATCCTAATCACTTTAGCTTTCTTCATTATCCTTCTTTTACTAGAAGGCTAGCTTACTGTTTTCTGAACATATAATTTGAAGAAAGATGCTAAGCTATCCTGATCAGAAGGCAGGCAGGCATACAGATGCTCAGAGTTTGTTTTTAACAACAGTTTAGCACATACTCTTGTAGCTCCCCATGGAGCAAAAAAAAAAATTGTTCATTGTGATGTGTTATATCAGGTTAACTTCACACCCTGCTGTAGCACTTAAGTTAATGTGAGGTGAAATGCAACACAGAGTAACTTGATATGGAAAAAAAATACTTCTTAATACTCGTCTACAGAGGTGGGGAAAGGAAAAGTATTTTTCTCCTCTTAGCATATTTCCTTTTTTTCTAATTAAATGGAAACTGTGAAGCTACTGAAGATAAATTGAGTGGAAGGAACCTTGATCTGTCCTGCATTGCAGTTTAATTTTGTTACATCCAAAGCATGTTTATCAGAGGGATGTTTGGTTGTGACATTTTTCCTTTTTTTTTTTTTTTTTTTTTTTCTCCAGTGGTCTGGACCTTCCATAAGCAGGAGGATAATTCCAAGTTATAACAGATGCAGACCGTCCCCTAAGACTCAGGATCAATCAGACAGAAGGTGAACGTTCTTAACATCTTAAGGTTTACTTTGGTTTAAAAGTCTGCTTTGTGTTCTGCAGACTGATTAATTACTAAAATAAATGTTGTAAAAGCAGCTGTAGTATGCTTGAAAAATAATGAAATTAGATTGAGTTTGTACTCAAATGTGAACAGTTCACCACAGAGAAATAAGAAGAGGAGTCTACTAATGCCACGACAGTTGAAAGAGAAGAAGCTCTATATGGTAAAAAGGGCAAGTGAGAAGAGAGGATGAAGAAAGGGAGGTAGAATGGAGACGAGGGGAAGAGAGAACAAAACAGGGGACAAGGCTATTAAAGGCAGAAGCTTATGCCAAAGAAACATGCAGCCTTGAGGGGGTAAGTCTGTGATATGGCAGAAGAGGTCTTACTAACTTTCAGAGATGGTAAAAACACAATTGGAAAAGGAGGTGTGACAGCTGGTAGCAAAAATTTAGAAGGAAACTTAGAGGAAAAACATAAGGCTTGCTCTCATTATTTATATATCCTCCCACATCCCTTTCTTTTCAAGATATCCTATGGCTCTGTTAATGTAGAGGTACAAAGAGCACAAGTAGACATAATGGCTACTGTTTCTGATGTATCTTGAGACTAGATAGTTTGATTTGAGATACTAGTTTTCTGAACATGAGGTACAGGTAATTTATAAAAGCATAAGGGAGGGGGGAACTACTGTGGAGTGTATATTGATAGCAAGAGTGATATCTGTATTGTAGAAATTTCAGGTGCTCAGTTACTTAAATAAGATTCATGTTGTTACAATATTAATATTTGGCCCACATAGCCAATCAAGTTCACATTTTGAGTACTTTTCATTTTTTATATTTGATATCGCTGTTGTCTTCTGTGGAAGAAATGTAAATCCTACAAGTTGAGATATAAACAATTTCAGATAAAAGTTGGACTAGAAGAAACTACACATGCTGTTTTAATGTAATCAAAACCAGGAACCAGTCTGAATTGATCCTGTCTTCAGTGAAATTATCTGTACTAGAATGGGTCAGAGTCTCATGGCTTTGTCTGCAAAATGTTTAAAGGTCTCTTGAAAAACTGGTAGAAACTTAGCTTTTGTTGTGGGTTCAGCTTTGCCCCATGAGTACACTTATGTCAGCACCTCCCTGGTCACAATTCTGGGTGCTTAGACTCTGAGAAGGTGCTGCAAGGAGCATGTGTTGGCTAAAACTGTGTTTTGGGTTTTAAAAAGCCTGTTTATTGTACTGCTCTTAAGGCAAGAGATGTACCCTTCCTTCTGACTGACCACTTCAGTAGTTACTTAAAAAGCCTACAGGAGTTACTATTAGCATGGTTTCAATATCACTCATGATATAGAAGTTGCTGTTCTTGCTTATTTTCAACTCCTTTCACACACCATATTCCTTTAAGCTCAGCTCTTTGAGGGTGGTGGGACATGACTGCTTGTGGAGTCAAGGGCTATTTAGCCGTCCAGAAAGATGGTTCAAGAAATCTTAATGCAGATGGATGTCTTAGTAGGCTCATGTCATATGCAGTAGCTTCCTCATCTGAGGAGAAACTCTTTACACCTTGGCTTTGGATGGCTAAAGACATCCTCACTGGAAGATGTAAGGCTTTGCTGCAGCTATAGATGACTGGGCAAAATTAATCCCTCAAAGTTTCATCAGCGAATGCCTTGGTTTATGAATATGTACTGTATTTTGAGACAGAAACAACAAATACTGCAGGAAACACCAAATAATGATGATGCTGGGCTTATAGAATTTTTCAGTATACAGAAATTAAATACTTTCTAAATTGAAGAATGGAAAACACATGCTGTAGTTCTGAAAGTTGTTGCAAAAGAAGCTTTAATCCATCAGCATTCCTCTGATGCTAAGCTTACTGCATTACCACCACTCTCCTTCGCCTCCTCTTCTGGCACTGTGAAGGCACAGCTAAGGACGCTGAGTCATCTGTGGAGAAATCCCATCCATGATTTGAGGCAGGAACAGTGTAGAAGCAACCATTGTTCTCAGTAGCAGCTTCTCGGGCTGCTGCAGAATAGCACAATTGAGCCCAAACTGAGGAGAATCCGGCCCTAGATGTTCCCTTAAAATAAGATGTGGATGATTTGGTTTACCTTTTAGGTTATCAGAAGTTAATTGACTTTAAATTCAATAAGTATTGATTAAACATAACCAAGAAGCTTGCCTCCGAGAAACTTTCCAATGAAGGTTTGCAATCTTCCCAGGACTCAGTGGTACTTTGATGAATAACATTTTTAGTGGGCTAATTTTCTAGCTAATTATCATCAAACACCTAGACAGACTTTCTGCAATATTAGATATGCTTTGAAAATAAAATGTCTTCAATCATGGGCACAAGGAAATTGCAAAATCATTGGTGTAGACTGTCAAATCTTGAACTAGTTTATTACAATATTTTTGGTGGTAAAATATAACTTTTCATAGCTGGTAGATAGCAAGAATAACATCACTGCTTTTGAAATTCAAAATCACGATCCACAGCCATAGCCCTAAATCACATCCAAAATTAAATGAAGTTATGGAAATCTTAATTTTCAAATCATATTTTCCTCCAACTGAATATGGTTTTGGTGAAGAGATTCTATGCATTTTTGATTTTTTTTTTTTCCAAAGTGCTTTACTTAAGCTTTAAAGGGTGTGGGTGGAAGGGGGGGAGGAGGGAACCTACAATACAGATTACCAAAATTCACAAATGTGTAGAACTTAGAGCAGTTGTTATCCCAAGTGTACTATTCCTGTTACAGAAACACTTCAAGGTTATGCTTAGGACTAGTAGACTAGAAATATTTATGACTCTTCATTTTGTTCTGTGGAAGTAGTATGAGATGGAGGTACAGACTTAAAAGGAACAAAGGCCTTACTGGAGGAAGCACAGCCAGCAATGTCTCTCTGCACGACTCTGCATCCTGCTGATTCTAAGGCTTGTCCCTTGCAGGATCACAACCTACATCTGTAGTGCATAGCAATTCCTCAGTATCCCATTACTCAAGCAATGTAACGTCAGATCCAAGGCAGATTCTGTTACCATGGCTTTAACGATAGGCCCCGCCTCATTTTTAAATGACTGGTATGTACTTGCAAAGCATATAACCCAAAAACAGAGTTGACAGTTTAAGTATATGATGGGAGAATAACAAACAAGCGTAACAAACAGATGGGCCAGCCAGTCTGTTACAACGTGGTTCAACTGCAGGTCTGGCTGTGTGCGGGGGGAGCTCCTTAGTCAATCTTAATTGCCATAGCTTCATTGACTTTGGTATTTACAATAGCTTTATTTATATGATGATGATTAATTTCTTCTGTGACTGAGGGGAAAAAATAAAACCTTTTACATCCTATAATATTATGATCATTTCAGGTTTATAATGAATGTACCCACTGACAGTGGTATAGGTTCTCTTCTGTCAATAAGTGTGAAATGACAAGTGTGCATATATATACAATCTCATCGTCGGTATTTGACAAGCTTTAAAAAAAAATGTTTTGGCTATAGAAGCTATCAATATAGGTGTTGAGGCATGTGGGAGGGATCCTTCAAGTTTTTGTAATGTTTGAAGCAGGAACTTGCTGTGTGGGCTAAAAAGACTTTCTGTCCTCTTTTTCTCCATGAGTCCAACCAGGTGGAAATAATGCATTCCAAGTAAGCTGTTGTGGTTGTAGTCCAGCTAACTTCAGGTACTTTTGCAGGAAGGTTGAATGCAGTTCAGCCAAAACTTTCCACGGTAAAAGATTATTCCGCAGTTAGAATAAAATCTTGGATGTGTAAGTGCTACCACAAAAAAGTGATAAAGTGATAATTGGTGCAAACTTGAGGAAGGAGCTCTGCTGCACATAATGTTTAAAACAAAGAAAAGATGAGCAACAAGATACCCAGATCACCAACAAAACCCCAAATCTTTTACTTTTATGCTCATTTGTGTAAGAGCTCCACAAAAGAGTTCCAAAAAAAGAGTTCCACAAGCACCATCATATACATCTTTTGAATATCTGACTGTGCATGAGGTAAATAGCACCTAGAACAATACAGTAATTTTATGTTAAGTATACATTTCAGTCTTCATGAAAGTTGTTTTCCTCTGTGAGACTTCAAATATACTGGGGGTGGGGGGGGGAGGGGAGTAAAAAAAAAAGTGATAATTAAGACAAATGCCTTTCATACACACTTTTACAAATGTTTTATAAGGTTGGCTGGCATTACGGATGCAAATGGTAAAGAACAAAATGGTAGAAGAACTGATTTTGGAGGAAACAAAAACAAAAATTAAATTTTTGAATCTGTTTGAAATCCACAGTTTTAGGCATGAGATCAGAGTCTTATTTTATTTAAAATCCTGCCTTATTTTGTGTGAATATTTCTTTTAAATGTGCTGTATCTTCTATAGCAGTAGTCATTTTCAGTGGAAATAACATGGTTTACGTTGGACAAAGCTTGTCATAAAGGGTTAACTTCCAGAAGAAAACTGTTTTAATTCAAAGATTTTTTTTGATCAAATTGACTCCACTTGATCTGATGTAGTGATCTAATATGACCTTGATTAAATTAGAAAATAATGATGCAGGCTGTTTGTCCTATTGACAATTACTCTCTTAAGCTAGGGTGGCAGCAAAATAATGTCTTGTCCATATTTTGCAGAGACCTTGGGTTGGAATTAATTTCTCCTGTTCATTTCAACCTTGACAAGGCAATAACTGCGGCGATTGTGAAGTTAGCTATTTCTGAAATGGTGAAATAATCTTCTGAAATTTGCTCAGAACAGTCCAAGACAGATGACTAGCTTGCCATCAACCTAGAATTTTAGCAAGGACAGAGGGATGCACTCAGAGGTTGATCATATTACCTGAGCATCACTTCTCCAGTCAACTATCAAGGCTGTGGCTCGTTTCTATCCATTATCTTACATCAGCATTAGAGAGTTACAGCCACATTCAATACCTGAAAGTGGAAGTCAGGTCTAAGCAGTTGAAAAGGTCCTGGGTACATGTCAGCTCTACAGCAAGGTAGGGAAGATAAATTTACTTGAATTATCCTATAGGAAACTTAGTCAAGCTTTTGCCCTTTTTTACTCACTAGAAGCTACAGAGCAAAAAGGGTAATGGCCTAAAATGAGAACTCAAGTTACCATGTGTAACTGAGTGTAACATAAGGTAGTAATGATTACTCTTATATCTGCATTTCTCTATCTTGGTGAAAGGGCAGATATAGACTTATTCGGGTTACTGATGAATAAATATTGGTTGTTTCATTCCAACTTCCAATAAGAAAACATCCACAGTAGAAGTCTGTGTGGTTTTGTTTGTGCATATATACACAGGTGCATGTGTTTATACACGTACCTTCCTAGCAAGCTCTATCTCTTATTAATGGGAGCCAAATGTGCACATTAGAGTGGATCCTTATGTTTTTTTGTGAATCTTAACATATTTTAGTGGGTCTGGTTAAAAGGTTATGAGCAGTAATTAAACACTAATTGACAACTAAGTGAAATGTGCATTCACAGCATGTAAGAACACAAATTCTAACACACAGTGAGCTGCCTTTGATAGTGTATTAACTATCTGACAAGGAGTTGATGTTTTTCAACAACTGGGAGGTGACAAAGTTGTTGTAGGGCTTTAGCAAAGGAAATGTCGGGCCTGGTATCGCTTTACAAGCTTCCTTGGAGTTTTGGGGCCTTTGTCTTTGGGGCCTGGATGTTTCCATCCCAGGCACTCCATTATCTTACAATTATACAATGTAAAGCACCAGAGAACCATTTTTTTCCTAACAATAAGTCATTGCTTGACTTGGCTTAAACAAAATATTAAGGTTGCTTATCTGTGTTTATTAGTGTTGAAGGCTGTTAAAATACTGTATAAAACCCAAGATAGGTAGAGGTCTGTTGTACTGAATACTGTAAAGACTTGGAGAAAAGTATAGCCTCTTTTCAGAAAATGACTTTCAGGTTGCAGCCTTTAAACTGTTTAAATATTTTAAAAGGAGCAATACACACTTACTGTGTGGCCACAGATGCTGAAGTTGCAGGACAGTGTAAATCAATTGCAAATAGGTGGAACTCTCTATGGGAAGCAACTCAGGCATGCAAAGAGCTTGGTGAAATGTGTGGAGTTGTTTAGTATTGACATAGAGCACTATTGGAGAGAGAAAAATACCTTAATGGCAGTCCAGTATGTATTTAAGTAACGTGAAGAATCCAATTGTATTTTTTGTGTAGAATAATAACTCTAGATGAGAAAATGTTTAAGATAATGCTAACATGCTCTGACACAGATAAACAACTAGTGTGACTTGTAAATTGTTATCTGTGTGCAGGCATTCTCCTTTGGGAATGTTATGCATTTATATATATGCTACGGAGAAGGAAAATGCTCACATTAGGAAATTGTGCAAGGTGGCAACTGTGAGTTTACCATTAAAACTAAGATTTCTCTGGTAAATGTGCCTACCGAGTTGACTTTCTCTAGGACTAGCATATAGCACCAAGTAGCTGCTGTTTTTATTTTTTTTTTTTAGTTCCTGTCTCATCAGTACTTAATAGTTGCGCAATTATTGTCAGACTTTTGTTTGGTCACAGGGCATAGCTGAAGGCTTTAAAATAATACTAATCTATCCTAAAGCTGCTGTTGCTGGTCATTGGGCATTGTCAAGTTGCGTTGAGATTTCAGCCATGATAAGGATGGATGTATTGAAAAGTCAAAGGACTAATTGCAATTACTTAAAAGAATATCAGTAGTTCAGTGTCCCTTTAGGAAATTACAAACCTGTTCTTTTGAACTACTAAAGAAAAACCTAAACACTATCAGTTTTCGTTTCAGGTATGTTAATTTGGTGGTAGTTTTTCTTGACAGAATAGTCATCGCTTAAGCAAAAAGCTGATTTATTTGTCAAACATTCATTTCATGAGCTATTTGAAAAGCTGTCAAAGTTGAAACCAGCTATGCTGCAACTATGAAGACTGGTAGTAAATACTAGAGGTTTTCTAAATAATTTGAGAGACCAGTTTTTACCTTTTTTTTTTAAAAAAAAATAAATAATCTTGATGCTCCTGCCATTGCTGGAAAAATTGAAATACTAATAGTTCAGTGAATATGCTTTTTGAGTTCTACATTTTAGAGATTGACTCTTCTCTCACTGCATGCTTCCCTTTAAAACTAAGCACAGAAGTAGTTACTTTTACATGGTCATAAGCTATGCAGCAAATCACCATCTCTAATAACTGAATGGAGAAGTACCCGCTGTTGCCAGAAGTTAGGTATGTAGTAAGCCTTTTCTCTAATGTTTTTGTAGTCTGACTTCTTGAAGACTTAGAAACCTCTGCAAGGGGAGGTGAGGGTTGCAAGGCCAGCTGGAACAAGAGCCAGCTGGTTGGAATCAACAGGGACTTTTACATCCCAGGAGGACTCAATATCATTGTCATACTTCTGCTGTACAATGATCTGGTTCTGAACCAGGTCTCACTTGAAAGGCAGACCTGACCCTTATCAGAAACCTGTTGGACATAAAAGATAGAAATAACACAGTGTATTGGGCCTCATTGCAAATGATTTGATCCTCCAAAACAAAGTTTGTTTTATGCTCTTCTTATCCCAGAGGTGCAGAAAATAGCAGCCTTTGCTTTTAACACCCAGGATTGAAGGAGACAAATGTCACAACCCTGGCACCACAATAGGATGTCTCATTGTAAACTCAATTATTCCAAAATTGAAGATTCAAAAAAAATCATTTTTTGTCCATAAAGAATAATGTGGTCTGATGTAACTGAACAGCTATTCAGTTTCTCTAAAATGATCTCCAGCATACTCTTTTTGTAAAGTAGTATAGATGTAAGGAGGAGGAAGTTGAATGCCCCCAAGTCCCATCTTTATCTGAGATCTCTAAGAGCTTTTCTCCAGGCAAGACTCACATTAAATGTATATATGTTTTACCTTATGCTGGGATTGTCTGACTATTCTGCCTAGCTAAGGTCCAGCAAAATGTGAAGCACATTAGCGGAATGAAAAGAATGAGGTGCCTGTGGAGAAAAGGCTCTTGGATCAGTGCAAACCCAGGTCATTGACTTAGCAGTTCTCAAGCTTAGTAATAAATATTGGATTTGTCTACAGATGTCATCACTGAAAAGTGGAGAAAAAGCCAGATTTTTCTATCCCCTAAAATATCCTACAGAAACATTTGGTGGCATTTAAAAAGGAAAACATTATGCTATGCCAGAAACAAGTTTTACTTTTTAATATTTCTTTGAATTGCATGATAGTGATTATCAAAAGATGTTTGTGGTGTGAAAATGTGGGTTCTTTTTGCTTAATTTTTTTTCCTCAAGATAATCATGTTGAAACTTGTGGTCCTTACTACATTAAAAATAAAATTATAAAGCAGTTTAGGGAGACAAGCTTTTGTTTACACTGCCACAGATGGCTGGAATAAATTAGTGGTCTCACTAAAGAACAGTTCATTTTAGTTTAAAATGCATTTGGACACTTATCAAAGCTCACATGGTGGCCATTTTGTTATTTATTCATCTATTTGTGCTTTACAATTCCATGCCCAAAGGCTGTCTGAGTAAGGTCAGGGTTTTCCCCCTAACAGAATTAAAAAATACGTATATCTTATGCTTAAGAACATTAGTACTCCTGTACTGTGCCATACCCTGGGTTATCCTGTGTAGCTACCCTTTCTGAAGAGCACTGCCCAATTGTAATAGAGCAGATTAGTAAAGCAAAATCATTAATGTGAATGTTTTAAGCTGGACACTTTTTGTTAAATTGATAAGAAAAATGCATAAAGTTGTAATTGTATGTCCCCCAATATCAAAATATTGCTATTTAGGAGAGGTAGTGGAAGCAAGACTTCTCAAACTAACTTTTGAATGCCAATCCCAATGGATTGGATTAGGATGAAGGAGGGCGAAGGGTGACAGAGTTGGTCTATGAATCTTAGACTTTTCAGAAAACAGTACAGTAAAACTTTTGCCTCTCACACTCCAGCTTCACATAGTAGATGCACTTGTTTCTTCCTTGACACAGTAGAGTGAAGATGTGCAGCAGATGTCTTCAGGGTTGATGAACCTGACAGTGGAATCAGTGGAGCTCTTTCTTTCAACTTTACGCTAATAGTGATTTAGAAGCAATCAAACTCACATCTGAGTTGCTGTAGGGAGTCTTCAGAGGAAGCCTGTCATCTTCATGGCATTTCGTTAATTTAATTTCTCTTGGACCATTTGCATATGGGATATATCATCTTTAGACTGTTGAACATGGAAGTTGACAAGCCAGACAGAGTAGAAGCAAATAACCAAGGTGTAAATCCGTGCACTGTCATAGATGCTCAAAGAAAGTATAAGACAGCAACTTGGGCTCACTACAGGCTTTCTGAAATCCCATGAATTTGAGAGACAAACCCCCTAAAGTGTGATGAGCAATCTGAGTTGCTAAATCAGGCATACAGGTGTTGGTAGATGTTAGCTATGAGACTAACCATCACTCTTCATGTGCAATGAGATGAGACTGGGCCTGCAGTAAAAATCATGTGTGATTAAAGACAGTACAGTGGTTGTAAGTTACCAGCTGCACAGCAAATTATAGTCTGGAATGTCCTGTCTTTCTAACACTTGAACTGATGTGAATTAGGGGCATTTTTGAGGAAAAAGTGGGAAGTTACTTGTATGATATGTCAGTACACGGAGACCTCTAGGCTCACTAATAGATCACTGCCAGAATTTGAATGCTGAACTTTCAGAGCTACAGTTTAGCCTTTAAACTCACAGATTAACTACTGCAGTGGCTGGAGGAGGAACCTCTTGTTTTAGATTGCAGGCTGTGTTCCTGGAACCATTTGAGTTTGAAGGGCATGGCCTTGCTTGCTACTGACTGCTCTGCCCTCCCAGCAAGACAGCCATTCCCCACACCAGGAGGTTGCTGCTGTGGTGGCAGTGACTGCCTGAGGGCTTTCTGAGAAAGTCCAGGTGCAATTATTTCTTTGGCATGTGTGCAACTTTTACTTGAAGAGCACAAGGAACAAAAGGTTTATGGCAATTTTCAAAAGCCTATAACTCAACCAGGCATCAACAGCATTTCATGCCAGAAGTGAAAGTTAGGTCTTCAGCACCTATGCTCTTTCTGACGCATTCAAAGCCCTGCTGGGGGAGGGGAAGGGGAAAACAGTCTTAGCACTCCAGGGAAAAGCCTGAGCTATATTAGGCTGTGTAACATTTCTCAAAATTTCTTATAACTTCTGCTTTAGGAAAGTGGGAATACTTCTATTCTGATGGATGTTGTGCACACCTCCATTTTTTGCTCATTATTTCCTGAAACAAAGTTTAGCTGTATAGATGCTCAGTGCTGATCAGAGCATTATTTGCCACAGTTGTGAATCCAGAGGCCACAAGAGTGATCCAAGGGAAGGCCAACCTTCTGGAGCTGCTGGGTGGAGCTGACACAGTCTGCCTGCCTGCCATGGCTTACAGATAGGCCAGGAGAAATGTGTTAGGCAGGTGTATGGATACATCTCCGAATCCATTTCTCTGACCCGTACTTACTGGCAAATAACCCCTGCTTTATTTGGAGGGGAAAAAGCTACTTCTATGGCATTTTGAATGTTCAACAGGGCAGCGATCTTACAGGTGTCAGGTTTGCTTGACTTGGTAGGTAACGTGGGAGTAACGGAGGACTTATAACCTGCAGAGCTAAAGAGAAAATGGCTGTGATATCTTCCCAAAGAAGTGGAGGCATCTCAAAATGGTGTTATTTATAACAGC
This sequence comes from Anas platyrhynchos, assembly GCF_047663525.1. Lineage (NCBI taxonomy): Eukaryota > Metazoa > Chordata > Aves > Anseriformes > Anatidae > Anas > Anas platyrhynchos. The sequence continues at coordinate 9,949,847 of NC_092594.1, read as the reverse complement.
TGAAAACCTGGCAGGGCATAGGATAACTAGAGTCCAGTGGCTGCTGCTAGCCTCTTCTAATATAGCTGTGTATTTAGAACAAATGTATGCAAACATGAGCTGTAAACAGGTGGACACAAAGCAGTGTATTTCCTATATCTGAAAATATTCCTTATGAAAAGTGACTCGGGCTTAATACACTTGTATAGCCCATATACTGCTGTAGGTCAGGAACAAACACTCTGAGGAAGCAAGCTAGCACCAGAGACCACTGAGCCACTCGGCAAAGTTGATATTAATGAAATGTTACAAGTAAGTGCTCAACAATGCAGGGAATGCTGCTTCTGATTTTCTTGCCAAGAGTTTAACTGCTTTGCATGGGTGATTGTAATCAGCAAGAATTGTTACATGATAGTGCTGGAAGAGACTTGAGGAAAGAGCTCTCACTTGAGACACAAAAGACCACAACCTTATTTTTCCACATCTTACGAGGCAAACAGTCTCCACTGGGCATCTCAAAAATGCTCATTTATGGAGATAGAAATATAATTAGGAAAAAAAAGTTCCATGCTCTTCTGAGAGAGGCGTTCTCTCAAGGGACCTGAAAGAAAGAGGAAAGGCAAAGCTGTTTTCTATTGCACCCAAAGGGACATGAGTGTCAAAGCTACTTACACCTTTTCAGTCTTCTTTTTTTATAAAGCAAATAAGAATGGGAAACTCTTTAAAAAAAAAAAATAAATCCTTTTCATACTATAATAAAGAAGGGTAGGTTTGAAAGCTAACTGGATAAAATGAGTACTGTAGAAAAGCATGCTGAGGGCCAGATCCGTAATTCTCTTTGGAGAAGGGAGAGAGAAAAATCAAGAAATTGCTTGACCCGCGAATAAGAAAATCAAAGACTGGATGTAATTGAAACTCCCGTATTCTTGTGAAATGGAGAGAAAAGCTCTGAAGCACTTTTGGGGATCATAGGTAGGGCTACCTGAAAGTGCTGTCTAGAGACTGATGCTGTGATCTGCTGAGTGTTTTTGTTTTCCCGAAGGGAGAACACTTGCTTTTGCTGTCTTAAGGTAGCAGAGAAGACAGGAAGACAGACTTCTATGTATATATGTTGCAATGGGAATGTTCATTTCAAAGATACGGTAAATATTGTCTTTGTGGTGTTAAACAACCACTCTCTGAGAGAGAGGAGAGCGCGGAGAGCGCAGCACCCGGCTGCTGGCCTTTGGGGCGCTCCCTCTGGCGGGGGAGCAGGGGGGGGCTGAGGGAAGGTTGAGGCTCCCCCGAGGAGCTTCGGGGACACCCCGGGCCGGGGCTAGGGCTTCCCCTCTGCCCGCTCCGTGACCCCTCGGGGCGGCCCCGGCCCCGGCCCGGTCCCGGCGGGGGGCGCCCGCCCACTGGGGCGTTGCAGGCCGGGCTGGCGGCTCCGCCTCCTCCCGCGCTCCGCTCCGCTCCACTCCGGGACTGCGGGGAGCCGGGGGAAGGCGGTGGCGGTGCGGACACCATGGCTCGGGTGCTGAGCCGGGACCCGGTGGACATTGAGGTACCCAAGCGTCCCGCCGGGACGTGCGGCTGGCGGGGAGGGGGCTCAGCCCGGCGGCGTTGCCCGGCAAAGTTTTGGCTGCGGCGGCCGGGGGCTCCGCTCCGCCGTGCCCCGAGGGCAGCCCCGGCACCGGGCAGCCTCGGCCCTTGTCCGGGGGCGGTGTCCGTCCCCCCCACCCCCCCGGGAGCCGCTTGGGGCTGCGAGAGGCTCCCGGGCGTCGCCCCGGAGAGGGGCGTGTGGGGGCGGTGTCTCCCCTCCTCCTCGCCGCCCCCGGGCCTCCCTTCCCCTCCCCACCCCTCCCCTCCAGCTTGGCCGAGCCCCTTGTCCCCGGGACGGGGTCAGCCCCAGCCCCGCCGCCCGGGCAGGGTCCCAGCGGGGCGGAGCAGCTCGGGGGATGCTGAGGAGGCTTCGGGGGGGCCCCAGCGGGGCGCAGGGGGCGGCCTCGGCTTCGTCCCCCGGCAGCGCCCTCGCTGCCAGCGCCCCCGGCCCTGGGGCTTTGGTCCACGCTCAGCGGTGCCCGCTGTCACCTTGCGCTGTGCCGCTGCCACGGCCCGGCTCTGAGTTTCAGTGGCTTTGGGGAGCCCAGGAGGGCCAAGTGGCAGTGCACCGACTCATCTGGAGGTTTCTTTCCAGCCCGACACAACTTTTTTAGCCGTGGCATGCCGCGCAGGGGGAAGTGGCAGGTCTGGGGGAGCAGCTCGCCGTGGGAGCGGCACACGCAGCGGCAGGGTGACTCCTGCCAGCAGCTCTTGTGCCGTGTCCCAGCCGAGCTGCTCCTCAAACCGTGCCCCATGTCCAGAATTGCCTTACAGACACTGAGAAAACTGAACCGCGGAACGGGCCGGAAGAGCAAACTTGTCCGAGTCCTCCTGGAAGTGAGGGAGGCACTGTGGCAGGGAATGGGTGCTGACTGCTCTGGGTTCAGGGTTTTCAGGGCGGCAGATCTGGGATTTTTCTTTAAGTGTTGAAGATCATTTTTTTATTGCAAAAGTTTGATTTCAACAGTAAAGGCTTTTGAGTACTTCTCTCATTTTTTTTTTTTTTTTTTTTTTTTTTTTTTTTTTTTTTAATTTATTAACACACACTATTTCCTGGAGTATTGTTTTGCATTTGTAGGTGAGTGTGACTCATCCAAAGGCAAATATGGTGTTGTGGGGCCACGTGTCAGTAGTAGTAGCAGCACTATGTGATAGGGAAGGTGGATTTTGAAACAGCCTAGTGTTTGTGTTGCTCTCAGGCTGCAAATGCAAACTTTCCTCAGTATGGTCCTGTGTCACTTTTGTTTGCGATGTTCATTGAAATTAGCAAGAAAATAAAGGCAGGCTACTTCTAACCAAACATATTGTCGTTTCCCCGTCTGTTTGACTAAATTTAGTCACTGTATGATTTGTCTCCCAGATGAATATATCAATAATTACTGATAGTCTAATTGCAACTCCCCCTGCCCTCCCCCATTTGACTTCTTTTGGGGAAAAAAGAATGTAGTGTATTTTCCATCAAAATGTATTTTATTTTTATATTTGAAGTAGGGAAAGTGTATATTAGCTAAGCCTATATCACTGTAGAGAAATAACTTTCATAAAATCCTCTGTTCGGTTTTTATACTTCAGCCAAGAAAGTGACCAAAACATTCAAGTTATGCTCCTAGGGCTCACATTGATGCACTTCCCTGCTCGACAACCAGATTTCTAAGAATATTTATCTCAACGGTTGGCCTCTCACACAACATAGTTCATATAATTAAAAGATTAAATGTGACCTTTGGAGTGCTGATTCTGCTTTATAATTCATTTAGATAGCTAATGCCATATGAAAAACTGATGTCATTGGTTAAAGAGGAGCCAAGAATCTGTGCTAGGAGCTGCTAAAATCACAGCCAGTTCTCAAGTTTAAAAAAAAAAAAAAAATCCAGGAAGTTGTCCCCAAGGAATCTCATCTGCCGTGGTTGGCTTAGCCATAGCACTGTCTTACTAAAGAGATGAAAAAAAAAAATCACACAGATGCTATTGTTCTAAAAGTCTACTTCTGCATTGTGGGGAACTAGGAGCTTTTGTGATTAAATATAAGGTCTTTTCCAGGAAATGTTAGTTGAAACAAAAACAGTGAACAGACATACTCACAAAACCGTAATGCTTTTTTTTTTTTTTGTTGGTATTTGTAAATACTCCAGATATTATTTACCAACCTCATACATACACCTCTTTCAAGAATACTCTGGGAAAGAAATCCTTTTTTTTTTTTTTTTTTTTTTATATTAATCAGTTTCTTTAATATGAATGTATGTAAACCATTCATAATTATTTCTCTTGGAAACTTTAGGGTTTTTTAAAGAATTAATGTGTCAGATCAAGTACTCAAGAATTAATGAATCGCTAAACTGTGAAATGTTGAATAGAATCTTAATTCATTTGAATCTTAATTTGGTTTCTTGAGTTCATGCAAGATGATGCAACTGTGTATGTTCTCCTGACTGCATTCCCATCAAAGTCCAGAACCGTCAAAATAACTAGCATTTTGAGATGAGTCCCAGATATTTCAGAGCAGAGTGCATAGCAACATCCCCCTAGGTAATAACCACCTGCTCTGCTTGTGTGGCTAGCAGGCCCCGGTGTCTCTGTGGTCCCTTTGGTCCTCTCATCTGGTGATGGTTGGGTGCTGGATACCTTCCTACATCTTTGTCAACTGCTGCACAGACAAAGTAAGGAGGACTGCCAGCCTCCCTCAGAGAGGGCTGCTTTTCATCAGAGTAGAAATAACTTTGCCACGCTGTCATCAAAAACCTAGAACACCAGCAGTAAAATTAACAAATTTTCAAACAAAAAGTGCTATAGAATTCACCCATGTAGCTTTATTTGGTTTTATGTTCGAGCTGACGTTTGCTGTAATTCTTGCTTCAATGACCACCACCTTCTCTGTGGTGGTATAGTCTGTAGGCACAAATGAGTTGTTGCTCATTATGGACAAAAGCTGTAGAAAACACATCAGCTTTGGGGTGAAAGGGATGGTTTCTTCAGGGCCAGACCATGTCTGGTGGGTGCTGACCTTAGGAAGGACACAGGCAGCTTCAGGACTTCCAGAGCGCACTGGAGGCATATTCGTGTAGGTTTTAGTTTGGCCAGCAGCAAGGTGAAGGCCACTGATGGAGGTGGAACGAGGCTCTGGCCTGTTTGGGCCTGTTGCTGGAGGCAGCACACCTCAGTTCCAGGGCTGCAGACAGTCCAGGGATGGGAACACCAGGGAATAAGACTTTATTCAAGCAGTGTGGCTACTGTATGATGTAAACATAGCAAACTTAACAGCAGTAAAGGTTCTTTCTCTGGGATATTTACCTTAGCGAGTGCTGGAAAGCATGGACTATGAGGGCAAGTTTCTCTTGTCAGGTTCATTCTTCTCCCAGTACAAATGAACTGAGTGAAAAACCTGCATGTAGCAAATGTGTGAAGGTACAGCTGAGAGCCAAGCCTGGTGTCCTGGATGGTAGGGCCAGGACAGAAAAATATAGTTTCTGTTTGTTTGTTTAAGAAAATAGGAAACCTCCAGTAAGATAAGGAATCCTACTAGTCAACATGTCTCTGAAAACTATTAGCAAAAGTTTATGTGAATAAATAGGTGAAGCTAGCTTTCTTTCATCTAGGCCAAACTTTAATTTAAAAAGCCCCAACTGCTACAGTTTCTCTCTGTTAGATACCCACTATTTGAAGCTCCATAATGAAGTTCTAATGTGCAGAATTATTTTTTTAAGTAAATGCTTTGTAGCTGGGTATAAGAGATCGGATGGCAGTCCCAGCCTTATAGCTCTGTATGCTTAGGGTCATTTGATGAGTGTTCAGTGAGGAAACAACTTCCCAGTTCACTTCAGAGAAATTGATCAAACAAAAGTGCTCTTCTATGGTTTTAGTGGTTTTGTTGTAGTAACCTCTTAGCTGAGTGCAACAGTAATTACAGCATGATTACTATGTACTCATAGGAGATTGTAGACCATGGTTACAATGTCAGTCTTGGAGAAATGAACAAGATCAGCTCTCAAGGTTAAAACCTGGTCTGGTAAGTAGGATGGAAAGTACTCTGTATGAGATTTGTCTTTTCATGTTGTATGTTCAAATCCTGTTGAGTTGTGTAAGGTCTTGTCTCCACTGCATAGAGTCTGCTAAATTTTAGCACTGAAATTCAGTCAAGCTCTCCAAAGTAATGATATTAAAATGAAAAACAAAACAAAACTCTCATGCTTTTCGGTTTTATTTGGCCTTTGAATTTTAATGTTACTCTTGAAATAAATTTTCCTTTCCCATTTTTTTTTTTTTTTAATTTACTCTTTGTAAGAAGATCATAAGATAGTCCTTGAAAGGGAGACCTGCTGCTCTCACCCTTGCTCATGGCTGAGATTGATGGGAAATGCCAGCTATTACAATACTTTTGACAGTTGTCGCTGCAGCGATCAGTTCTGAAAACAAAAAGAAACTGAAATTAATTTTCCCTTTTGTTAAGTGAAAAGGCTTCTTGATGACTTTGCTGTAGACTGGACTTGAATGTTATTCTTTCCAGTGTTTATTTTAACCATGTCCAGCTGTTGCATCATCTAAGCTAGAAGATCAAAGACCACTATGTGTTGGTGAGGGGCTCTGAGATGTGTGGGGCAGGATTTTGCCTGTCACATGCCAGGACTGTGGTTTTCTGTCTACCCATGCCAGGGTACAGTTTTCACAGCAGGGCAGAACTTGTGTAGTTTTTGGTGAAGCTCGGAGGTGTGGCTGTGCCTAGCAGAATGGGATTTGCTTGGACCAAGGGTGCGCAGCTGCCTTTGTCCTGCAAGCTGGTACATGTGTCTGGTGCAATTGGTGTTAGTGAAAGGCAGGTTCTGCTTCATTTCCAATGTACGTGTCAATCTACTGTCCATCCTATCCTATGCCACTTTGTCCATGTCAATAAAATGACACATGAAGCGCAAACATAGCTGGCACCAATTTGAGGACAGGCTTCTACTTAAAATGTTGAGGAAAGCTGGAATTGTTGGTGACTGCAGACAAGCCGGGTTGGTTGTGCCCCGTGTGTTCTGGCTTTGCTAGCCCTTTGGCAGCACAGGGTTCACATCAAAACCTGCTTTCTCTCCCTCCCTGGTTGCCTGGCAACCTCCCTCCTCTTATTAGCATATGATTTCTATTCCTTTTTTATTTCATCAGTACAGTGTTACACACGCTGCTCCCTGCCCTGTGCCATCGCCTTTGTGAAGAGCAGGATTTGTGCCTTTATATGAGACTTCAGCAAGTATGTGATTTGGCAAGGAAATCAAACATTTGGGATTAGGAAACCTTTGGCTGTAAATGTCTTATCAGAGGCTCAGAGAGTGGCATTTGTGTGGGCATGCTATTCAGATTCCTTTAATTTTCACTTGCTATCATTTGTATACGAAGGGCGGAATTCTTGCAGATCAGCACGGTGTAAATCTCTGGCGTCCTTACGCATGGAGAGCATCAGTTTGCAAAATGACAACAGAGATCGGCTGTGCAGATCTTGGTGGGCGTTTTTGTTGTCTTGGTCTGTATGCAGCTCAAATGTGATGCCATAATTAAAAATGTAAATAAATAAATGTCAGATATACAGGTCAGTTTGGAGCTGGGGAAGAAAGAAGTTAAAGGAGTAATTGGAAGAAATAAACTAAATTGTCTGGTTTTCTTTTAATATTGTTTTTTATGAAATAAGAAAAATAGTTTGCATTAGAATTGTCCAGGTGGTTCAGACTGGGTCTTAAGCTTTACTTTAAATTCCCTTTCTTCTGCTCATGGACTGGCACAGCTATAGCAAATGCCTACATCATTTTTGCTGTTGCAGATAACAAAGAACATAAGATTCAAGTGGGCAATTTTCTTTAAATATTGGGAAAAAATGCCACCACCACCAAAAAACAGAACAGACTCTGAGGCTGAAATGCCAAAGCAAGTATCTTTTGTGACTGTTTAGGTCATGATATGTATAGGACTCCTTTTCTTGGAGTTATCCTAATGATAAGCTATTAGGCAGTTAGGTTCTCAGCCCAGATTTACACTGTAGGGATCAACTGTGTTTTCCTTGCAAGAAGGAGGAATGCAAGAGTCTTTGTGGTGTAGTTCTGATACACAGAAATCCCTGACTAACCATTCAAGACTGCTTTACAACATAGTGGGGGTTTATTCCCATGGAAATGCCATCACCTGGATGAATAGCTTGTCTATATCAAGCCAATAGGTATTTGTGAAGGGTTTAGGGTAAATGAAGGGTCTGTATTAAACAGTGATAGGTGTTAGTCAAAGGCAGGAGGAGCTTTAACTCCCTCAGGTGTCGCCGTATCCCTGGTGCAGCGAGGGCACTGGATGCTCACCATGTCTTGTAGCTGAGGAGTTGGAAACCGTAAGTGGGAAGTGCTTGGGTAGCATGGCTCGGGCTGGGGACAGGAAGGAGCACTTCCAGGCCTGTGATGTGTAGTTTCAGAACAAACAGAGCAAACCATGCATTTTTTCATGCTGTGGACCAGATTGGGCGATTTCACTTCTGCCCTCTGTCATAATACTTTGACTGTTTTGTGAAACATCTGGTCTCTTATCATAGCCAGAAATGCCTGACTAAGTCAATGTGGAATTTTGAGTATTTTTAAGTCTTGCAGAAATTTCATGATTTGAAATTAGGTTAAGCCTGCTTATGAAAGTATTTTGTTTTTTAAAAATGTTACCAGTATTTACACACATAGCTTGAGAAAGCTTTATTAATATGATAAATATTAATATATGTGATAGGGTTTTGTAAATTTAAGGTGATAAACACAATGAAGTCCTTGAAATACCAAGCCTTTCATCTCTGCTCAAGTCAAGGTTCAATTTTACTTCCAGTGTGACATTTGCTGCCTGAAGTGTTACAAGTGACTTGACCTTAAAATTGCGTTTCTTTTAGTTCATTGAAATGGTTGGCCTTTCCAGTTCAACTTGACACCAGCACTGTGAATGGGAGAAGGCAGACATGCTTGACTGTGACTTCATCTGAAAGCTAATTAAAAGAATATCTGGATGTTGAATCTAAATATTTCCATTTAGATGGGATGGTAGTCATCAGTTAAAGGCTATCATGGTGCATTCCAACATTTTCATTTCAGGTTAAAAAAACAATTATATGCATAATTAAAGAGAGAACTGTCCAGGCAGCCAAACTGTCTGATTGACGCACATCTTGCTAGTGTGTGTGGGTTTTAAAAGATATACTTGTGCACACCACTTTGAAAATGTGGAAATGAAGTGTAAAAACTGAAAGCTGCTTTGATAGTTTTATTTTAGTTAATCTTTTCTTCCTAATGATGTTCTTCTTTCAAGTATTAGTCATATGAGCAGTGTCGTTTGCTTTGTATTTCTTATGGAGATTGGACTCCACCATTTCTGGATAGATAGGTTGTTGTGGTGCCTAATACATTACTGTGCACTTTTCCTTGGTTCTGTCTTGTGATTTTGTTAGGTGTGCTCTCAGGCCTTACTTAAATTGAGTCTTCTGTTGAAATGAACTTTCCTGGTCAGTGTTTTGGTCACTCCGACGCCTGACCAACATGGAGAGGAAGCAGCAGGCTGATGTGCAGGAGGTGCACCTCAGAAACCTGGGCTGCTTTTTCAAGGACAGGGATGTTCGGTTGTGCTGCCTGCTCTGCACGGGGCTCTTTTCCAGCCATGAGAGGGGCCCTCATGCTGCTCAGTCACATCTCTGTGAGCTGATTAAGGAGTGATGTTGTTGTGCTCTGAAGGGAGCATTTTGCAGCCTTGAGGTGAAAGGACAGAAGCCAGGACATGTCCTTGTGGGTGAGAAGAAATGGTCTGATAAATAAGTAGAGGGATCTAGAGGGAAGGAGAAATAAAATAGACTCTAATTCACAAGACTGCAAGCAAGCTATTGGGGGAATTTAACAATTGCAGCAGTTTCCTTTGCAGCCTTTGCACCGTTAGCATCTATGCTAGTATCTAGCTTATTATAAAATGCTTGTTTTTGCCTTGATTCTGAAGGACATTATGTGAAACCCAGTTCTATTCTGCTCTTAACAATAAGCCAGCTACCCTCCCATCCAGGCATGTCTAGCATCCATGCAAAACTCCAGAATGCGTGTGTAAAAGTGGGTAGAAGTGTTAGAATAGGTTATTAAAAATGTAGACCCATAATGTGAGTAAAGAAGATTGGAAGTATAAAAAGAGGTTTTACACCTGGAAGTTATTATAGTTATTTAGATTGAACGAGAATAATAACCAATTGTTTTCTAAGATGTATGACACATTTATGAAAAACCTTGAAGGATAAATGGATCTTTTTAGTATGCTACTTCCACAAAGGACTCTATGAATAAAATAATAGTGAGAGAACTCTCAGTGGATGCTGAATACTGCTAATTGATGAAATTATTACTTATTACGCTGCAACTGAACTCTGCTTAGAAACACTATTTTCAGTATGATTTTTTGAAAATGACAGCTGAAATGTAAGAGGCTTTGTATTGAAAATGAATAGTGATAATTTCTTGATATCTTTGAAATGAAGGATATTTCAATGACAGTAAAAACTGAGAAAAGTGATTTTTTTTTTTAAGTGCTCAGATCATGGAATATTGCTGTGGAAATGAAATGAACTTTTCCGAAATCAATAACATAGATTTAATATGGATTTATGAGGCATTTAAAAATTCTTAGTATTCTTATTTATTATAAAGCAGTCAATTATTTGTGTCAGCAGTTTTCATATTATGTCACATGTTAAGGTTAGAAATGAGTTTTGTGAGATAGGGTGTAGCCGTTCTGTTTAGGAAAACTCTAATTGTAAATTAAATCAGCATTGAAGAAGCACTCCATCACTTACTGCTTAGGGCAAAAACGGGATTGAGTAACAAATTTGCCTTTGATTTAGTACTGATGCACTTTAAGCGGGCTGGCCTTTCTTGGTGTGTCATTTTAGGTCTATGTACTAGCTCTAAAGGAATGTTATTTGTAACTGCTGTGAGGATCTGTGCGTTGTGTATGGAGTAGTAGTTTGGAATATATCTGCAAATGAAGGGACCACCTGATTTCAGCCTTAACAACTCTGTTCATCAGTTTTAGAGGCATTCCTTCCTCCCTGTTAATATCATTGGTCTTCAGAGTCTGAGGGACAAAATAAGCCTGTGCAGATTCACTCAAACTTACACATGTGCATGTTAATGAGGAACATTTTGAGACAGGAGCTTAGAGGTGGTTCCCAGACTTAGTCATTCTCCTTCTGTTTTAAAACCATGTTTGATATCGCCTTCTTCCAATTCCAATTGAAAATTCAAAATTTTAAAGATTTTAGTAAGCATACATAGTTTTCCAAAACAGTTGGAAGTGAGAGTGACAAAAGAGATGGGAGTAAAAAAAAATCAAACAAGATAACCACAAGAGTAGCTGGTCCAGAACACTGGTGATAAAAATGCAGAACAAGAAAAAAAATCTCCTCAAAAAAAACTACAGTTTGAGTAAAATGTCATCATTTTGATGTGGTAGCAGTAACCAATATTAGTGATTGCTGAAGGACCAACTTGGGAGGGTATGATCAGAAGTAGTTTTTCAGAAGGCTGTAGAGTATTTGATCTTTCTTGAATAAAGCAGAGTATCTTGCATGCTGCCAAATCTTGGCACCAGGTGAGGAAATAAGGCTTAGGAGCCCAAAGAAAAGCACAAAACCAAAAGTAGCTCACTTTCAACTCCCAGAATCATTTTTTTGTGTGCACTTAGTCAATGAACCCTTAATGAAGAATAAGCAACAGTGAGAGCAGGGTCAAAGCTCCCTTAGTGCTGGAGCAGTGTTCTAGTCAGACCTGCTCTCTGCTTTGCATTTGTAATCACAGCTGCACAGCTAATCAGCTAAGCCTCATCCAGGTTTGTCTTCCAGCCTGGTCAGTGGAAGGCAGGAACATGGGATTGGAGGCCTCCTCTTTGTATGCACAAAGTTATGAGAAAATCAGTAGTTTCACAGTCAGTTTTGTGTTTTACCATTGTATCAAACAGTTGCTACTGATTTTTTTTGTTAAGAACTTTGCTCATTAGTCACATAGATAACCTTCCTTGTTGCTTCTTAGTGTTATAACAGATTTAAAAAGTCAGTAAAGATACAGGTGGCATGTTCTTGGAATAAATACAAAAATTCATCACGTGTTTTTCAAGCAGTGAATGTACTAGATCTTTGGGGTATATATTGTCACTGACATCCTTGCATTGCAGGTTCATTCATTGGACTTTGAAAATCACCTTTAACAAAGTTTTCAGAACATTGCTTTGCTCAGCCAAAATTAGTTCTGCTGTTTTTGCCAATGATTAAACTTAAAGCAGTAATAACTTTAATGCTAATTTCACTCCTATGATCAAAAGTCAGTAGAGCATTCACTTCTCATTAGCTGACATGTCTCCAATGCAAGTTTGTTTTTTTGGTTAAGCAAACAAACACCTATAATTGCACAAAAGTGGAGGTTTTGTCTGAGGCATTCAATTGTTAGGATACAAAGGCTTTTTTTTTTTTTTTCTGTTTTGGCACTAAGTTTATTTACAAAGGCAAACAAGTTTGTATTCTTTCAGTTTGTCATCTTGCAGAAAAATAGAAGTGGGTTGAAAATATGTGTATGATGATCCTTTTTACATAGCTCTAAAATGAGGTCCATATAAGTGATCATTTACAAATCTTGTTTGGTAAGAGAGCAATTGCACAATTTGATGCGCAAGTGGCATAGATAAATATGATGGTGAGGAAAAAACAAACTTCTGTTATACCTTTGACGTAAATGTAAATATTTTCTGAAGCTTTAAATTTTGAGCTGTAACTTGTGTGTGTTCAATTTCATGTATCATGGAGACTATACATATATCTGCTTTTAAAGTAACAGCAGTGAAGAAGCTGATGCTGGCTGTGACATGAGCTGCTCTGCTTTTTTGCACTTAGTCAATAAGATGGTTGATTAAAAATCATGCAGTTTGAGAGAAAAAAATATATATTTGAATGTTAAATATAGGTGTAGAAGGATAACTGCACCAAAATTTAAACCCTTCCATTTTTCCAAGGCAGTAAATACCACCCCCTTTTCCCCTCCAGTCAGTAAAATGAATACAGAATACCAAATTCACATTTGAGTAAATCCATGAAAGCCATGCTCAGGTATGCCTTCTCTGAGTTTGGTATGGTAAACAACACGCTACATTGAAGGCTATTTGGGTTATAGTCTGAAAATGTGGTCTCATCACAGGGCAAAGTGTTCCTGGAGAAACCTCAGAGTGGAGAACTTAGCTTGTGGTACAGTGGAGCCGAGCCCACTACAAGCTTTGTAGCTCTTAATGTATACTTGCTTATGTTGAACATATGAGTAACTTGCTGAATGCTGGAGTGCTACCTGGACACTTTACTCACCCTCAGTGCTTAAAAGTTTTCACTTTAGTTTTCCCTGTGAGGGTCAAGGCATCTCTGCAGAGATGAGTTATGTCAAGGCAGTCGCATGCTGAGTTTCCAGCAGAGTAATTTACCACCCAGAGCTCTTCTAATAGAGAACAGTGTTTGTTATCTATGGTAAGCAAGTAACAATTATGTTTCCCATTTTAATAAACCTTTTAGATTGTGCAGCAATACCTAGCATAAATGCAGTGCTGTGGTAGAGGAATCAAGGTCTTAATCCAAAAGTTAACATCTTGTAAACAAAATTAGGTAAACCGTGCCTATGGCTGTATAATTTTGCTTCTTTGTTAATCAGTAAAGAATTAACTTTTTTTATATAACAAAGTGCGTGAGGTATACAGGTTTATGTTAATATAGGCATTTTCATAAGCAAGACTTCTAAGTTATCAAAGTGATTTAGAAAACTACTCAATTTAAGAGACAGCATTTATATAATGTAGAGACACTCGAGGACCATGAGAATCTAGCAATAAAAATGTTGTGGAAACGCTGCTTTCTAAATATCTAATGCTGGGTTTGGGACTAAACCTCTAGGATAACAGTAAGCTCTGATGTTATTTCAGGCTAAAGAGTAGTTTTACTCTCATTAAATTCTAGAAGCTGTGTAAGGGAAGCAAAATGCCAGAAATGTATTTATTCTGATACAGAAGCAGGCTGTTACATGGGGAAGTCTAAAACCACTCAGAAGAGTAAAGATGAAAATGTTGCACTTAAGTGCTATGTTAAAACCAGTGAGCCATCAGTGCACAGCAAGAGTGTGCTTACCCTGCTGATCTGCTTCTGGCCGTCCAGTTCTTGCTCTTTTGTCTTTGAGCTTGTGCAGCTCAAAGAAGCTTTGTGATTCAGAGCTGGAACTTCTCCCAGGTGTGGCTGAACTCCCCCTACCACCACACTCAACAGGGTTCAGCATCAGCCTCCAGTCTATTGATTTCTCAGCCTCTCTGGCTCACAGGACTGCTGCTTTGCTGGCTTCTTTCCTAGTTGCAGGCTGCCTGTCCATCCAGAGAAGTGGAGCCCCATCTTCTAACTCTCTGGACCTTGAGGACTCTTTATTTGATGATACCATTATAATGCAAATCGTTGATTCTTGGGCATGGACAGAGAGGAGGGTTACCTGAGGAGTTTAGCCTCACTTGCTGGGATAGGAAAGGATTGCACATTGCCACACTTTAATGTATCATACTATAAATGAGATCACAGTCAGTGCATGCCTTTGCCCATACGTGCAACTGTTGGCGTTAGAAGAAAACATGTCCAGTAATATAATAAATAAATAAAAATCCTGGGGGATTTCCTGGGTCAGTTCCATGCTGTCTAGGATAATTTTTTATTCAAGATTTGTGATTATCTGAAGGCTGACCACGCTGTTCTGATGTAGTTTGTGGTGATTTGCTATTTCAGCTAGCTTTCTCTGACCTTCATCACAATTAAATCAGGTCTGAATGCTGTGAAAGTGCATTTTTTCTCATTTTTGAAATTTTTGGATGACATACTGAGATATGTTATAAAAACAGGTTACATAAATTGCTTGTAAAGTTTTCCTCATTTGTTCAGGCTTTCAGCAAGGAAATACACATTCAACACAAGTATCAGTTTGAGGTGTCTTATGGTACATAATTGTAGGATAGAGACATTCACAACATTTTCCGACATTCTTTCAATAATGAAAGATAACACAGAGCTAGCTTCTAGAAAGCATGACACTATGACTACTTATTTTTTTTAAATCTTGATTATCTTTTAATATTTTGGATATTTTTTAGGACTAGAACTTCATGCTTATTTGGTAGTGGATCTTCCACTTGTAACTGCTAAGGATGTATGAAGATGCATGATGTTTGAAGAGCTGCATCTAACTGTTAGTGTTCCATGCAGCTTTCCAAAAGGCCTGGCAGATGAGAAAAATAAAATGTAAACTAGGCAAAGCAAAATGAAATATTAATGGACAGAGTTCATCACTTAGTCATCTTCTTCTTAACTGACACAATTCTTAAACAATACTCATTATTCTGGGTCATCCAGTCTCATGGAAACTCAAGTTACAAGTATTTGTTCTTTGTTCTTTGACTGACTAACACTTAATAAAATCAGTTTCACATTCAGATATACAAGAAAATAACAGGAAAAACTCCAGGTACTTGTTTCTGTCAGTGAATCAGCACTTGCAAAGCTCTGAAATTAATTGTTTAGTATGCTCATTACTCTTAGAAAAAATAAATATGTTCTCATTATGCTCACTTGGTGAACATATGTACCTTGCAATACATTTAATGTTACTTGCTGTGAGGGAGATTACAACTCTTTTTAAGGAAATTGGGTAGATTAATGGAATGGGGTGGGTTAAATTGCTCTCCACATGCATTCCCTAGCATGCCTAGCCTACTCCTGAATTTTAATTGATATGTATATAGCAGTTTAGCTAAGGATGCTCTGTGAAGCAACTGGAGTAAAACAGGATATCTATGTATTACAGGGGCTGAACTCAGTAAATGTGTTGTATGCTAAAACAAACCAAACAACACATGGGACCACATTTATACTCATAGTCATAATCTGTATGAGAACAGTTGCATTTTCAGCAACTTCATTATGGCTGTATGTATATTGATCTGTGGTGAACCTCAGCAGGGGTTTTGGGTCTGTTACTAAGAATCTTCCCAACAAATTAGAGAAAGTGGGCAGAATCTGTGAAAAGAACAACTTTGTCTTGTCAGTAAGTATATGCAGTTTCAGTACTGCAACCTGTGACAGAGCCTGCAGAGGGTCTTTCTGATCCTTATTCTCTTTGCTACTGGTAGCTCAAAGGTAGGAGGATCACTAAGGACTAAAAGCTATTGGTGCAACTCATTGGTTTCAGGGGGAGTTCTTCCAGAGGCAGAGTAATCTTCTGTGTTCAATTTTTAACCAGACTTCCTGTTATAAATGAGAGCTAAGGTCCAAGTAACTAGGACAGCTTGCTAGGGTAGTTAATTTGAAAAAAAAAAATGCTGAAGATGTCAAAGTTAAGCTCTTTAAAGGAAGTTCTTTAAACTTAAGTTCTTTAAACTTTCAAAACTGGGAATAACTCCACATATTTTGCAGACCGTGCTAAGCTCCCAGGGCTTCTTTAAGACTGCCTTGAAGGTAGTAACAGTCCCATCAACGATGTAAATTGTACTTCTGTTTTTCTTAACACCATTGTCTGAATTTCACCCATTGAAGAGGCTAAAAGCCTGGGACATGGATTTTAGAAGATGGAAGAGTCCCACGTGAATCATGCTTATCATTGATGTGTTAACTTGAAAGAAACATGAAGGATGTTTTGCTGTAGTGCACTACGGTGGTGTAAGAAGAAGTGTGCCTCAGAATCAGAGGTGGCATCATTCTGTGGAAAACTGCAATCTACTCCAAAAGCAAAAGGAAAAAAAAAAAGGCAATATTATGATAGTTACCAGGATGTTGTCTTAAGACAGTGTAGAAAGGAGATTCTGCCTGCCTATGGCTATACAGTGTTTGTTCATGGCAGAGCTCAGTATCTTCTCAGTTCTGTTGTTCAAACTTCGAGTATGTCTTATTACCTGTGAAAATGTATGCTTAAACTGGGCCTCCTTATTCTCTCATTAATCCTTGCTTTCTCTCTTTTTTTAACCCCTTTTCCCCATTCTTCAGATAGGAAGTTCAGTGAAAACGTAGGAAAATGTTGCTTTTTTTTTTTTTTTTTTAACTCTAGTGCCATACCAGAACAATGTCCTTGGGAAGACAACCCCCCTTCCCTGCCCTGCCCCTTGTTGGTGTTGATATGTGACTAATAAATATACTGCTTCCATAACTTTATGTTGTATTTCGTTGAATGTGTATTTAATTAAATATCAAAGTTAATTGCAATAGCTTCTTAAGATTTCAACTAAAATGATGGCTTTATGAGATGGGAGTAAAATGGGTGTGATGGTTTTAAATGAAATTAATGCAGTTCCCTATACCAGAAATTTATGCAGGATTACTGCAGAGCACATATGAAACCTGTCTTGGTTTACCTGAAAATGCTGCATCAGAAACAGGACTCCCAGCTACAGAATGTGTTCCTATAGGCAGTCTGAATGACTGCCTTGAAATCACTTGGAGTAATACTAAAGTCTTGATAAATTACTCACTGCAATATAACATGTTGGTTTAAAAAGTTCTATAGCCTTGTCATTAATAGATGATAGCAAAGATTAGATCCAATATTTTTTGTGTAGTCTTCTTAATCGTAGCCTCTCAAGTAGAATCTGAGCAGTAAACATCTACAGCTTACAGCAAGTTTATTCTGAGGAGCCACGTTGGCGTAGATCAACAAAACCATTTATCACTAAATTCTCAAAATTTAAAACTGTAGCTATCATTTAAACCTGTCACTCATTCTCCATGTACACTAGATATGACTAGTTTATAACACTTTAATATACTTGCAACCTAAATTAATATATATTATCCGTAACAAATACATTCTCTTCTATAAAAAAATGTATTAGGAAATGAAACAATTCTTTTATATTTTTTATCTTATAATCTCTGTCTTGTAAAAGACATGAAATAAATAATTGACGTGGATTATTATTAAAGGAATTTCTTAAGGTGTTGGATTTTGAAGGAGTCATCTGCAATATATATTGAGTTGTATTCTGTAGAGTCAGATCACTTTTGCTTTCTTCCTGAAGTCTTCTAACTCATCCATGGAAATAAAGAACAAGCATACAACACTTTGCTGGTGCCCATAGTCATTGCTGTTGTTCAAAGCTGCTCATTTAACTCTACTATGCACGGTGTACAGCGGTGCCAAAAGTGTGTATGCAACACAAAGAGAGTTTATTTCCAAGTATTTACAGCTCTGTTTCTTTCTGCATCAGTACAGTACCTAAATAGATTTCTACAAAAATGCAGCGGTATTATGTTCAGATTAGCAGCCATTAATGCTAATGGATTTATACCTACTTTGTTTTTAATGTAATAAATATAACAATTTATGCAAACACTAAATATATAATTCATAGATTCTCAATTACTATTCAAACAGCATCTTAATGTGAAGTCCAGACTTCACAGCACTCTGAAAAGTGATGCACTGTATGCCACCACTTCCATTTGGGAGCTTGAGTATTGCCCTTTCAACATCTGGAGAGATCAAACAATGGCCCATCTGGCAAAACCAAGAATTTGTGTAGCAGAATAAGCATGGGATTGGGACAATCGAGATCACAGATGCCCAAATAATAATCCTCACCAATGAGTTCTCCCCCTGTTTAGATGGCCACTGTGTTTGGAAGATCAGGGGTCTCAGATTTCCTTTATTGCACGTCCAGTGTGTTTTATTTTTGTTTAGCTAGGTGCATATATTAAGTGCTGGTTTCAACAGTCCCTTTAGGATGCTCTTCTCAGTAATTTTCTATCTATTAGCTGACCTACCCGAATGCATTTGTTAAATGTGCTAAATATCTGACTAGCTATGAGCTGCAGAAAGCCAACCAGAGAACTGAAATGAATAGGAAAAGAACGTCCTCACTAGTGTTCCTTTCTGAAAGAAAAGACCGCAAAGCAATTTACATAACTTTGTCATTCAGGCAGTTAATTCCTGAGAGATTTTTAAACATCAGGGGCCTCCAGCTAGAACGGCCACCTAGGTCAAGAATCCAAGATTTAGGAAGGTAGAATATCATTTAGCTAGTGGGAATATAAGCAATTTTTATATTGTATATGCAATTTAGTATGTTCTTAATAGTGTGCCAGTTCATTTCAGATTTAATTCTGGGACATACTGGACTATGTAGTCCTCTTGGATTTCTGCAACTGTTGCACTTGGAACTATACTCCTGTTGCAGAATTCCAACAGGAGCAAACATATGGGGATTCTTCCGTCCTTGGCTTGCCCCACCATTTGTTCCACGTTTTTAACCAACTGGTGCTGTACCCAGTGGAGTACATCTGTTACGGTTTATTACTAGAAATTTGCAATTCATTTCAGAGCTTGCTAAAATAATTATAATATTCATGGCCAAGAGTACTGCATTAAGCAATTACAAAGGATAGGCAAAATCTCACTGAGGTATGTGTGATTCTGGTCCTACTGTCCAGTTTGGGTGATTTGGGCACTCACCGACCTCTTAACAATGAGTCAGATGCACTCTGACAACTGAGTTTGATCAGCTTGAGAAATCAATGTAGCAACTGAGATGCTGTAAGTGACATCCCTTATGTGAATGTCCCTGCTCTGTTTTAATTAAGAATTAAACAAATTAGCATAAAACACCACTGAGTGCAGTTGGTTGCCACATCTTGCCTGAGGTATTCAGCTGGGGAACAGTCAGAAACGGAGCAGAGCCTTTACTGCTGAAATTGCAGAGGTGCATCTTTTTACACCCTCTAACACTTTCTGAAAGTCAACAGCATGTTGGCTGCAAAGTAGTCGATTACCTCTTTGAATGCTGTACCCCTCCGTTTTCTTTCTGTGTGCTTTGGATGAGATGGGAATTACTAGATTGGACTATGCTATCTGCAGTTGGAGTTTTCAAGTAGGTGAGATTTCTCTTACACTTTGTGATTGCCGATCAGTTCAGAGTGAGCACTAGTTGATAAGAACGTGACCCTTTAAAAATAAAGTCTCCATAAACATCAACACAAAATCATACAGTGGGTTATTTTTTCATCTGTATCACCCACTCAAACAGACTTTTAAAATAAGGAAACATCCTGACATAATATTCATAATCGATCATGTTCATCAGTGTCAGTCTCACACACCTTTGACATATAGTAACAGAATGAGCACACCCTATTCACCACAGTGGAGAAGTATAGTGCTAAGTTTGAGTCTTTTAAAGGAAAACTTGCAAAACCATTTCAGAAGTTACAACCAACAATATGCTTGTTTTGATTCTCTATTGCAGACCTGAGTCTTTGAACACTTGCATACTGTTCAAACTTGCCCCTTGACTTGAGGTCAATTTTGCTACAGAAACCTGTCATTTGTTTGATTTGAAGAGTTGGGTTCTGAAAGGCTGATTTAACTTTTTGAGTTACACTATTCCAAAGAAAGACTTTACAAACATCATTGTGCCTGTGTCTTCAGACACAACTATCACTTAGTACTGCTATATTCCAAACATTTGTTTGTGTCCTACCAAATAAAAGCATTGTAAGAGAAAGGAAGCTAACTCGTGGTGAAGCTAACTCATCAGGTCACTAGGTGTAGAAGCAGGTTCTTGTGAGGGGGAAGTTGGAGCTTTTATGGAAGTGATGAAATATCTAGCAATACCATGGGTGCTTTAAAATATTTTTACTTGTTTTGCTTTACTTTACAAATTTTACTTGGAATGTTATAATGAAACGGAATAGCATGCTTCCATATGTCATATGTAACAAACATCTAGGAATGGAAACTTATCATAGAGATGACTAGCTGCTAAATGTAAGACTTCTATAGCTATTCTAGAAATGTCTTCAAATATTCAGAATCTAAGTGTTGTGAACAATACAAATCTAAACAATTTCCTATGATGTTATGCTAAAATACTGTAGCTGTTTTGTTTTTGCATAACAATGTAAAAAAGTGTTGTGGGATTAAAGAATCTTCAAACTTGTTTTGGAATTTTTAATTTAATTTTTTATATTTTCTGTTCTCTTTCCACAGAATCTTCTGGCTTTAAATCCCCGAACACAGACTCATGCAGCTCTTTATTCAACTGCAGCGAAGAAACAAGTCAAGAAGCACTGGAAAAGGAATTCTGACAAAAGCTGTTCAGTAAGTAGACATTTATTATTGCATCTGGAATATGCAAGAAATCATTGAGAGTAAATTCTCTGTTGTATGAGAAATTCAGGCTTGAATTTCCCATGTTCAGTACCAATTTTGTCTCCCAGCTCTGTTTCTGTCGATGAAAAGTTACTTTGTGAGCAGTGTTTTACTTCTTCAAAACCAGTACATGCCATACATTTTCCTTTTTTGGTGATGTGCTACGTCATTGGTGCAACTTGTTCCCCTTTTGTTATGGAGCCAGATTAGTCTGAAGTATCACTCGGTACCACATCTGGCTCAGGGCTGGCCACTGTCCCTGGGCAGCCAGCATCTGCTGCCTCTTACGTGCTCTGCAGGGCTGCTGCCCACTTGCTCCTTTTGTTTCTTATTTTCCAAGGGTAATGGTGGGTAGAGTAGCACTTTGCTATCTTTTCAGAGACTTCTAAGGGTACTACTATTTCAGTGCAGAAATAGGGAAACAATAGACATTTTATGTACGTATATATGTATATATACACACACTATATATATGTAAACATGTATAGACATTATATATAAATACATAAAACTGGGCTTAAAACATGATTCTGGATTTTAGCTTTTGTGTGCTTATTCTTCAGGAAATAGGTGTTTTTAGACTAGATATTTTTCCTTATAAGCTGTCTATGATCTTCAGTATTTCTACCATTAAATATGGCCTTTTTCTCTCTAGATACTTAGATTTCTAGTCTGTGTTATATTTGACTAAACCTATCAGACTTTGTTGTCTCTTTGATCACTCATCTGATTAGAAGGTCTGTAGTGTTTTTACCATCCTCCTACAGATTGTTAGATAATCCTCTAAATTCAGAGGACTTCTAAGTAGAGTATTACTTTTTCATCTGTAAAATGTTTCCCTCATGGGTATGGAGTTATGGTGTTTTTTTAATAGTGTTACCGAAACACCTTCTGTCACTAACTAGAGTGTCAACTATTGAATTTTTTTTTTTTTTTTAATTGAAGCTTCTCACTTTCTCTCAGAATTAAGGAATCCAGTATATCCAGTATGACCAACAAATATTTGCATGGAAAAGCAACCAAGGGTGTAGACATAGTATTCTAGTGATACTCTGTTAATGATAGTTTCCAGCTTTGTACATCAATTAGAAGAATCTGTTTTACTATAGCACTTCTATTTTCTTATTTATTAGCTTAGATATTGTTGTAATAACTGGAAACTAATATAGTTTGTCTGTTCAGAACAGGGATGACTTTATTTTGATGTCCAGTGCAGCTACTGCCCACAGCTGTCCATCTATTTGAAATAGGTAGTTAAGCTGCTCAGTAAGCGGCTCCTGGACAGCTACAGTTTACACACTTAAGTTTTCAGGCATCCTGATACCAATACTGTAAACTCTTGTGTTTTCAGAAACTTTGACAGGAGGATTAGATATCCACATAGCAGGGCTGGCAGATACCTCATCAGCTGTTCCATTGGAAATTATTGTAGTGAGTTGAAGCTTTGATTATAGCATATACATTTGTATCTTACTGATGAGTGTGTTATACACGTTTTCTAAAGATTTTAGCCTTTAAGATCGCTATTATCTCTGAGCTTTCCCTATTTTATCTTTGTATTCAAATCATAACATTTTGGTATTTGAAGGTTTTTCTAGTTAATTGTGAAAATGCATAGCTTTCCAGAATCTCTCTTCCCATGTTCATTCTGCTAGTTGCATGTACCTCATGGTGTCTCAGATGTTCTTGGGGTCCCCAGACCTGACACTGTTGGGCTGTGCAAACAGAACTGATTTCAAGTTCATAGCTAGTTTGTGTGCCTCAGCTGAATTTTCCATTGAAAGAACTTCTGAATGTCCTCAAATATCACAGGATGATATTTTTGCATAGGTTTGCAATCTAATAATCAACCTGGTCCTAGAATTCTGCATTACTGCATGGAGGTCTGTGTGTCATTGGGACCCTGTGCTGACAGACATCTGTTTGTATGTTGCATCTTACAGAGTTAAAGTTTAGAGATGACCAAAATGTTATATCTGTATATGTATATCACATACCTTCATCACAGCTGGTTCATGTGAATTGCCTGGTAGAAATGCCACATTTAGTTAGCAAGTGCTAAGAAACATGCTAGGAGAAATAGTAAGAGAGTAATCCTTATTTCTAGGTCAGTAAGGGTCCTACTTTTTATAAATCTCAAACTTCTCTCTACTTAGAAATATGTAGTTGATTTTTGCTCTGCAAGATTTACTATGCAGCTGATCATAGTAAATGGAGCTTCTTTCTGACAGAGAAAGCTCCACAAAACTCTAAAATCAAACCTAAACATTTGTCTGGTATCCTATTATATAAAGGTCATTAGGAAAAAGTGAGAAACTTTTTGTATTCTCCAAATCATTGTTGATGTATAGGTGAAAACAAAGTGATAGAAGCCTTTACTATACTTCTTAAAATGAGAAAACTGAGGTAGGAAAGAATACATAGAGCATATTTTTCGTCTTATAGTCTAAAACGCCACTGGCAATAACTGATAGGTCTGTTAATGAACAGGTCAGACTCTATTGGAAGTCCATAGGAGGAAGTACACTTGTCTGCATTTCCTTCAAATCTGAATAGGGTTTTAGTTTTGGATTCTTTTGAAACTGGACTAATGCTGCCTTTGCAGAATTACTGTTGGAGGGAAGGTGGGAGTATGAAAATACAGAACTAATTAAATTAACAGCCTTCCAAAACTCTGAACAAAAGCTGCATCTGCTGAGGCATACACACAGTGACTTTGTAATGTCTAATATACTTCCAGATGGCAGACTTAAATATTTCTTCAGAATAATTACACAAGTGAAATTTTAACTCCTACTCTGCTCTGAGACACATTTGCCCATTAAATGAATTCTGAAGTGGAAACTGAGTGTCAGTATCTTTCTTCAGCACTTGTAAAGGACAGTCGAGTTGCACTTTCAATGAATGATATTGTTTATTTACTGTGTTTAGCCACCAAATTTTGCAGTAAAAATGATTTATTGCTGTAGATGCATTATCAGTCAGATTTTCTCCAGAAATTTTAACTCAGATTTAGATCAGAGTATATGAAGTCGTTATTGCTGAGTCACCCCTGGTAAGAGTGCTGCTAAACCTAAGCATTAACACATTAGGCATTTGGTTTCTTCTGAGTCATGCTGGCAGGTGGTGTAAATAGATTCTACTAGTGTGTCTGGGGAAACAAATGTTTCTGTTGGTCAGAAGAAATTCAAGATAAGAAAACTGTGCTGCCTATACTAATACCAGATCTTTGAAAAGGGTGTCAAATTTAGGTCACATTAGATCATAGATTTAATAGATTGAACACAAAGAAATGAAGTGCAGATGCTGTGTGAACTTTTATTTCAGTGTTTCCTAGGTAATTCAGGATTGTTTCAAAAGTCCAAGATATGCTTCTATTTGTTGTTGCCATTTCTCTATAATTCCATTTTTCTAGGTATTTTATCTCGCTAACTTTTGAATTGTAAAATAGCTGGGCACACGTGTTCATTTGCATTACACCCAGCAGACTAAAGTCATTGCTTATGAACAGGGTTTCTAAGTGTTCTGGGCCAAGTTCTGCTTTTATTTGTACATGTGCAGGTTTGTGGCTTTCATCTACTTGCACAAATTTAATAAATTCACTTGTGAATGGATAATTCAGTAGGATATTATATTCCAGCCTTTATTTTCTTAAAAGAAACTTTGGAGGTACCTACTGAGGGTAGGTGAGAAGATGATATAAACCCACCTATGTATTCAGAATTTCTTCAGTTTCTGCATTTAGAAGCAATAGAAGTTGCTCTAGATGGAAGAGTTGGAAGTATTTCAAAAAGAAAGATGAAAAGGAAATGGGGTTTAAATTGGTTTGTAGTTAATTGCCATAGCCTTTAACAGTATTGATTTTCTAGCAGTAGTAGTATTGTTCTGTGTCCTTACATTTGCTAAAGCTGATCAACATTGTGCAACATGAGCCTTTCTTTCTGGAACAAAATTATTTTTAAGCTCAGCTGTTTCTTGCAGGGGCATAACTTTTGGACACAACTCATTGTTCTACAGTTCTTTCCAGCCATCAAAGAAAACCAGATTCTTCACTTTGTCTTTTTCTGTGTGTTATAAATTAAGTCTCAACTCAATCTGAATTTAGTAATATTTATAAAAGACGAGTAAACAGCGCTGGATGCTTGGGGAGTCTATGCTCTACCAACACGCACACACGAACATCAAACATTCTAAATGTACAGAACATTGCTTTTACATACTAAACTTGAGTATGCCTATACATATATAAAATCAGAAAAGGCAACAAACAACCCTTTAAGTCTATTACTATTAATGTCCATGACTGCGGGAGCATAGTTGGACTGAAATGCTCCCATATCTTCCATGACTTTTAACAGTCTCCATTTTCCATTCCTTTTCTTGACTACAAACACCGGAGTACACCTAAACATATGTACAATCAGAAAAGGTAACTAACAATCCTTTAAGTTCCATGACTTAACAGTTTCCATTTTCCATTCCTTTTCTTGATTACAAACACTGGAGAATTCCAGGGCTAGTCACGGGAACAATATGTCTCGCTTTAAGTTGTCAAACAACTCGGTCTTCAGGCCTTATGTATCCTATTCTTCCAGGGTCGAAGGGAAACATATCAAGGCCAATGGGGCCTGGGTACGTTCAGGTCTCCAGGGGGTGGAACAGCAAAGGCCTGCAATGGCAGTAGCAGCAGGGGGGACGATGGAGTAGCAGTCATATCAGTGAACGAGCCCGCAGCTCCTTCACTATCTGGCAAACCACACGTTTCTGACTGTGGTCCCACATGGCTCTTTAAGGCCTCAGAGATTGCTTGCCAAGTGCCGAGCAATCCCACCGCAACCTTGTCGCTTTTAGTTGCAGAGTCCACACCTTGACCTCAATTTGGTGCCATATTTCAGGATCATAAACTGTCCGATTGTTAATAAGGAGAATAAGCTGTAAGGTTACCAGGACAGTCTTTTGTTTCTAAGGACGTATGATTCCCCATAATGCGCAACTGCTTACCAGCAAGAAGCAGTTGTTTGCACGGGTCCGCGGTTTGCTGAGTTTGGCCGAACCTATCTTCATGAGGCAATCAGTGAGCCTGTTCCCGTCCTGGTCTCCATTCCGCTAGCCTGTTCCTTTTCATTCATTTCTTCTGCTTCTTTATTGATGACATAACTTCATTATATTGTGTTGCCTTTTTTTTTTTTTTTATCTCGAGGACAGGCTCCCCTCATACCCTTCTCCCCACAGCAGTTCTTTTCAAAACAACTTTTCATTGGTCAAACAACTTTGCATATAACAACAACAGCAAACAACCAGCAACTTCCATGCTGTAAGGGCTGGAGAATAAGCAACCCGAGGGTGCACAGAGTCTCCTGAATCATCCTTCTTTGTTCCCTCTAAACTCTTATATTCCTGATGGCCTCATCGTTAAGAGTCTGATGTTATCATCAACCACGGGGCTTGCCACACTCCCACATCTCCCCCTTCTTTATTAATATCAACCATCTTCTTGACATGAATTATTATGCCATATATCACATGTGCAACATGATGCAAATATCAAATTGGTCTGTGATAAATATGGAGAGAGACCTCCAATTCATTGTAAGATGTAACAGTTAATGTTGCTCTTTAACTTTAGTGGACATGGTTACTCCCTTAAAACAGTAGTAATCAGGAGCTGGCTAAAATTTTAAACTGCTTTTCACTTTGACAGCGTTTCTGTGGCTGTGACTTCTGTAAATAGTAAAAAGGAATTCATATTTAAAGGAAAGCTTATAAGGACCTCTTGCTATACAAATTTCCGTACTTGCATAGAAAAAAAAAAAGTAAATGAGATGATTCTTTCTCAGCTACAATCAGTTTGTTACTCCTAAGTATTGCCTTCTAGTCAGATGGAAAAATGCCATGTGATTTTTGTGCCCAATCAGGTATCACAATTACAGAATAATTAAGTTAGCAGTTCACAAATAACTAATGGCTGTAAGCAGAAATACTGCAAA
This sequence comes from Anas platyrhynchos, assembly GCF_047663525.1. Taxonomy (NCBI): domain Eukaryota; kingdom Metazoa; phylum Chordata; class Aves; order Anseriformes; family Anatidae; genus Anas; species Anas platyrhynchos. Next base: position 9,923,095 of record NC_092594.1, on the reverse strand, counting down.
TTGCAAACAAATGGGTATGAAACCTGGTTCACCCAAAGCCTGAAATTGGGAACCTTAATAAATAAATACTTTCTCAGTGAATAATTTGGCCATTTCTAGACATGTATTGATGAAAGATGATATATTTATAAATAAAAAATAATACCGTGTATTGTAAAACAGAGAACAGTCATTAAAGGAAATCAACTCAATTATCTTTATAATCTAAACGTATAGTTTACCTTTGCAAATATTTATTTTTGTCTTCATTGCATATGAATATGCAAGTTTAGCTCTTTTCTGAATGGATATACAATGGCAGATGTCAGTCTAATCGCTACTCTATTCAAACATTAATTGGTAGAACATATGTAGAATTCTTCTAGTCTGAATAGGTATAGGATAGCAGCAGTCTTTTTAATCACATCACTATTCAACCACTAATTGGTGTGATGATTAAGGGACATTAGAGGGAGCACTTTGACATCTGATTCTTTGAACTGATGTCTGCTCAGGCAGCGCTGTATTCATCGTGGCCAGACTGATTTCTTAAATAAAATGCTCTGATTCCCAAATGTGGAAAATATTGCATTAGGATCTATTGAGGTGATTAGGGAATTTGAGAATGATTCTTTTATATAACTAGTGATTGACTGTATATGCGCAAACTATTCATATGAATAATACATGGGTTACTTTGAGTATCAGAAAGAGCTGAGAAGTAACATCAAGAGATTTTCTCTTTTCTCATAGTGTCAATAATTAAATATTAATACACATTTTAAAATGTACCACTTTAATCATTTAGCAGTCAAATTCCTGCTCATGCATTTTTTAGATTAACTAATTACTCTGCATTTTCTCGTATCGATACCATATGCTGGCATTCGTAACCATTTCACTAGAATAAAGTGGTTTACATGTTTATATATGATAACACTTGTCCTTGCTTTAAGAAATGTGTACAATAATCCTTTAATTTTCTGTTTTATTTTAGTTTGTCATAAGGTTTTTCTAATAGAATATCTCAATAGCTTCTAATTTGACAGACTGCTAAGAATTAGTGCCTTTATACAAATTTTCAAGTTGTATCAAACTTGATATATTATCTGATGGCAACTTAAGTGCTTTTATAGTCACCTGCAAAAAGTTCCTTCTTACCTTGTGGCTTTCCTGGATTGCTGTGCAAAACCACATCTGACCTTCCTCTGTTCCAAAGTCTTCAGGTTTGGTTTTCTTTGGGTTTATAGATAAGACTCCTCAGAAAGAACCTTGCATATAGTGTGTGTGAACTTCATATTCGTGTAGTAGAAAATGGTGGTTGCTCCAATCTCTGGAGCTATGGTAGTGCCATGTGGAAACATATTTGCTTTTAGCCTTTCTGGATGTATTCCTGTTGCAGCAGTTCCATCCATCTTCACAGGTCTACGCGTTCATGTTTTTTGCAGTCGCTTCTGCCATCTCCCACCTGTCCAGTTCTATCAGCATGTATCTGCAACAATAACCGAGTAAAACTTTCTGTTCCTTTTTAATGCTGGGAACAGGAAAACAAGGGGTCAGAATTTAGGCCATAAATTGGATACATGTCAATCCAATGCTTTTGCAGAAGGTAGTGCACATTGTGGAATTGTTCAGTGTGTGAGGCAAAGAAATCATTTCATTCTACTCTATGACAGCTAGAAGAGTGACGAGTCTCTAATATACCTTTATAATTGGGTTATACAAATATCTGTCAAGAAAGATCTAGCTTTGTTTTGTTTTATTGGAGGTGGCCTTGCAGAGCACTCAGTGAGAGCCACAAGATAAGAAGGAACCTTTTGCATATAATTAAAGAGGACTAGGGATAAGTTATCATTTTTGATAAATGCATTCCATTTTTCCACCGGGGATATAATTGCTATTTGCTCCCCCCTTTTGTAAAGGGAAGCATTATGTTGGTCTCTTCTGGTCCCTTGGAACCTCTAGTCTTCAGAGTCTGTCCATGTAACTGATAGAGGTCTGTGGATTGCTTCACATATTTCTTTGATGACTCAGTGATATGTGAACATCTCATGTTTTTGCTAAAAATAACACTTCTAGTAGTCATTATGGCTATACGTTGCCATCGTCATAAAGAGAACAGACAAGGCTGTGAATAATTCAGTTTACTCTGCACCACTTGTTTGCTTCCCTTTCTTGTTTAACCTGCTCTTCTCTTTATTTTCCTCCTTTTCATCCTTATAGAACCTTTTCCTTGTTATTTTTTTCTTTTCCTTCGTTAATTGAGATTTGCTTAGTGCATTAGCTTTCTGATCTTATACCTACAGTGCCTTTGATGTTCATTTATACTTTAAAATGTATATATTTTTACTTGTGTATACGTCATAGTTTCCCCGCTTTCACAATTTTGATATCCAGACCATGGGGAGAAATAGTACAATCATAAAGGTCTGAGCGCTTTTTTCTTTGCTTTACTCACAGATAGTTTTCCTTTGTGTGTTTAATTTAATCTCTGTTGGGGTCTGCCCTCTCCCTTGCTTTCCTTTACCAATCAGGAGACATACCAAGCTGTCCATTGAATTCATATTTTCTGAAGTTCATTGTCCTCATTCTGTTACCTTCACAACTTTCTAAGCTTAATGCTATCAGAGAGGTAAGTCATTGTAAGACACTGACTTTCTATATACAGCCTAGAATAACATAAATCCTAATAACAGTAAGGTGCAGGTATTCTTTGATGTGATAACTGACAAACTTTGTTAATAATAGTCCTAAAATTTGACTTTAGCTCTTCTGATTTAAAATAGCCTCAACTTTTACTAATTCAGGTGTCAAGCTGAAAGACTTTAGCCGTAAAGAGGGGAGGAGCTATAGAGTAGATAATCACAGAGTAAAATGTTAGTCAAGCTTTCTGAGTTAATTGAATGTAAATCCTGTAGAAGAATAAACCTTTTTTATTTTTTTATTGTATTTTATAAGACAGAGAAGATAACTTCAGATCTTTGAACTGAACTAAGCTGCTCAAAGACATGAATTATGAGAAGGTTGTTATTAATTCAAATATGTGAAAGTTATTTAGAATCTGCATCCCAACTTGTAAAGAAGAGTTTCAAACTAATTTGGAAAATAGCTTCAAAAAGTTTATTAAGAATATGAGAATAAGTAGGGGAAAAAATGAGCAAAGAAGGAAATACAGAGGAAAAAGTGAGAACTTTCAGAAGTCGAGTCACACCTGACCGAGGAAATTAAAACAAATAGTAGGTTATTCAGCAGTATAAATCTTTATATATCTTCATCTTTAATACCTCTTTAATATCTTCATCAATGATCTGGACGAGGGCATTGAGTGCACCTTCAGTAAGTTCGCAGATGACGCCAAGTTAGGTGCATGTGTCGATCTGCTTGAGGGTAGGAAGGCTCTGCAGGAGGATCTGGATAGGCTGCACTGATGGGCTGAGGTCAACTGTATGAAGTTTAACAAGGCCAAGTGCCGGGTCCTGCACCTGGGGCGCAATAACCCCAAGCAGAGCTACGGGCTGGGAGATGAGTGGTTGGAGAGCTGCCAGGCAGAGAAGGACCTGGGAGTGATGGTGGACAGTCGGCTGAATATGAGCCAGCAGTGTGCTCAGGTGGCCAAGAAGGCCAACGGCATCCTGGCTTGTATCAGAAACAGTGTGACCAGTAGGGCTAGAGAGGTGATAGTCCCCCTGTACTTGGCTCTGGTGAGGCCGCACCTCGAGTACTGTGTTCAGTTTTGGGCCCCTCGCTACAAGAAGGACATGGAGGTGCTCGAGCGTGTCCAGAGAAGGGCGACGAAGCTGGTGAGGGGCCTGGAGAACAAGTCCTACGAGGAGCGGCTGAGGGAGCTGGGCTTGTTCAGCCTGGAGAAGAGGAGGCTCAGGGGCGACCTTATCGCTCTCTACAGATACCTTAAAGGAGGCTGTAGTGAGGTGGGGGTTGGCCTGTTCTCCCACGTGCCTGGTGACAGGACGAGGGGGAATGGGCTAAAGTTGCACCAGGGGAGTTTTAGGTTAGATGTTAGGAAGAACTTCTTTACTGAAAGGGTTGTTAGGCACTGGAACAGGCTGCCCAGGGAGGTGGTGGAGTCACCATCCCTGGAAGTCTTCAAAAGACGTTTAGATGTAGAGCTTAGGGATATGGTTTAGTGGGGACTGTTAGTGTTAGGTTAGAGGTTGGACTCGATGATCTTGAGGTCTCTTCCAACCTAGAAATTCTGTGATTCTGTGATAAAACAAACCGTAAAAGGTTCTAAAGCTATGTTAATTAAAAGAAAGGGGAAAAACAGTGAAGATAGCATTATGCGTTGTAGGTGTTGTCTAAAATCTTTGTAAATTTTTGTCCTATTTTCAATATAATGGGAGAGGTGGCTAGTGGGCAAACAAGTTCAGAAATGGAAAGTACCCCAGACAGGACAGAGAAAAACTTGGAAAGTTTCATCATTGAAGTCAAGGGGACAGAAAAATGTCCATAAAAGGATTACAGAGAAAAAAAAAAAAAGGTGAAATTACAGGCCTAAGAGTAAGACTGTTAAATAAATCAAGCTGTATGTTACAGCACTGGATTAAAGAATAGCCAACAAAGTTCTATATTTTAAAAGATGGAGAACTGATGGGCAAGTGTAACCCAAATTTATCTTGTATCAGGAATGTGCAAACCTTCAAAAACAAGTTTTAAAGCAAAGATTTATTAAATTCATTAAAGTAAATATAAGATGGAATGAGATATGTTGGGCTTTATTGTTAGGGATAGATCATGACACACTGACATGATTTTTTTATTTTTTATTTTTTGCCAGTTAATAATGAAGTATTGTCTGCTTGGATTAGCATAGTAACATAGATAAGGAACTGGCTTAAGGGAATTATAGTGAGTAGTGCTGAAAAAGTTGCTTCTGGGTTTTAGCAGAGATTGTTGAAGGATGAGTCTTCAGCTTCATACCAGTTAATATTTTCATTAATGAGCTTGGCATAAATATTAGGAGCGTGTTACCTGAAAGTTGACAGACATTGTCAATACAGAAGGAACTAGAACATCATAGAAAAAGAACTATAAGACACTGAAGTTTAGAATAATAACAATAAAAAGATACGAATAAATTTAATAGTGCATTTAGGAGCCTGTACAGCCAAGAGCTTGAGGATAAGAATGACTAGAAGCTTAATGGTTGAAATTAAGAGGGAAGGTGATTTAGAAATACCAGCTGATTATAGGGTGGTTGTTCCATCAACTGGATAAGAACATGAAAAAGTCAAGTACAGTGTCAGGGTAATCAGATCCACTGCTTCTGGTAGAGATAGGCAGAGAAAGTGCATTTTCATTCTCAGTTTCTATCAACTGTTAAAGTTATCAAGGGATTGAAAGTCCTGTTTTTTGAGATGAGATTAGAGGAGAATTAGAAGAGTGTGGATAGTCTAGCAGAATAAAAATGTATACTGTTGTTCTCAGGAAACTATGAAATTTTTAATAATTTGATGGCAACATTAGCATAATGATGCAAAGATACTGTTTAGCTGTCAATAAATGAAGTCTTGAAGAGAATAGGTTGCTAATGATCAGAGCAGTGAAACATTGTGCCGGGGTCTTTCAGTAGCAGTAGTGGGGACAAAAAACCTCACTTCGTATACAAAAGATTACATGACATAACTGAATGTGAAAGCAAGAGACCAAATCTGATCGTTCAAGTTGTCACTTCCAGTCACTTACATGTTTTCACATTTTGGACCATAGGTGTCTGACATAGCATGCTCACAGTTATTGGATAGTCTTTCTCTGCTGATTGCTATCTGTTAAAAGGGGATATCTGTGGTATACAGGAGAATAAATTGCTTTTAAATCACTTCAGATACCAAAGTGATGAGTGCCATTGAAATGTTCATGGAAAAAATAGTTCTGCCTTCAAGTATGGTTTTGAATAGTGTGCAGTAAATAAGGCTACACACTGAGCACAAAAAGGCTACACACTAAGTACAAAAGTTGCAAGGCTGTTGAGTAGGTGAACACTCTCCGTTCTGAGTTGCACAGAAATTCTGTGTAAAATAGCATATGGTCATACCATTTAAACCAGTGTTTTAATGCGTATGTGCAAAGGGGCCAAATCAAGTTTTGAAAGAATATTCTTTTAAAGGCATGTTTGAATTTAAGTGCTTGACTTTACAGTGCCCATGTTTGCTTTATGGTAGCCTACATCACCAAGATTTCTTGTGTTCTCCAACCAGCTGTATGTACCCTTACTTCAGCCTTTAATTCCCACAAACACTACTATAGGAATATGATTAATAAACAGGGATTGTTACCTGAATATTAGTTTTTCCTAGCCTTACCTATGTGAATCACTTGTGGTTTCTCCTTACTATTTAACAATTTGTAGCTGAGTGATGCAGACTGATGCTGTTAAATGTCTTGTGAAAGCGTGTGTTCTGATGCTACCAATACTCTGCTGTGCAGACATCAAACTGCTTTAAGGTTGATTGGGACATATCAGAAATTCCCAAGTAATAACACCAGTTTTGATGCATTTCAGAAACATATATGTAAAATGAACATTTTCTCCATTCTGTAGGGCTTCATCAGAGATGGCTCAGCTAAGTTATGCATTTATCTTCTGCTTTAACATTTCTTATTTCTAGACTCCCCTTCCAGGAGTCCTAATACCCTTAAAATTTTTGTTCCCTGGAAAAAGATTATTTCCATCCCCAAATTGGAAAGACTCTTTTCTTTCTAAGTTGCCATTGGCTGTTGGAAGGAGTCTTCCATACAGTGGAATAAACAGGAGTGTCAGGGAAGATGACTTCATACATGTATCTATCCTTTTGAAACTTGGTATAGCTGTTGGTGAATCATCAATATTTTTTAAAGTATGGACTTAATGAGCATTTGATTCTACCTTTTGAAGACTGAATGCCATAAACTTAAAAAAAAAAAAAAAAAAAAAAGCTTTAGCTTCTATCACATTTGAAGTTGAATGTCGAATGTCTTTTACAATTCTTCGTATAAGCTCTAGGAACAAACTTCACTTCTTTAATAATTCCACTGTATTTTCAGGTTTTATAATGCTTGGACCACTTTTCCCATCCTGTACAATCTGGAGGCTACTTACTGTCTTTTCTTAGCTTTCAGCAGCAACTTCGCAAGGCTGTAGGAAGTCAGAGAGTCTTAACTGAAGCATTCCCAGTAGCAGTCCACGAGTTAGGTGAATTTGTCACAGATGTTATTTGTGTAAGAAAGATTCACATTGCGTTTATCAAATACTGGCACGGCAGTAGTATTACTGGTCAGTAATAACATGTAAGCTGCTCGCATATTGCATAGTGCATGGGAAGGCAGGAGGCAGCACCCATTGCACTCCGCTGCAGCTCCTGTGCTGTGGAAGCACAAGTGCTATTGTTGGTTCTTCCTCTGGAGTTTTTATTTCTCATTTATATTTTTCTCTGCATTTATTTGCTACTGAACAGACAAACAATAGGAAAACGATCTTGTATATATTTGTAGCAATAAGTCCGAAAAGCTCCGTTGCCACCAGGGCTCTAGAAAAGCTGTGGAGAGGTGCAGAGTGTTGCTAGGCAACAGTGCACCACCACAGATAGTATTTTTCTTTTAATTTATTTATTCGTCAGTTTGAGTGTGTCCTGCTTGGAGCCATTTGGGTAATAGTTAAGCAAGCACACAGAAATCAGAGAGCTGCAGGAGCAGAATAAAGGAATGCATTATTAAAAAATGGGAAAGGAAAAGCCATGACATAATGAAACAGACTGAGACATGAAATAATTAGTGAGGACCAGGGAAAAAAGTAAACAAATAAAGGGGAACAGAACAGTAGAGGAGAGGAAAAATCCAAGTAATGAAGAAAAAAAAAGAAAGAAAGGGTACTACTGAAGAAAAATTAAAAATTGAAAGCTCAAACAGTTCATACACAAGGGAAATGAGGAAACTGCTGCATAAGAATTAAAAATTAGAGGTGAAGGTGGCTTCAAGAAGGAAAAAAATTAGTGATTGTGTGTTGAAAGGATAATGATTTTTTGTTTCTATTTGCTTTTCAGCTACCCTGTTCTGTCCTACAGCTGTACTTGCACACATGCAAAAGTAGCAGTGATGCTCAGGAGCAGGGGACTGAGTCCAATGTGTTTTGTGGAGAGGAAAAATACTTTATAATAAGACTTCCAGTGTTGTTTATTATACTGATTAGTGTAACTTTGAAAATAGCGCTTTCAAAACTAGTTTACTGCTTTTTATTGTAAAATGTGGATGATTGCACTGAGGGTACCAGGTTAAGCTCTGGTTGCAGGGAGAGAGTGGGTTGTTCACGTTCTCCAAGTTAAACACATAAGCAGCAGCAAATCTGTCCTGTGCGATGTTCTGGGAACTAAAAGCCCTTTACTTGCAATAGTTGGACCCACTTCTAGACTTGAAAATAGTATAGCTGTGTGAGGAAAATGCTATGACGGAGCTAGCACTGCTAAGAAAGCCAATTTATTAGCTCAAGAATTGTGCTACTTCACCCAGCTGTTCCATTTTATTTTGTCATGGGGAGTGTTATTTGTGGGACCTGAACCAGAGTCCTCCAAAGAGCGCTTGTACCGAGGAGCTTTGCTCCAGGCTTCTTTAGAATTTTGTCATCAGATGTCCTTGTGTCCTTGAGAATTGTTGAGGAGGGTCTTCTCTAGTGCTTCATGGCATGCTTGGTATTGCTCACCTCATCTTGAACACGACAATTTTTAAGAGACTGACAAGGAGGGGAATACAGCACTCTGAGGTGTCTAAACACAGGCCAGAAGCTTTTGGAGATGAAAGTTATTCAGGTGGTGACACAAAATCTTCTAAAGGGATAAAAACCTTACAAATAAGACTGTAAATGGAACACAGAACTAGAAGAGAGCACAGTGTAATACTGAGGTGTTGGATGCTCTGAGATGGTAAATGGAACTGAGATCTGTATACATTTATCCTGGATGTTTTCTAGTGATTTGCGAATAAGCAGCATTACAGAAGCATTCTCCTAATACTCTTTCTAATGTTGACTATAAAAAGCAGTTCTCAATGCCCTGCTGATGGATGTAGCTGTGTATAAACTGTGTGCTTCTGTGTATGGGAGAGTTCTCATTCATGTCACTTCCTACAGAAAAGAAACAGATACAGCTTATCCTTTTGTTTGAATTGGGAGAGTCTCAAGTTTATTAAAGATGCCCAGTATCTTATTTGAAGAAAATTATGCTTATTTGAGAAATTTTTACTTAGTTTTTGATTATGGCTCTGTATCTGTAAATAGATGACAGAACAGATGGTGATAACTTTATAAGATCTGCAGCTAGTGTAATAGCCCTATACCTCTGATTTTCTGCCCAAATCCTGAGGGGTTAAAAAAAAACATTACAGCAACAGTGTTTATACTGTCCTGTTCTGTGTTTTTTTTTCTTTTTCCCAGACTTATCTTGCTATCATTTTAGCAATGAGTGTAAGCTTTCATTTTGACTAAAAATTAAGTTAGTTTGATGCATATTTAAAAATATGTAATTGTGTTGACTGTTAATGAGTTTTGGTTCCCAGAAAAACAATTTGTTGGTTCTTTTTTCATTCTTGTACATGATTTTCAGCTTCTTGAGTGTGGTAGTGATGCTTCTATTGCTTTCCTTTGACTTCTAATAAATTACAGAGACCATTGTCTTACTCTATGTGGAGCCTGTAGTGTTACAGTAAGATTTTAGATACCAGTCAGTGATGAGGATAGTAAAGAATGCATACAAATGTATTAATCTTTTAACTATTTTTAGGGAAACTTGAAGGGAAAAAAAAAAAAGCAGTTTTTCCTCTGACTTAGTATTTTAGATTGTATTTAATACAAAATTTATTTCAATCCCTTGTTTTCCTGTATGTCAGTTCTGTCTTTTGAATCTCAAATAAAATGGAAATAGAAGAGATTGTCACCTATCTTTTTTCAGAGATGCGTGCATTGTCAGCTCATATGTCCTCTCATGATGTATCCTGTTGTCATCCACAGTTCATTTGGAGTCAATGTGTAGTTGAAAACACAAGAGCTGAGGTGGCCTTTTGTTGGTGTTTATAACACATAGTATACAAATAAGCTTCAGATTACTACAAGTCAAATTGTTCTTCAGTTTCTCATGAGGAAGGATAGTAATGGAAAAATCTGATATAAAATGCCAGTATGTAAGGCAACCACAACAGGGTCGTGCTACAAGGGTTATGCTGTGCTGGCTGCAGCTGTTTTCCTAATTCTTATGCCTTCAATTCTGGTAGATGGTACTCCAGTAAACTTAATATTTCCATTTATTTCTCTGGGGAAATCTAGTCTCAATTTTATATTTGGCTTTGCCTGTGGTAAGTACCATCAACCATCACATGAGGAAACTTGTTTCACTGCTATCAAAGTAATTTTTAATGCTGTGATGTTGATTTCTAGATAATACAGTAATCCAGAATAGAAGTGTATATACTCTACTTTCTTGGTACTACACGAAATCAGAGGAAAGGATCTTAATACAAGAAAAAAAAAAAACTTATCTAATTGTTACAGCTCTTTTTTTTTTTTTTTTTTGTTTCTGTAGCTGTCAATAAGATCTATAAGATTAGGAGAGGTGGACCTTGGTAGGACACTGCCTATTCAGTTTGCTTATTTAGGAAAGAGGTTTATGCAAATCATGACAAATAGCTTAGGCAGATAGGCCTCTGCATGAGTGGTTTTGAAAGTTGTCATGTTAATTTGTTGAGTACTGAGGTAACTGCAGGGAACTGTAGTGCATGATGAGCACAGAAACTCAATGTTTTATAGAGGAACCTTTGCAAAATACTGTTGTTCTCATTTTGTAAGAGATGAAAAGGAATCTTGGGCTGAGGAAGCAAGCCTGCTAACATGTGTGTTGCTTTTATTTCCTTGCATAGGGCTGGACTCCATCACTTCATGATGCTGTTTAAAACATCAACCTTATTTTTTTGAAAAGCTCTTGTATTCAATAATTTTGTAGCTATGGATGAAGAATAAGAGGGATCCTTTAAGCAGTATTTTCAAACATGTTGGATTAATTCCTTAAGTTTTTGGTCATTCAGTTTCAAAAAAGAAAAAAACAAAACCGCAAAACCGTGGGTTTCTGGGTATGTGTTTTATCTTTATGCTCTTTGTTGAAGGTCAAGAACACAATCTGTTCCTTAGGAGTAGAGTTCTACCCACATTTTAAATATTCTTCTCTTTTTTCCATGTTATGAGCTCTGTAAATGTTAATTCTCAATATGATTCTGGTCTTTACTTACATACTCTCATTTTATTTAATCTCAGTGAGTCAGGGGAACAATATTTGCTTAAGCAGAGTGAAGAATCCCAAGAGAAAAGCTAGGCGGAGGTACAGGAAAGTACTGGGAAGGAGTATAGCATTTGGGATATTTGTTTTCTTAATAAACTTTTTTTCAGTTCTATTTTCACTGTCAATTGAAAATAAGGTATTTAGAAATTATGTGAGACTGTGCGTAAAGAGACTGTGTCTCTTTACTTAGACTGCATGCCCTGAAAGAATTAAATTGTAAATTCATGCTGCGAGCCTTGGAGAGCTTGAGGATTCAACATTCAAGAATGGGTCCCAGATAGTATCTTGAACAACAACTGTGAAGGCCCTCATATGGTGCTCAGACCTTGCAGTGTAAAAAAAAAAAAAAAAAAAAAAAGGCAGGATAGCAGCCTCATTAAAAGATAAAGCGTCTAGATGAACTTCTTATCATATTCTAAGAGATGATGTGTATTGCTCTCTTCTACAGAGCCCAGCACAACACCGGGAAGCACTCTTAAGAGCATCCTTTGGATGCAGAGGGACCTTATTGCTGGAAGCTTATTACTAAGTCTTCCCATTCCTCTGTTGATCAAATTTAATATTTGTTCTAGGAAGAGGAGTAAAAAGGTGGAAGAGGCAAGAGTTTTCTCTCTTGTTCTCAAAGTTTTCTGCCTTTTAAAGATGAGTCATAAGGGGAGGACTATTATAAAATGTCCTGTTTAGTGGTATCACCTGCATTCTCTCCTTTTATTATTTCCAGCTGTGCCTCTATATTGCATGTTGTTAGCTTTTTATTCTTTTCCTGAGTTCTTTGGTCTGTTATTCTTTGTGTGGTATGCTTGGTCCTTTCAGAATGTCTTTTCTTATCTTCCCCGTATCACTGCTATCTCATGTGTTACCCATTGCCAAAACACGTGGTGTCTACATCTGCTCTGACAACAGCAGGTTGGATGCAAGCAAGATTCCATACCCTTGTGTGAACATGAAGGCTGTTATAAATTTGCCACTTGAAATTTGTGCGTGAAGCAGCATGAAAGGGAAGTTAGCAGAATGCCAACTCATATCGGAAGAACTTTCACAGTCCCGGTAAAATTGCAAACTAAAGTGTTATGTGTGTTTAACAAGTAATTAACTTTTATATAATTACCTGTCTTTGAGGATTATCTGCATCACTTTATAAACTGAGAGAACTATACAAATTCCAAAACTGTCTGCTTCCACTTCAGAATTACCGGTTACATGGGCAATATTTGTGGTAATTAGTAACAAAAAGCATACAGAGTTTCAGAAAACACCTCGTGCAGTGGAGTTTCTCGGTATGAATCCTGTCTTACCAATATATTCTTGTTTGTGGGGGAAAAGCGTTATTTGTGTGTGAGTTTGCATGCACGCTATTTTTAGTGCCTTAAAAATAATTTTCCTCTAAATGAACTGAAAAGAAATAACATGCTTATGCTAATGAGGCATTGATTACAGCCACCCACGGTTCTACTTAATATTTTTCTCTATTGATTTTTGTTTGATTACTAACACTTAGAGCTGGTTTTCTGTTGGAAGTCTGCTATTTTTGGTGTATTGATATCTGCATTTCGCAAAGAGCCTGTCTGGCCAATGTGACTATCACATAATGAAAAAATTGTTACAACAAATGTTCATGTATTATGAATGACATGCTGTCAAATGTTATGTAAATACCTGAGGGCTCAATATAGTTTCTGCAGATACTAAGAATATACACGCGTTTTAAAAATACATATTTTTCCTTTGTGAACAGCTGGTCAGGTACCAGTTTTAAGCTGCTTTTCCCTCTGTTTAGAATGAGAACCCCTTGAGAATGAGTCACAGCAAATGGAAAGGAGGAATTTACTAGGTGGATATTGTTTAGATTGTAATATCTTGCAGATAGGATCAAACAATCCTTTTTCTTTCTTGTTTAGTTTTTCAGCAATGCTCTGTAGATAAAACAAATGCTGTTAACTCTTTGGCAAATGGCATCTGTTTTGTTTAGTTGCTCAATATGAAGATAGTTTAAGGGGGCTTCCTATATGAAATACAGCTATTGACTACTGAATAACTTTAATTTAAGCACCGACATTATAATAAATGCAATACATAAGTCATTTTACCCTATAGCAGATGGGTGCTTAAGTCTGGAAGAGAAGATCAATGGAACAATTTAGCTTTTTGTGTTGTTTCAGTGTAGAAAGACAGTCTGTTCCAGATCAAGAGAGGTCTGTTAAGAGTATTTAGGTTTTATTGTAGTAAAGCACAGTGTTACATAAGTTCACATCAAAAGAAGAAGTAGAAGTGCTATTACAAATTCATAGCAATTGTCGATTAGTCTGTTTTTAATAATTTTTCTTTTGCATGTAATCCTGTTTAATTAGATTATACTCTATCTGTTGTTTCAAGACTCCATAAACAGGAGTCTTATATACCAGCTGCTAGAGCAGGAGTTACTGTCTAAATGATATTCACAATGAGTATTTGGAAGGTTTACAATTATACCCTTGCTAATAAATTGTGCTATTTTCCCCAACAGTTTTAAGTGCTAATCTTCAGAAGGCATTTTAAAATTAGCTAAAATTCTGTCAAGAGATTTACAAAAATTGTTAGCATGAAGATAATTATGTCACAGTCCTTGGACTCCATCTCTGATTGTGTGCATAAATCAGAAAATGTCAGCTGTGTTTTCCCTTAATAATTATCCTTGCAGCAATATATTACAGTTTAGATTACTATTATAATGTTGCTTTAGGTTTATAAAACACAAGATAGTTATTCTAAAGTTTTCTACTGATGAAATATATCAGATTTCCAGAATAGCAAGTGTTTATTGGTGCTTACACTTTATTTATCAATAAGGTCAATATGGAAATAATCACTCTGCACTTTTTATACATAGACCTTTTTACGATCTAAAAGAGGTCAGATTTTTTATTACAACTTTTTAAAAAAGATGTCTGTTCTGCAGTATGGACAATATTTTCAGGAGAGCAAGCTGATACGTCCAGCCATGTGGTGTGTGAGGGGATTTTTATTAATTTTTATTTTTTGGAAATCTGTCATAGCTACCTTTGAGGAGGTAGATTGCAAACTGAAACATGGAGATAGCTATGTCTTCAGAATTTGGACCAGCACTCCAAAATCTAGGTACATTTAGCATACACATTTTAAAATTTGGCTGCATAAACAGTAGAAAATTAAGACACTGTACTCTGTAGGAACCTATTTCATGGATTATAAAGAAAAATGGGATAAAAATTTTGGTTTAGCATTAGCACCAATAGTAGACATAAACTTAACAGGTGAGAGCGATTCTAGCTTTTAAATGCTATATGTTCCTCATGAATTTTATACAGAGGTCATTTGGCAGTAAAAATGTAAGTTTTTTAAACATTTTTTTAATAAATGTTTGGAAAAAAAAAAAAGCTTCCAAAGAAAATTTCCTAAATTCTTGTGGAAGCAATGAATTTTAAGACTTCAGCAATCTTACTTACGTACAAACTTTTTTCATGGGGGAGAGAGAGGAAGAGGATATTTTAGGTAAGGTTTCTGATTTGGCAGCATATCTACTAGGATAAGAGATCTACTGAACTTCAGTGTCACAAGCTGCCTTAGAATAGGTCTTACACTGTTGTCAGATCAAACGATTTTATTTCTCAACTATCTAGAAATGTGTGCAAGACATTATCTGTAATACCAACACTTTTGAAAGTCTTAAGTGAAGTATTTCAGGATACAGCGGGATGTGGCTTAATGTGATCCCACTCTAGTTTGACTGGACGGAAGATTTACAGTTGATTTTGATGGAAATAGGACCACTTTTATCAGTACTGTATTGCGGAATCGGCAAATTTGGGTTTTGCTGTTCTCAAAACTATCTTAGCCCTTAGCAGACCAGATAGCGATGCTTTTGTGATTTAGGGAGATCCTCAGTGGTGATAACAGTTGATAGACCAGTTTTGCTTTTTGAGTGTTGCATTTGACCCACTAGACCAAATCAAGATTTTTTTTTCTAATGGCCAAGTCAAGTTTTTATTTAAAAAAAATATATATTTATAAATAATTTAAATTATTTATTTATAAAAGTCAGTTTTTATTTAAAACTAGTGACTCTCTATTTATATTTTCTAGTTATGTGAACTAGAGATAATGTGTTACTACACCTAGTGTCAAAGAGTAAAAGTCTTTTGAACTTGGTAGTTGCTGACTACGAAGTCATGTATATATATATATATATTTGTTACAGAAGCTTTGTTTATTAATTTTCCTTCTTCCTCATCTTCATATATTCATCCTTCATCAATTCATCCTTCTCATTTCTGATTGCATGCCTCACCAGTATGCTATGTATAATGCCACAGATACTTATGGATATCTAAGGTACATTGCCCTTTTTAACTAGTTATCACATAGTTTTATTTAAGATCTCATATGATAAATAAACCATTCATTTATATATCCAAACAGTTCCCTTGATATTTTGCTTCATTTAAAAACCTTAAAGTATTCTTTAAGAAGAAAACACAGGATTTATTTTTGTGTGGCTTTTTGATATGCATTGATAGTTTGATTTATAATGACCATGTCCCTAATCATATCTCTGCCTACTTATTTTTCATCCTGAACTTCTCAAAGGTGGTATTTAGTTTAGTGTCATACAACACTATAGATCTGCCAACAGCAAAAGCATACAGAGCAATATATAATTATTCAACCACAGAGTTAAAGTTTCTAGACCCTATCTATATCCACAGAAAATCACTTGGCCGTAAACCTCCAAAGCCATTGCTTGTGTTTTGATTTTTCTGCTTGAGCTTCTGCTAAAACAAACAAACAAACAAACAAAAAAAGCACCTGGGAGTTTAATTGCTCATTATACTTAAATCTACAAAGTATTATGGACCAAAACATTCTTTCCTGTGCAAGATGTATATACATATTAATCTAGATGTTGTACTAAAGTTTCATCACTTTGTAGATGTATTCTTCAGAGTATTCTCATGCTCAGTTTCATGCATATTGGTAGCCTTTCTCATAGGTTGGTGTTCTTTTAGAGGGTCTGGAGATGTAGTGCGCAACCTGATACTTAGAGCTGTGAAGAAGTACTATCTATAGACTATAAGCTATGCTTATATTTTGGTCTTTCAGACTTGTGTTCTCTTTTCATTGAGAGGATTGGATCCAATGTAAATTTTGGATTACTGCAGCTCTAACTGGAAAAG
Source organism: Anas platyrhynchos (assembly GCF_047663525.1). Lineage (NCBI taxonomy): Eukaryota > Metazoa > Chordata > Aves > Anseriformes > Anatidae > Anas > Anas platyrhynchos. Next base: position 9,906,618 of record NC_092594.1, on the reverse strand, counting down.
AGTAGGTATAATCAATAGTTGCTTATTCTCCTGTTCAACATGTATGCAGTAAGTGATGATATTGTATTATGAGGTTATCTTCCTTTAGGTGTTTGTATCTGCCTCTGTTTTTGGTAATTTTTTGCCCAATGGTTATAGGCTTTCCAGCTACTGCACCTTGGATGAGAGCTGTTTGGCTTAAAGTAGCTGAGAAAGATAGATGTGATATTGTCCAGAAACAATTGGCAGAAGTGCTAAAAGTAAGTTCATCTTCTTGCCAATTGAATTATTATAACACCTATTATTTGAGTCTTTAAAGCATGTTCTATTGTTTGTCCTGGATTATCTATTCATTGTTTTTTTCCACGTTCGGTTTGTTATTGAGAGGGAATTTTTGTGTAAGACAACAATGATCACAGCATTTTCTTTAGAAATGAGCCACCTTTGTTGCCCTTCAACTGACAACACAGTACATAGACAAAGAATAAATACCAGCTGAACAGAATTTGGTGACTTACTCATTTTAGGAGTTTCCACTTAGAGACCAACAATTATTTTCTGTTGTTGGTTTAGAGAGGATTTATTTCTGATTGATAAAATCGTGTGAGCTTTCGATCCTCTGTCATTCTCTACATAATGTATACTAAAACATCAAGAGAAATGAACTGCGTGATGGTCAGATTTTCCTGAACCTGTGCTGAGATGCTGGTGGCACAGGACTGTTAATAAATGGGCTTTCCTCTTACAGTGCTTGGAGCTTTATTCCAAACGATGTTTCCTTTGGTCTGTTTTCCAGGAGGATGTGAGGTTTGATTGTTTTCTTGCACAGATGCTTTCAGTTTAATACATATAAATCTGGAATTCTTTATTGTCAGTTTGTATTTCTTTCGTGTACGTGCTTGGAGCTGAAAGTCAATGCATGCTGATCTGAATAATGGAGTATTTAATTGTAGAACTGCCTTTCTTTTTTGTGTAATCCTTTTGAGTTTTTGAGTAGGATTTTGCCATACAAAGGGTATTTGATTGGAATAAAAAAACAAAGACAAATATTAGATTAGTCATGGGATAAGATTTACTACTACTTAAGACATTTATCACTTTAATAAGGGAAAGAAAATTGCAGAGTTCCAAATGTGGGTTTGTTTGTTTCTCCTGCTCGGAAATGTAATGCATTGTTAAAGTATTACAACTTTATGTTAAAGCATGTATGATTTTATTTAAAAATAACATTAATTGAACAAACTAAGGTATCTCGTTAGGCCATTTAGAAATATGTATTTTCTCTCCCATAATGCTCTTACAAGCGCTGCTACCTGAATATAATTATAAAAATAAAGAATCAATATACAAAAGAAATAATAGGTAACATTTACTATAACTCTTTCAGATATCAACTTGCAAATTGATTCAAATGTTAAAACCTAAAAAGCAGTATGACCACATAACAGTTCATATATTCTGTTTGAAGATACTGCATAAAGAGACTGACAATGGTTTCTTCATGGTTGTTAGCAATAGTAACCGTTCTGCTTGCAACTTGTTTCTTTTCAACCCATGTGGCAAAATGATGCCTCCCAGAGGTAAGTTTTGGTATTGGCGAAAGGTGCTGCAAAGAACAGGGGTACCTCAAAGACTCGTGCACTGGAGAAGCCTCAAGACGATATAAAATCCTACTGACGATGCAGGTGTTCAGAGAACTCTTGTTTGCTGGTATTTCACACTCACTTTACACAGATATAAATTTCTGCATTACCCAGCATCTGCTGAATCAATTTTACTGCCTATATGGGAGTAGGAGAAAAGCATTGGCACTCTGGAGTAATGGAACTAGTCACACATTTAATAATAAGTAACAGAACATAGGGAAGTTTTATTTCATTTATTGTTGCAAAATCGTTGGCTTCATATTACTTTTAGAAATACTGGCGAGCTCTAATCTGGAAAACATATCAAATCCTTGAGATATCCATAAGCAATTAATCTTTTCAGTTTCTGTTTTAAAACCTGTAGAGCTAATAAAGCTAGGTTTGTTATAACAACACTGCCTGTTTCATTGGAATAGAATTTATAACTTTTATTATTTTAAATACACATTTAGGTTTTAATTCTTGTGTGGGTGTAGTAGCTTTGTTGCCTTGTATACTGATAATGGAAAATTTTATTTTCCTTAAAAAAAATAATGAAGAAAGGAAGGAAAAAAGTGTAAATTCTGTACATTTCATTATGGAACATTTATAAGATGATTTCCATGACAACCATATAATAAGATTCATATTTACTTTGTTTCTGAGTTCTCAATGTCTTTTTAATGACTCCCGTGTAATTAAAACAGAATGCATAATTTGTGAGATTACATAATATATATCAGTTTTGTTTGCATGATGCTGAATAATGTCAATACGTGCACAATAAACTGTTTAAAAGCCTTACATGGATTCTTCCATTTGTTGCAGAACTGTGAGAAACTAGAAAATAATTTTGATGACATCAAGCACACGACTCTTAGTGAGCGAGGAGCACTTCGAGAAGCAATGAGGTAAGTCTGGGTCACCATAGCAACAGTCACAGATGTGGTAAAGAAAGAGTCATTCTTCATTATTGGGGGAACAAATGAGTTCATTGCCACCATTCAGCTCTATTCTCTAAGGTATTAATTTGTCAGTGGAGAGGCTTCCCTTGAGGCTGTACTTTGGTTTTGAAGCTGCATAAATGTTAAGCCTGACTGCACAGTAAAAAACGTAAATGTTTAATTTGTTATTTAAAATGCTTAAGGGGTGCCTTGCTTTATATTTATACTAAACTGTGAGTGAATGAAAATATTGTTCATCTAAATTCTGTAAGTGTTAAAGAAATTGTATAATGCTGTTTGAACAAACCTGTGTTTGCTTCTAAATTGGATTTGATTTTTATGTATGTAGTGGCCTGTGTACTCTGATTTTATCACCATATTTACATGATTTTGGTTTCCTTAATGGAATTTTAAAATGTATCGTGTATTTCATATATTGTGGAGATGTATATTTTGCTTAATATCCTCTTATCACTTCATGTAATGCTTATTGGATGGGGGTTAAAAGTAGTCAGTACACGAATCTTTTCCTAACACCATTACTTGCGCTGTAGAATATCTGGGAACAGGACTACAAAGAAACTCACCAGCTATAGTGCCTGAAAAAATGGAATGATCGGTGTGATAAAAGGAGGTGGAATTAGAGACAGGTTTTCTAAAATAACTTGCTAAATAAATTCAGAAAGAATGGTAATTTTAGGATTATCTTTGTATCAGAAAATCAGAGTAACCTATACTTTGAAAGGTTTTGAAAGACAGACAGCAAGGTGTAATGATGCACACATCACTTCATTTCTCTTGCCTAATGTCAAAGTAACTTCTTAAATTTGCATTTGCACAGTAAAAAATAAAAACAGCAAAAATATTGAGAAGAGTTTGAAAAACTAATTACACTCATTTGCTATGATTGTGTTCATAATTTCTTTACATTTATGGATGTGTGTGAATGACTTTATTTGCGTGACTCTGAATGACTTTATGTTCATGATGCTCGTGTCTCATGAACACTGCTATGAATAACTGTTTGTAAAGATGTTTTGCAATTGCAAATTTGAAATGCAACCTGCCTCTTTTAAAGCCTTACTTATTACCTCCAAATTATATTCTTTCCTTCCTGAAATATTCAGAAAATTATTTCAAATAAAGGTTTTAGGGAACATTTGGTGTGTGAAACTACTTTTAGTATTTTCAGCAAGCTGGGTTTCAAGTTGCTGGTCTCCTGTAACAACATTCCATGGATGGTTTGCGGCGTTTTGTGCTACATGACTCAGCACAGTTAATCTTTTAAAAACTTGGAAGCTGACAGCTATTTGGTGATAAACATTCACTAGCAAACAGATCTTTGGCATTTCAAAGGTCATGTATCTGTTACAAGGACTGTATACAAGATTCTTATGATTCTATGCATTGCATACAATAAAAAGCACTCTCCAAACTCATAAATTTGCATCTTGGCCATTTCTGGTAGCATACAAACCATTCTGAGAAATAGTCATTGATTAAGTGTGACAGATACTGTGCAGTGCTGGAATTCTCTTAATCGCAGGCAATGTTATATAGTTATATATATATATATATATATATAAAATTATATAGTTCTTTTTTTTCTTAGATATTTTTATGGAGGTAAAGAAAATACCTGACTTACTACATAAACACTGTACCGTGTTTTTACAGAATACTTGAGTAACACATAAAAGGTGCAAGAGATTAGAGGGGTGTATGTGTGTAGTTGCATGTTGTTGTTTTTTTCAAACATAAAAAGGCATTTATTTTAGGCTGTACAGTTCCTTTCAGCTGCTGCACTGTCACCACATATCCTCGATAGCTTCATTTTTCTGTTTGGATCCCAAGATAATCTGCAACATATTTAATTCTAGCAATATCTCTTTGACAGATGAAAGTTCACTCTGTTTTTCCGTCACCACAGTGGACGTTGGACCAAGTGTGGGAGAACGTAGGTTTTCTGGCATTGGTATTGAGATACCTTCTTCCTTTTTGCTGGGGAAGCATGTGGAGAGGTTTGCACATTGCACAGAGGCACTAAAATCATATGGGCATGAAAGCAACAACAAAAAATCCTAGTTGGATAGCTAAGCGGATGTATGTGGATCTCAGATGAGCCTTAAGTTGAGTGGGCAGTCTGCCCAAATCCTCACTGATTTCCCAGAGTAGTACTACTGGTCTGCCAGATGAGAGACACAATGAACATTTTTCCCCAGTGCTCCTGTTTGGAACTAGACCTTCCGTTTTAACTTTCTCTTTGAGAAAAATGGTCAATTTAATATGGGTTTCAGTACATTTGTAGTCTATGAATATCACTGTGCTCCACATAAACACTAATAACCAAGAAGGGTCTTGTTCTTTTCCAGCTCTTCAGAAACCGAACGATATACAAATTAAGGATTACTGGAAAATCATGTTTCTTGTTTATATATATAAAGAGTGTATGTGGTGTCTGTGTGTGTATGTGCAAAATAAACTTTCTGGAAGGTTTTGAAATGATTATAAAGCATATGAACTTTCTCTAGTTCTACTTTACATATTATTATAGACCTTGAATGAGATAATGAGATAAGCTAAGATAGTTTTATCATAAGAATTTGGTTTATAGTTGTTTGCATGTAAAATCATAAAGCATTCAATTCATTTCATGTTGTTCTTGTTTTGATGATATACTCTAAAATGTTTATTATATTTTAATGTAACTGTAAAGTTTGAGTGAACAATAAAAATAAATTATTTTTTTGAGCAGAGGTTTATGAATGGACAGTGTATTGCTTTACATGCCTTGAAAGTATATACTATAATATAATTAGGTGTTTTACGTAGTTGGCAGAAAAATAGAATAACTTGGCAGAAAAATAGCATATTATATATATAAACTTATAATATCAGGTTACATAAGTAAGAGCATTAAGCTTTTATTAAGCAGGGCTCAATTTGTACTTCATATATTAATCCTTGTAAAAAAAAAAAAAAAATCTGGATCCTGATCCTCAGTGAAGCTTCATTCTAGCAAATCAAAGGAGCTTTTAGATTGGTTTGGGTGCTACATGGAGATACGTGGCATAGGTAACTGTATGCTGACCCTGGTGTCATAGGAGGCTAACCCAGACTGTTGCTGTAACTGTGCCTCTGGGAATGTACAGTAAAGCAGTCCTGAGAACTTTTAGAACAAACAAGCAAACCCTGCCTCCAGTTGCTATAAAGTACGTTTTAGCAGAAATGTGGAGGAAATCCAAACCCAATCATTTAGTATATATTTAGAGGAAAAGAAGATGTAAATTAAGATTTAAGCTAGGTTTAACAAGGTGAAGGACAAATTTCAGAAAGCAACACATGGCAGGAAGGGAGTTTTTTTTCTTTTTTTTTTTTTTTTCTCTCCACTGAATCCATTTGTTTGCAGTATGTACAAACATACTGATAAGATCCTCCCAAGCCTCCCCTGCTCGAGGCTAAATGCCCCCAATGCTCTCAGCCTGCCCTCATGGGGCAGACGCCCCAGTTCCTCCATCACCTCAGTGCCCTTTGCAGGACTCACTCTGGTAAGGCCACGTCCCTGCCGTGGGGAGCCCGGCTCTGGGTGTCCCACCAGTGCTGGGCCGTGAGGAGGGATCACCTCCCTCGGCCTGCTGGTGATGCTTGGCCTGATGCAGCCCAGGGCACTGCTGGCCTTTGCTGTGAGGACACGTGGCTGGCTGGTGGTCAGCTTGTCCTCCGAGACCCCCAGGGCCTTTTCTTCAAAGCTGCTTGCCAGATGGTTGGCCTCTGCCTGTGCTGGTGCCTGGGCTTGTTCCTCCACAGGTGCAGGACTTAATTTATCTAATTTTCTTTGAACTTTTTGAGATTCCTTTTGGCTTATTTCTCCAAGCCTGTTGATGCCTCTCTGAACAGCAGCACAACCCTTTGGAGTATCAACTGTTCCTCACAATGTTCCAACATCTGCAGACATTCTGAGGGGTTACACCTTAGTGACAGGGAACTGAACTATGCACATACAGTATTGCATCTGAAATTATGGTCCGTTGCTTGTAAGCACTCTACTAATGATATGCTTTAGGCATATGTCTAGCATAGTTTTCATGAACTTGGTTGGTGTCAGACAAATGAAGCCAGAGCGAATCCTGTGAATCTGGCAATGCGGTTATTTACTTAGTGATGTGGTGGCTTATGGATGTGAGCAATCAGCTAGTAAGACTGGTGAGATGTTTTATACATGAATAGGTCTTACTTGTAGGTAAATACATCTACAGTCTGCCTTCTGAATGTTGGCCGAGTTGCGTGAAAGCTTTGCAAGTGAAAATTAAAGCTGAATATTTTTTCTATAGACTTTATGTTAATAAAGAAAGATTTCAACATATTTCATATTTCCAAGTAGGAAAGGAGAGAGAGAAAGTTTACTAGTCTGTTTGGACCAGTCTAGAAAGGCATCAAACTTCATTTGGAATTTTCTTTTGCATTCGCAAATTTGCATACTGTTTTGGATAATGTGAACATGGGAGTGAGACTTCAGCTATGATTTCCAGTTTGACAGAAGCAGTTTCTGTTAATGATATTCACTCTGTTGTCTTGACAACTGTGTAAGTTGGGGTTAGTAATAATCAAGCTGCTTTTAGTATGATCTAGACTCAGATGTATTTGACAAACAGTTTCGATGGCTGGGCAAAACCCAAGGAAATTATACTGTAAGAAGTTCCATGACTTCACAAGTGTTTGTGGGTTTACAGAATTATAGTAAGATTTTAAAAACTGTGGGCAAAAGTATGCAGTGCAAACTACAAAATGTCTAATAACCTGCTTGTTAGGGCTTCAAGTCCGTACTGTGCACAGTAAACATATCAGTGCTGTGTTTATCTGTACAATTCCTGAAAAATATTTTTTTTTGGTGGGGGAGAGGAGGGAAAAAAAAAAAAAAACACAAAAAAAATGAGCTAACACTTTTCTCACACTTCAGTGGACAGGAGCCTGTTTCTGCTTTTGAGCCATTTAGTTTTATAATTTAAGGAAAAAATTGGATAACAGTCAAAAATTTGCTTTTTAGCAAACTGCAGGAGATGTTGTCTGATGTTGGTACTGAAAGAGATTTTGAAAACCACTGTGGCAGATGGCTTACCACAAAGACTCCAAAGATGCCATGCAGTGGGTGCAGTGTCGTACCTTTCAGTGACTAACAGCTACTCATCTGCAAACTGTTAGAGCAGAAAATTGCATTAGAGAATCTTGAGTTCCCTCTATGGGTTCCCCCTTTGTTACTTTTTAAATGGAAGATTTTAAAATATTTCTTGGATTTGGTTTTTTTTTTTTTTTTTTTTTTTTTGCCCTGGATTGCTACTACTAGACTTATGAATACCTTTAGTTTCATCAGCTTGTACACTCGAAAAGGCATAGGTTCATCTTGAAAATAAAAAAAAAAAAAAAAAAGAAAAAAGTGTGGAGATAAATTGAGGAAGCTTGCTGATGGCCTTGTACAGCTTTCTGTAGGTTATTGATATTTTTATTTATTTATTTTTTATGTTCAGGGGCTGTGAATGATTTAATTGGAAGGTGCTTATACTATTTTAGATCATAAAAAAAAAGTCTGGGACATACTAGCTGGGCATGTTACAGCTTTGTCAAAGGATCACGGTGTTTTTATTCAAGCTGTTGAAGCTCATGCTGTTTTGTCTGTAAGTCATGAATTTAATCTCCACTGTAGCCAACCTACATGGCGTATCACATTCCACATGTGCTCAAGAAACTACTACAGTAACATCAGTTTTGTGTGGAGACAGAAACCAGTTTGCCTTTACCAATACTGCTTTAAATATTTGCTCTTGTTTTTTTGAAACGTTTATTGAAGTTCTCAAAATCCTCTAAAAACGTTATCTGTCTTCCCTCCTCTCCATCATGTCCTTTTGAAGTCACTGGGCTTTGTATTGCCATGGGCATCTCTGATGCTATTCTCCTTGGAGTTCAAGATAGAAAGCAGAGCTTGGACTGAGGATACAATAGTCCTTGTTCAAAACTGCATTATTATGTGGTTTGTGTCTTTGCATTGTTACGTTCATCATGGCCAGATCATAATTATCTTTTCTGATTATAGTGTGTTTAGAACACTTCAGTTTTACTGAGTATTAGTAGCTATGCTTACATTTTTCTTTTTGCTACTTCTCAGGAATCTTGACTTACGCTGTACCAGGTGTTGCAGTTCTGGAGATAAGAGTAAATCTCCATTTTCCTAGAAATGTTTTGTATATTGGGATGAGAGTGTTTCAGAGATTAAACTGGGTCCAACTCTGCCCCAAGATACTTAACTTTCATCAAAGTTAATCTGCCCTTCCTCTGTAGACTTCTGAACTTAAATCCTGTTTACTTACTTGAGGCTATTTGGGAGAGCAGGAAAAGATTTTCAGTAAAACAAGTAGATTCCGGTTGAACATTAAATTTAAATAGTAAGATCCTAATGTGTTGGATTTTTTTCAATAAATTAGTTGTGTAAGAAGTTGTGCAGTACTGCACATTTAGCTATTTGTCTACAGACTTTTGGAGAAACAATTTCCATTTGTGATTTTAAAGAGGCTTTACAGGAGAACCTCTTTTATTGAAGTTGCTGTTGAAAAAGTTGGTTGGCAGCCAGTTAAGCCCTGGACCACTTTAGGCACTACTGAGCCACATTGCTTGTTCGTATGTATATAGCCATTCTAGGGTATATTGTGCTAATAGAGAAATTGCCGTTTTAGGGATAAATTCCTTGACTGCCAAAATCATGGGCAAGGGCTGGTTAATACTACAGGAGAGGGGAGAACACTGCTGTTCAAGTAGATGCAGATGAAATCCCTGATTTTCCTTCTCTAATACAGGAAGCCATTTAACTAGCAGGAACTAGACAGCATAAATGGTTTTGCTCTTTTCAGGTTGAATTAGATATATTTCGTGAGTGTAAAACTGTACCTCCTTGTATTCCCTGCTTCTGTGATCAATTTTTATTATTTTATTCTACTTGGGCATGCTGGATGAGTGAAGACTTTACCCCTAAATTGGAAGGGCCTGAGTAATCTTTTGGTGCTGCTAAACATTTTGTTGTCCAATAGTGTAACAAAGTAATAACACACAAAATGTATTTTTCTTAATATTATAACTGGGAACAGAGCTCTGAAATGTAACTCTCTTAATATTTTCTCTTCTATCATGTTCGTTTAATTCTTGATGTAAGACAAGAATTCATTGCTCCTGTACTGAGTGTGTGAAACCACGAGTTGATAATGGTAGCTCAGTGTTTGCAAAATAAAGTGTCGTTCCTGTAGTGTGGTCCAATTACACAATAGTAAAGCAGGGATGTAACACAGCAATGCTGCTTTCCTATTTGTTTCAGTAAGTTTAGCACAGCGGGAGATGTGGCATTCTTCCAAGATAATGCGTCAAGTTTACAGTTGGCTGGAAGTGCAATGGAAGTTATTCTAAGACTTCACATGCTGGCTAATAACTCTGGTTGAATGTGTGAGATAACACCAAATACGTTTCATAAGACAACTATTTATTTGCAAGGATTTTATATCTTAATTTTGAGACACTATTGTATTCCAGAGATATTTGAACAAGCATCTCTGTATATGCTGCATTTACAGCATTGCAGTTTTAGTGATTGAGTGTAATTTCTGTATGGGTAGAGCTCACATACATTATTTCAAGGAACCTGCTGAATCTTATGAAGCCCAGAAATAACTTCTCCATTAATTTGGTCAAATGATGTAAATGCGTATCTAATGTTTTTGAGGAAAGATATATCTAAAATAACAACTGTAAAACAGTAGCATTTCTTTTTGAAGCTTATAGAGCTAGTAACATATCAGTAATTTGGCAGGTAGGGAGAAATCAGAGATGGCAAGGCATCTTTGTCAGTAGTGAGACCTGGGGGTTGGATAAGAATGTACAAGATTTTTTTGCTGTTTATATCATTTCAGTAATTTTGCCACCACTTTAAAGCCATTCTGCAAATAAATTTTTAAAATCCAATGTAGTAGACACCACTTGCACAAGGTCTGGCAGTAGACTACCACAACTCTTTCAAAGGTGTGTTAATATTCTTTTAAAATTTTGAATGAACCTTTCTCAGTAAAATGAATACATTAAAATAGCATAGGAGTAGCTCTATAAACTTCTTGTTATCTCTCAGCATGCTTCAAGTATGAGGTGGAACAACTACTATTTAAGGAGTATTAGAAAATAGTTCACAATTTTGGAGTTCATCTTCAGCATCATTAGCAGTCTCAGAACAGAGGTTAAGTGTATACTAAAAACAATTTTTTTTTTTTTTTTTTTTTTTTTGAGGGGGGAACCCCAGATACAGGATGTTATTTAGTTTTCAGAAGGTTATTGAACGCTGTCATAGGTGAAAATACCATCTGTACTGTGCCTGGCTATATTTTGTGATTATAAAGGTAAAATTCCTAATCCTAGGTATTTTGTATCCCCACTACTCATTTCTCAATCTGTCTTCTAAAAAAGAATATCTGACATATCAGAAATATTCTCTACGTTAGTAAGTTTAGGCTTACAGTAATTGCTGTGAGCTTCTAAAGCTTGCCAAAGATCTTTAGTTACATACATGCACTTTCCTGAAGCATTTCTGTATGCCTTTGGCAGCATTGATCTGGTAAATGGAAGGTTGTTTGTCATTGGCAGCATTTGTCTTTGCAGGAAGCGTGTTTGTTCCAACTGATTGGAGTTGTTTCAGCACTGACACCTGAAGAGTGTATAAAAGAAAATAAAGAACTGAGAAAATTCACAGAGTTTAGAGAAAGAAAAAAAAAATAATCCAACAGGCTTGGCAAATGCTCTTTCAGGCTGAAGTAGTGTCTGGTGTGTGGGGAAAAATGACCACTGATTTAGCAGAGTATCAAGGCTCTGTACAGAGCTAGCAATGCAAAGGTGACTGCAGACAGTTATTAACAGGACTGGAAGATGGGATCAGTACTAAGAGTATCCTTCAGTAATTCTTACCAGCATTAACAGCACATGCCAATTGCCCATGTAGCTAATATAGTGAGTTTGCTGGCTGCAAAAGTATGTTGTGAATGCAGTCTGGGTTTAAGGGTCCTTGTTCATCAGAATTGGCTCACACAGTGGTGAGTGGAGAAAGAGTGAGAGTTGAGTGGATGAGGGCACGTGCTTATTTGGCAAAGGATATATGTTGAATTCCTGGGCCTACTGTGGCAACGATCAGAGTGCCTTCCAGATGAATAATTGAGTATAGGGTGGTCAAAATTTTCCTCTCAGCAGTGACATAATTTGGCATAGCATGTGCCAATATTTAATGAAGAATACACACTTGGGACATTCCAAGCTGGCTTTATGCCCCTACAGCTGCTTTTAGAACTCTGAAAGCTTTATTTTGGATTGGGGAAAAAAACAACCAAACAAAAAACAACGATTAAAAACAAACACATCTGAACATCACCTGTCAGGGATTTTGGGGACAGTATCTTGTGGTAGCAATCACGAAAGGAGGATCAGTCAGAGATAAAGATCAAAACTACAGAGTGACAAAACATGCTTGTCCCTGGATATTCTGGATCAGAGTATCTGCTCGACACCTTGGTTTGCTTTGATGACTGACATTGACACTGAGATACTGCTGCCTTTTCAGTAACAAAATTCCAGCTAAACCACTGAGTCCGCGTATGTAACATGCTGTGATTTTTTTCACCTGTTTCCTTATGGACAAACGTATACTGAGAGAACAAGGTGTAACAGTATGAGTTTCTGATGCTATGTAAACGGGCCTGTAAAAAAGCAGGAGAATGTAAAAAGCAAGAGAAATACCCAGTTTATTGAGGATATTTCTATCTTTCATCCAAGTTCTCATACCTGCTACTGTGCCAAGCAGATTGACTGGAAGGATTAAACTGTATTTTGTTTATTGTTACCAAGCAGTGATAAGTTACCTCCTTAAATTCCATAATTCAGTGTTTTCCAGAGGTTCAATTGTTATTGCAATGAATTTTCACCAGTAAATTTGTAAGCATTTCCATGCATCGCGTGGCAGCATGTCATCTTTCAGCGTGGAACTCTTTTTGTGGTAATAGTGCAGCATAATAACATGGAGCATTCAGCAGGTGAAAGGACAGCGCCTCTCAGGTAAAGTTGGAATTATTTATGAAAACATAGCCTCTATTATTATTGTCCTCCTAAATATGCAACTTAGTGCTGTATATTTGCACTTAAATTGTCATTTAGGAATTAATGTGGAAAATGAATAGCAGAAAGCAAACGTTCAGCAATTTTATGCTGCTTCCTGGCTGCAGTTAGAACAATGGGTCAAAGGCACTAAATATAATCTGCTAATTTGCTCATTTTATTTTTTCCTTTTGAATTCTTCCAGTCAATGGATAATGGTCAGTTAATAGAATTAAATCTATTGCTTCATTATTTTTTTTTTTCATTTTAAAGGAGGGAGAAGGATTTTTCTCATCATCTTCACTGATTGCCAAGTTATTTGTATGTAGGGAGAAGATTCTTTTTGTATAATCAATCTGCTGCTACCCATTTTACTGCCAAGCATTCCTTCTCTATGGTAGCGTAATGTTACCTAGGGAACAGCTTAAAGCTGACACATACAGTGGTGCCACAAATTAATTTCACAGTTATCAGGATATAGGGTGATAACAACAACATGAGCTACTGTGAAATTACCATTGTTCCCATTGAGTTACAGTGTAATTATTACTTTTGTGGCAACTATGCAAATAACTCATGTCACCACTGTAGGATGGGATGTGCTTTCCTTTCTCTGATTCAGTACTTTGTGCTTCAGAGACATCTTTATGTACTATAAACTAGAGCTGTGCTTTGAATTGAAATCTAAATGTGGTTATGTCTTGCAAAACAAAAACAAAACAACAACAAAAATCATAAAAAAAAAAAACAAACACAAGCAAGTTAAAAAAAGAAAAAACAAACAACCCTAACACTTAAGAGACAAAACCAAAAAAAATCCTCTGCTGTCTGTCCATTATCAGCTGGAATCATAGCTGCATATGTGTGCTAATTTAACAAAGTAACAATCAAGCTGTTATTTTTCCATTATTTCCAGCATGAAATTGGGAATCTTCCTTCAAGAAGGGAGCTTTGGGATAGTTACTTTTATTAAGGGACAATTTCAGGTTTCACTGCTGCCACTTTATGGCAGCTGTTTGATGGAAGGGGACAGGGAAAGAAATTTGATTACATTATATATTCTTATATCAATAGGCAGGAAAAAATACCGTTCCCAATATATAAGAAAAAACAATAACAACCTGCAGCTGCTGAAGCTTAATTATGGCAGAAAACAAGGTCATGTAATGTGGTGAAGTGGGCACGGGTGCTCCTTGTATCACTTAAAACCAGAATTAAGTATGCTTTGGGGGACTGCAGGTTAGGAAGGTAAGTTCAGTGATTATTTTTCCTCCTCTTCTTCATTAGATTGGTATTTTCAAATGTTTCTACAGGGAGTTAAGATGTGCAACTTGCAGTTGTGTATGAATAGCTCACCTTAAACTCCTTTTAAAATTGCCATTTTAAATAAGTGGCTGATGACCAGATTTTCAAAATTGCTGAGAAACTAAGAGCTTTAAATATTTAAATCCTAAGGAGGAAGAAAGAAAATTTTGAGACAAATCATTTAGAAAAATATCATAGATACCATTACATGGGAAGAATAAGCAAATGAGACCTAATTAAATAGGTCTGTAACAAGCAAAAATCTGTATGCATATGGTAATTCAGAATTATCAAAATTATGAGTGCAAGATAAATTTCACTGAAGGACAAGATTTTTGATGATGAGTCTTCCTTCTATTTTATATTTTAATGAAAATTCATTGAAAAATAACCCTAATGGAATGATGAACTCCTTTTTTTTTTTTTTTTAGTATCTTATTTTATAGTAAATGAAATTGGAGAAAATGTTTTCTCATTTTAGTTGTAACTTTTCAAAGATTCTTTTGCAGAAAATGTTTCTTTAATTAAATTCAAAGTATTTTTTAAAATTGCAGATAGCTTGCAAACTGAATCTGTTTCCCAGTTCTTGCTATATTGCACCAACAGAAATATAGAACAGCTTGATAAGCTTGTTTGTGAGAATTGACTTGTGGAGGGATAAATATGAACAATGTTCTGAAGGAACTGTCTGTGTCCATGAGCATTTCTAAAATGTGCATCAGTACTACATCACCAAGATTTGAGCTGCAGAGATATTGCAAGTTTGTCTGAAATACAACAGTTGCACCTTTGCTCTTGCATGGACGAGCTACCTTTTTTTTTTTTTTCTTGAAGTTGTGAATAGAATAATAGTGAAGCTAGTGTAGTAGAGATAACATCCAAATGATGATGGAATGTGAAAAAACATTCTGGGTGTCAGACTTCCGATATATGTTATCAATGTTTTTTCAAAATAATAATTTTTCTGATGCCATTTCTTTAAAGCAAATGAAAAACAGATGTGATTACAAAATTACAAAACAATGTGTTGTTCTGCATCAAAATACTTCTTTTTTTTTTTTTTTTAAACTTGGAATACATAAACTGATAAGGTCACTTCCATGAAGTTCCCACCAATCTGTTTTTCTGAATTGCTGTACCTGAAGGAGAATCATTTAAAGCAATAGTTGGGGTATTTTCCAGTAGTCTGTTACTTGTACACCCATCTCTAGGAAAGAAGCATTCCAGTTTCTCTTTGTCTTGATGTTTTTTTTTTCTTTGGGTCAACACAACCTGCTGAGATTTTTCACTGATGTAATACACCAGTACCACATGCATATAAACCCCACAATTGATGGTCAAGGGAGGAAGTAGTCACAAGATAAATAAACCTTATGTTCTGGCTCATTTATTATCCATGTGATGAATAATGGTGAAAAAGTGTATGGTAATTAACAGACTGGCTTCATGGAATGACTCCTGTTTATCATATGTTTGTCACTCTCTTTAAAGGTTTGCTGACAAGTATATTTATTGCAGTGTGAGGAGGTTGCTAATTAATATGGATATTAGCAAGACTTCATGAGAGTACTCTAAAAAAAACTGTATTTTAAATATTCCTTCCTTTTACTCTCCCCTCGTATCGCTTCTAGTTATTCAAGAGCCAAGCCGATATTTATTGCCACAGTATTGCTCAGGTATGGTGATGTTTAACCCATATAAGTTTCATTTGGAAGAAACAGCTTGGTCTGATTAAGAGTTTCTGGAAAATCTGCTGCAGTCCTTGCATGCTGTTCTTAAGAGTCAGCCTTGTGGAAGCAAGTCGTTAAAGGTTTAGAGCCGCCAGAGGTGCTCATTGTCCCAGTTTTGGAAGGAGTAGGGGGAGGTCAGGGTTGCTGTTGTACTGTGGGGAACTTTCACTGCTGCTAGAAATGAGCAAGAAGCTCAAACGGTTTCTACAGATCAAATGTCTTTCATACACCTGGTGACCCAAACAAACAGTTTTGCTCGGATGTATGTGTTCTGTAATGAGAGGTGTGTATTTTTTTTTAATAAAAGTAAATATAATAAAGCTGTTTTTTTGATGAATCTGAAATTGAAAAGTATGATAGACTGTTTCATTAATACATAAACTGAATGCATCTCCAAAACTGATATCGTAAAGTGCCTGGCAATCTGTACAGCAATGATTAAAAATAATTTGCTTGCAAAGTAGAGGAGGCATTACTTTAATTATTTTATTGCTTTTGGTGTGATTTATTTATGGTTTTGTAGGTTTACTGGACTAATAATGATAATTCTGTGCAGCATGTGACATGTCTGTTGTTTTAAAACAGCATGGAAGGCTTGGTCTCTTGCTAATTTTCAAGTAAGGTAGTTTCAGTTTCTCATTTTTTTCTGATGTGTTTCTAATATCTCCCCTCCCA
Source organism: Anas platyrhynchos (assembly GCF_047663525.1). Lineage (NCBI taxonomy): Eukaryota > Metazoa > Chordata > Aves > Anseriformes > Anatidae > Anas > Anas platyrhynchos. The sequence goes on along the minus strand of NC_092594.1, from coordinate 9,890,202 downwards.
CCTGATGACCAGTTTCAGATACCTTGATGGTGAAACAGGAGGGAAAAGTAGGCTTTTCTTGGGGGGGGAGGAGGGGAGAGGTTGGTGGTGTTAACCAGATAAGAATAACAGCTTCCGCATTTAAGATGAAGCACTTTTATTCGGTTCAATTTTGCTAAGGTATTGTACTCCTACTTACCTAGTTTTGTTACCTAGTTTTGTTCTCTTTTGTTTCCTCTGATTATTTATTTATTTATTTATTTATTTATTTATTTATTTTTGGTCTCCAGTATACTTCTTTTGTTTGTTTGTTTGTTTTTATTACTACTCATGTAGCTGACCATGACTTCACTAGATTAGTACAGAGCTAAGCACTGAAACTTTGAGTTTCCTCCTTTCCTTATGGAGTAGGTATTGGAAAGGTTGTGACTTTCCAGGCTGATCTTACATCCTTCAGTCTCTGGCTGGCGGGTGAGTTGTCAAAGTGCTCGGTGGAAGCAGATTGAAAGCTAAAGCCCGGATCTGACTGCCAGAGAAGCAGATTAGGACCTGGTTGTTTACAGAGGGTCAATATCTACATAATAGCTGAGCTGTCTCCTGCTGCATAGTCAATGTAAGCCTCTGAACTGAGGTCTGTGAGCAGAGCCCTGGAAAGGTCATCCAGCAGGTTCTCATGACTTGGGTCAAACACACAGGCAACCTGAAGTGCTGTAGTGATGTAAGCTGAGCTATATATTATGCACTTTAAGTACAAATGTCTGTACATAGTACCTGAATGGTGATATGAGACGTGAGTACCTTCTTTAGGGGTGTCAAGGGACAGGATGTCAAACGATGAGACACTTCTTATTTTTATATTCTCACAACCGACACCACTTGATGTGCTGTGCTCTAACTGTGTCCGGAAGTCAAACGAACCAGGTGAGAATGGGATGGATCCTTAGGAATGTGTCCTTAGTTATGCTTCACTTGATGGAAGGTGAACTTTTAACTTTTTAACTTGCTGTTTGTTGCAGTCTGTGAATCTGAGGGAAACAGATGTGTGCTTATGTGAAAAAATCCTTTCCCTTGGAAGCTTCACCTACCAGAAGAGATAAAAATGACTTCACACAAAATTTTCTGTTTACAAGATTAAAAGCTGTGGTGTATTTGTTTCAGAATAATAAGACTACCATTTCTTTATGTAGGGCCACTGGAAATTAACAATTATGATCTGTGCTTTGAAGAATATAAATAGTTCCTCTTCTCCAGGGGAAAATATATGAATCAGTGCCAAATCTTTCTAAATAAAATAAGGAAACAAAACAAATCAACAACAAAAACTCCACAACAACAACAAAACACAAACCTATATCATTTTGGCAAGGTTGGTAATGTTCTGATCCCTGGCTTCAGGGCCAACATATTTTTCTAGGTCTACATAGAAAGATGTTCGTGTCATTTCTGCCTCTACTGTAAATAAAAAGCTGGATCAGTTCTCCTATGTTGTCTCTGTAATGAGTTTCAACTGGAGTACTATCCCTCCATGCTTGGCAGCTTAGGCAGCTTTTCAATGGAGCATTTTCTTGTTATAGAAGGAAAGATTTTAACCTCTTCCTTGCCCAGGAGGATACAGAAATTGAAACGTCAAATAGTGTCTTAAAAATAGAAGGTTTCAAGACTTATGGGCATAAATATATTTTCTGTTCATCTAGAATTCTCCTTTTTTGTTGGTGTTCTTGATCATAAGACAGGTTCAGGCATCCGCTAGGACTAGCCTAGGACTGTGAGTTGTTCTCTCATATCAGATATATGATCATATTTGTCATATCAGATATAATCAATATATATTATCTCATATATATATATATGTATTATATTATATACGACTTTTCAAATTACTTTGCTCTGTAGTCTTTCTATACAACTGAGCAGAAGATACGATTTTCTTTGTTGAAATGCTGAAACCTGCTTTGAAGAACTTTGTAAATGCTTTGGTCAATTTACCTTTGACCAAGCAAAAAGCTGAAGTGGTAATTTAGATTTTATTGAAGGGCAATATAGAGCGTTGTAAACTTGAGCAATACAAAATAGGTAGAAGATCTCATAGAGAGAAATGTGATGCCTACCAACTTTTCTAGAAAATGATACGATTAGGAAATTCTTTATGAAAAATATCCATTCTTATTGTCCCTGACTTAAATCACTGAAGAGCTTTCTTCATCATCTTATTTTGAATATCATCAAAATGATATTCAAATCTTGTTGTTGGATTAATTAAATTTGCACATCATTGTGCTATTTACAGATATGAATCCAGCACACATGGAAGAGACAGCAGAGTGCTGAGCACTGTGGGCAACACCAAGAAAGCTTCTACTTCTGACACTTAATTTTAAATGAAGCCAAATTCATGTGCTTAAACTTAAACACGTGCTTTACTGTATGCATAACATGGGGCCACAGCGCTCTGCAAATATGTCTGTACTGCATTTAGTGTTTATGCCGGTCCATGGAGATGGGCTTGGGTCCTGGAAATGTCGCTGTTGTTTCTTGTGTGATGATGCGTTGCCATGTGGCCAGTGCCCTGCACTGAAACAGCTTGGTTTTCATCTTTTTTTTTTTTTTTTTTAATACTCAAGGGAACCATCCCGTGTTTCATCCAGAGACTACCTAGTAAGAACACTAATACTCTTGTCACACCATGGATAGTCCTGATCTTGTGCAAGTACATTTCTGTGAGGAATAGGATTAATAATTAATGTATGTTCCCTCTGTGTAAAATAGGATAATCTCTGACAGATGGTAGTTTTTAACAAGAACACTGCAGTAATTCAGATCAGACTAAGCATGTTTTATCCATGCCTCAAACCTAAAAGATGGTTTGGTTGTATGTAAAACCTGCATGGCTTTCTTGCATTTTATTTTTAGTTTAAATCATGGACGTACAGGATTTATGAGCACTGATGGTAGTGGAGTTGTGTCAAATTTCATAGCACACAGCAATGATCTGTCTTTAGATGTCAAGTGTGCCTATCATAGGTGAACAGCTGTTGGGAGTTTTCATTCCAGTTAGTTTTGCCTAACAGTTTACAACTGATCATTAAAAAGAAAATGGAAAAATAAAAAAACCACAATACTACAAAACAGTATTTTGTATGAACTTTACTATTATGAGATTATGTAAACGTACATTATTGTTAATGTCTTCCATAGTGCTGTAAAGAAAATGAGATACTTAATCAGTTCTTACTTTTTTTTTTTTTTTTTTTTTTTTTTTTTTAATGAGGCATACTCACTTCAGATTTAGAGATAAAATTGGGCACCTGTCAGTACAGTCTTGTACTGGCCTCTAAGAAGAGATCACCCATCTCATTCTGGAAGCTGCAAGGATATATTAGTGAATGATGGAGTGGTTGATGTGCTATGAGGAAATTGTCCAATATCAGCATCAGTTTGATGTGCTAGAAGGAAGGCCTGAAGTGCTATAAACATGTTGGGTATTTGGATTCTCTCATTGCATGTAACAAACTGTAAAAAAAAAAAAAAAAGGCACGCACTGTGCCATACTGGTGATGGATGGGTGTCATTGTTTAAATGAAGGCTTTGAATCACAAATGTATGTGCAAGTAGCTATTTTCTTCCATTTGTAAAATACTATGCTAACTATTTCTCAGAATGAGTAATGTACTATATATAGCAGCAAAACAGTGGCTAAAAGTGCTTCATATCATGCTAAGTAGAAATAGATACATTTATTGAATGCAACATCTAGCTTGCATCCTTTGAAGTATTTGTTTGGACCTTTTTTCCTCTGTAAATGTGATTTCGAAATAGCATACATTTGTTCAACAGGATGTATTTTTCATTTTTTTGAAAAATATACAATAATTTTTCAAAGAAATGGACTGATTATTTAATCAATTATTATATAAAGGCTGTTATTAACATGAGAACACTTTTTTCAGATGATCAGCTCTTTCAAGAATACCTAGCACTTATGAGACTCTGGAGGTGATTATTAAAGCCATTTATGAGTTGCCCCTGTGAGTTCCTAAAGCCTGAGAGCACCTAAAGGATGCCAGAGCACTTATACTACTCTACAATTAAAGAGCTTCTCTAAGCTGAACTCCACAGTAGATTTCCAAATTGAGGGTCTTCCTATTCCCAGTCAGTCTCAGTAAACCAAGACAGATGTACGGAAGGAGCTGGTAACTATGTGATGCTGAGTGTTTGGCATATTAAATATGTGAGTTCAAATCTTGACTTGAATCAAATCTTGCTATTCTTGACTTAAGTAACAGATTAAATTTGGGTCTTTTGCAGTTTAGAGCTCGAACATAGGTTGTCTGGTGGTAGTTGCTGTGGGACTATTTTTTTTCCCCTCTGTCAGATGGAAAAGCAAAGCTTAAATTTATTCCTTCAGGAGCAGGTTCATAGTGATAGCCTTAGGAGATGTAAAGGCATAACTTTGGTTTGTTTCTGGCCATGTCACATATTTAAGCAACTAAACTATTTGCAGCTAGCACCTTGATTTTTGAGAATCTCTGTCACATATCCTACACTGTCAGTACATTGAATGTGTTCTTTGTGCCTGAGCATCCAACTTAGGCAAAACCACTTCACTGAACAGCTCAAGTTACATTTAGTTAATTTTGGGGGTTGCAAAGCCCAGTTCTTGCCTTTGCAGATGAAACAATACACAGAATGATGAGTAAAATACTTGCATTTTGAATCCATGGAAAGAGAAGTAGTGCGTGGCTGATTAGTAGAAAAGATGTAGCAGTCAAAATACAAGCTAATTCTTTGAATAAGCAGTTAACATTGGTAAACGTTATAAGATTTAGAAGGCAGGATGTTCTAAAATCCCTCTCAAGTTTTTCAATTGTGAGAAGGACAAATCTGTTATTACTGTATCTTCAAGATGGCACATAAGGCTGAGCCTGTAATTCAAATTTCTTTCGCTTATTTGAAATTTGAAGAATGCTAGTTTTGATTCTGGTGGCAATGAAATCAGATATGTTGCAATTCTCAAGGTAAATGTTATCATTCTAGTCCTGTTTGTGTTGAGGTGAATTAAAAACAGCACAAGGCAACATGTTTTGGATAACTGGATTCAATTTGGACATCCGTTTCCCCTCAGATCCTATCCGTATCTATTTTTTATATACCTACTCACATCTCTTCTGTTTTATATACCAGAACCTCTGTTTTTCTTAAGTGTAAGTAAATGGGAAAGGAGAAGCAAAGAGAATGTTAGCAGTAGCATGTCCATCATGTACCCCCAGGAATCTCCCAGGCTTGGATTTATTTGAGCTCTCTTTTACATTTATGAATTTGCTTCAAAATCTTCAAATGATGCTGGAACAATATCTCAGTCTTGATAATTCATTTTGTCTCATCTAAAGTCAAAATGACACGTAGTTTCGTAATTTTGTGTTCTGAATTTTGAATGCACTCATCACCCAACACAATTTTAATATCATTTCAGAATTACTATGAAGTCTTCAAAATAACTTAACTGGATTCAGTATTTGGCAAGGACCGCAGGAGAGAGATTTTATGATAGGAGCCAACCAAATGTCATCTCTATTTTATATGCTGCAGTGGAGATTTACATTGAAAGCAGCCTAAAAAAAAAGGAGTGACAGGTGTGCACACCATTTCCCACACTGACGACACTGGGATGATTATCTCTGAAGCCTACCGATTGGGTGCAAGTATTAGACTGTTGTATATGTAGTCTATGCATTTGTTTAAGAAGTAATCATTTTGGTGGATCTGCTGGGGCACATGCTAAAATGAGTTTTAGTAAATTCAGAAACAATGCAGAGTGAAAGGGACAGTACAGTAGTGTTCAAGAAAAAGGGAGAAGTATGCTTCCTCCCAAGTGATCCTAAGTATGACAATACCGCACTGAACAAGTAATGATGATAATCTGTAAATTCAATAATATGTAATATCTGTTCTGTCTTGATTTTTGCACATTACCCCATTGAGACCAATGGGTGATTGACTATAGATTATCAATTGTCAGCTTCTATCTATTGTGTTTATAGATTGAGGTCAAGAATAGAAGCTGACCTCCTCTGCACAGTAAATTTCATAAGTGTGCCATACATCAGAGAAATTGGTCTCAATCCTAGAAAATATTTTCAAAACCCTAGTATATACTGGGTCAGATTTCTGTGAAATGGTAGTCTGAAATCTGTTTTTGTTTCCCTGCAGAAGTGGATTGATTTGAGTATTTAAAAACAAACAAACAAAAAACCCCAATAACGAAAGTGAAGAGTTACGTCAATGCATAGCATTAGTATTACATCTCTTTAAAATTCTAGGTATTTATTGTGCAACACTGATAGAATATTTCCTGTAGAGTTAAGAAGAGGTTAGCAGCAGTTTATTGTAAAAATAAGGAAGTTTCAAGATTATTCTTAAGTGTCATGAGTCATATAATAGGTTGAGCTGTTACTGCAGTGGATCTGGGATACATATTGAAGTTGCCAGCATTGTATTCTGCTTGCTTTTATTTCATAGAATTCTGGTATTATGAAGTTAAAGGAAACAAGTGCTCCTCTATTTTTGTTATTTCAAATATTCCTGGGTACAGCAGAGCTGATGATGTTAGCTGCCTTGTGAACCTCTACTTTGGTGGTAGGGCTTTGGAAAGCATTTAAATTACTGCTTAAAAAAAACACAACCCTAGGGCTGAGTGGTGAGAATGCTCTGCATTTTTTTCCTTTCTGCCATGACAGTGTAGTTTGTTGGTTTTAGCAATGCAAACGAATTGGATGGGAATGTAACCTGTAAAAGTGACCAGCATGGTTTATCATTACAGCATTGTACAAAACTCCCAATAAATCCTTGACTATTATTTTAAGCTTTTGCCTTACTGTTTTTTGTTTTTTTTTTTTTTTGTTTTTGACTGTGGTGAGACATTCCTATTGGAAGGGCTACAGTGCTATGTCTACTAATTGTACCGTGTTCACAGCTTTGTCACAAGTGTTTTGTGCAAGTTTGTGACACAAACATCTCCAAATCTCACGACCGGAATGTAATATCAAACTGGAAAAAAAAGTGAGTTATTTTTTTCCAAGATTAGACTGGAGAAAGCCAAAGAGTTTTCTGTAGTATCTGGTCATGTTTATCAGATTCTTCAATGTTTTCTCAGTATATGATACTTTTTCATGTAGTTCTTGTAGAGCCACCAAAAAAAAAAAAAAGTGATAAAAATGAGTTAATGTAATAAATATTTTCCACTTATTAATTGTGGATTTAAACAATATCCATGAAGCAAAGTTAAAATCCAGGTATTTGATTCTTAACTTATGTCTAATGATACAGTATCTTATCTTGCCACCATGAGTTGAACATGATTTTGCTTATAGTTTATCTGCCATATTAATTTAAGAAAATACCAAATCAAGGTCTAGTTTTGTGTGACAGATTTAAAAGCTTTAAGTATGAATTTTATCCAAATAATAAATAGGAATTTTATCCAAATTCCTATGAATGTGGATGTTTTATGTCATCTGGCATGCTGTGTTCTCATCACAGCTTTCCCAGTGTTACTTATAGAATGTATTTAAGAAGAAAGAATGCGGGTTTGTACAATGCTGCCGTCTGGTGCACGTTGGTGTATACCTCCTCCTGAGCTTACAGCTGCTGCTGTGATTTCAATAAGAATCTAGGTTGCCTTCCCTGTGGCTTCTCCAGGTGCTACAATGACTGGAGGAGGCAAAACTGCACTAACTTTTACAGATGTCAACATCTGCACCGGAGTAGGGCTCTATTTATTAAAACCTTGGCTAATCTAACAAGTAATTAACCAAAACTACTTGTGACCATGCAAAAAACATTTCATTTAATATATAGCTTCTTCCCTCCTTTTCCTTCTCCCTCTGAGGTTTGAAAGAAATAAGCTATTTGTTTTACTTGCAGGAACCCAGAAAATGTTATGTGAAATATTTCTAATTTTCCCAGAAATATTAATTGAAATGTTATTTACATTTAATAATTCTCTAAGTCATTCCTTGAATTAATTAAATTTGTTATTTAGCCAGGTTATTGAATTTATTCATACTTAAAATAAATAAATAAAATAAAATAAAAAATATAATTAGGATTTTAGGATTAAACTATTATACTCATGAATTTAATATAAACTTGAGGAATACAACTTTCCCTTTACAATACTTAAATATATATCATTCAGTACTACACGGTGTAAACAAATCTGTGGGTTGTAGGTTGCTTGCTGGATTGCCGTTACAGATGATGTGCAGTCTGCTCTGCTGGTCTGTGAGCAGTAGGCACCATGCTAGTTTTAGAAGTTCTGAAAAATACCTGTCTCTGTGCACTTAGAGTTGTAAGCAATGCATAATTTTTGCACACTGGACAAAGTTTCACATGCTGCTTTGTGTAGTAAAAGCTGAAGCACAACAGTTTGGCTCTGGAAGAGAGGCTGAAGAAGGCAGCTGCCTCTGACTTGTGTAACAGTAAGCAGGCAGGTCTGTTGGAGTGCAGGTGAGGTGTCTGGGAGCTTCCAGCAGCAACACTCACCTCCCTTGCATGCAGGCAACTCCTGCCCCAGCTAAGTGGTAGAAACAGTACAAAAGTGTACATGTATGTATAGTTGCAGGTGAATAGTTATAAAGCATTCCAATCCTTCCTGGTGGCATCCCATGGTAGATCTATTTGCAGGCAAGCCTAGATGTAGGTTTTAAGAGAGAAACTGTTGGGAGGAACTTATCTTCTGATGCTGCTTCTCTGGCTTTATTGTTATTATTACTATTGGTTGTGTAGGAGCCTATAGTACTGAGGAGTTCTGAGTCCCTCTCTGTTATGAGTGGTGTCTACTGGTACTGAGAATTACACCTGAGGATATTCTGTACATCTTTAATTGTTTTTTGTTTTTATTATATATATATATATATATATTTAACACATAGTGTTGAAATCTGCATATTACCTGCTCACTTGTGAAAAGGAGAATAACTGTTTCCCCTGCAAGCTGGGTGGAAAGAGAAACTCGTGTAGGATGTGAGGGTATGCCATATACTAAGCATTCCACATATGTATTTGCCTGGTTTTGGACAGCAATTAAGATATGTATGTATCTATTTTAGAGAGAGAAGCAAAAACAACAGTGATTTGTAACTCATTTTTAGGGTGATCCTCTTCCTAATGTGGCAGTGCAGACCAATGCCTTGCTAGGCAGGCAAGATAAGGGACCTTAGTTCATATGAAAGGTTGCTCATATTCTTGGGTCTGCCATGGCTTGGATGTGGGGAACAACAGGGCGTCCTGTAAGCATCTTCTGTGTTTCCAGGCTTTTCTGTAAGCAGGGAAGAGCTGGCCAAGGACTTTCTGTTGTGTTCATTCTTCTAATTACTTGTTTGCATTAGGATTGATATGTTAAAGGTAAAAGAAAAATTAAGGTAAATTGATGTTTGGGAAAAGCCTTAAATCATGTAACATTATATTATGGCAAAAAAATACTGGTTTTACTTTATTTATTTATTTATTTATTTTGTCAGCCAGGTTGTAAACCTAGGAGTTTGAGATAACATTGTAGCAGCTGTTAGAAATTTTTCAAAAAGTTCGCCCCCAGAATTGCCGCTTGTATTTCTTCTGGACTCTCCGGTCTTTGTAAATGAATAGGCTCAGTTTTAATAGATGACCTGCTTTTTTGTTCTCTTATACATTAAAAGATGAACAGTCTGTCTCTGTAGTCAGGACTGGTGTACAGTGGCAGGTGTTTACATTCATATACCTTTCTTCCCCCAAATTACATTAATAATACTGACTTAAATTGTCGAGAGATTATAAGACTACAAGTATGTCCTTTTTGGCATAATTTTGTAACTTCACTACTTCAGTATTTTTCTTTCAAGAAAAAAAAATATACATAGAGATGATGTGATATTAAAAAAAACGTGCAAAACAGGAAAAGTGAAAGTATTTTCCATGTAACTGTTTTCAAAAATGGATATTTCAGGTAAAATGTAGGAGGAGGGCATCAGTCAATTGCCATAAAAATAAAGGAGTAAAAAAAAAAAGAAAAAAAAAAGTTGAAGTGGTTTAGCTGGTTAGTGTTATTTCATTTAAAATCCACACGAATTATCAAAAAGAAAAAAAAAAAAAAGAAAAAAAAGAACATTTAAAGCAGTTGAAAGTGCTACTGGTCAAGGAAATGTAAAGAACCTTGTAAAGCCTGGAAACAGTGGTACTGAGCATACCTAAATGAGTGTAAGTCCAGAAAATTATCAGCCTATGTGACTGGAGACAGATGTTTCTGAGGTAGAAATTCAGGACGAGAAGCTGCCTTGTTTCAGGAATACTGAAAAAAAACTAGAGATTTAATGATATGTGTCCAAAATGCTAATATGTGATTGAATAGTAGGGTATTAGCTGATAGAATTGCTAGCTGCATCTTTAGTGTTAGCACGAGATAGGGGAAATTCCTTGCAGTGCAGCAGGAGCTCCTTCACGCTGAGTGCTTTGCATCTTGCCGTGCTGGCAAGCAGCAGAGGGAATACAGACCAGAGAGTGGCATGGCCTATCTAGAGCAGCTGGGTCCCTCAAGCAGCTGGTGCTGACAGCCCAGAGTCCACTCTTTTGTGTGTGCTGGTTGGAGGTTTCAGACTGGAAGTAGGGTGGAGTGTGTGTTGAATTGCAGCTGGATCTTATTAAGAAGTGGTTCTGGAGCTTTTCTTTTGGTTTAGTTTCATCCCCAAGAAATCCTATTTGTAGGCTTCAAGACCACTCTGCTGTGTGAACCAAAAACCATTGAGGGAGGACTCCTGGGAGATTTGTTTCTCAATTAAGCAACCAGTGATGCTCAGAGTCACTTTGAGAAGCTGTATCATCCCTGCATACTGCAGAAAAAACAGTGCAAAGATGGACCTTCTCTAGATCTTCCAAGCAGCACGCAGAAGAATTTGGAACTGGAATTAGCTTCTTGGAAACTCTTCTGCTTTCAAGCCAATGTTGGTCTAGTTGGTCTTTGGCAGCATGGACTCTGTCAAGATGTGTTTATTGACATACTGACTGAAAACAGGGAAACTCCAAGGTCTGTTGTTCCCGAGCCTCTCTTTATGGAAATGCCTTATCTGGCTTAATTTAGGAATTTTTGTATTTTAAATTTAATTAAATTAACTATTTTTAAAAGAATTTAAAAGTCTTATTAGGTAGAAGAGATTTGTTTCCTTCTCACAAGCTCCCCTTCTATCGAATACCTTCAAAGTTAGTCAGTAGAATGATTGGGTACCACAGCTGCGCTTCAATTTCACTTTCATTCCATAAGTGTGCATGAGACAGATGGATGCTTTATATGACAGGTGAAAACGGAGGTTTCCTTCAGGATAGTTTCTTTTCAAAGTTGTTTATTTGCAGACTGCAGCCTCAGGATAGCACTAATGCTTTTGTTAGCAGGTGATTTGTGCCAGCCCTGATACAAATAAAACATTTGATTTGTACATTCTATTGTAAACGAATGCACACGTGCTTACTGTCTTCAGTCACAGCATATTTTATCAACATGAAGGATCCTTATTTTTTTTATTATAGTGTGCAATGAATACCAAAGGTAGAACTGTACTAAGTTGTAATAAAGTGTTATAAATCGAGTAAGAAAGTTACCTGACATTAAATTCAGACAAGAAGTGAGATTGTACTGTGCAGAGCATGTCTTCAAAATGTTGCATACAACTGGAAAAGATTTTAAATGTGTTACTCTGATAAATATGTACAATTCTGATTTATTTTCTTATTTAACCAAAGAAAAAAAAGGAAAATTTTATGCTCTTTTAATACTCTGATACATTTGATAACATATTTGAGTGGGTTAAATTATTCTATGTGGTGATCACAATGTACAAATCAGTGTCTTTTGTTCACTGTATTTTGAATGCAGTCTGTCAACATTCATTTACCTTCTGGATTTTTTTGGGGAAAAAAACAGGATTAAATGTAAAATAAAATGATTATGTCATGATGTAGTATGTGTACATGCTAAATTACACATTATTTTCTTTATGAAAACTATTTTGATGTTTAGATCCAAGAGATCAAACTGATAGGAGGATCAGTACAGGAAAAATATGTTACAAATTAATCTGTAGGATTTTTCATTATTGTGTGAGCATACTGTTTATTGAAATAATTAACGTTGTAGTTAGATGCACTGGAGAACAATATCAAGTGAACTGAGTATTATGTAAGGATATTCAGACTTTCCTCATTATCAGTAATTTCAAACATACTTTCTGCTTCTTTCTTTGTCTAAATGCAAATAGACCTATTCTTTTGTCCACAAAAGTAAGTGTTCTTAGTTTTCTGAAAATAAAAAATGCTAAATGAACTGATTTCTTCTAGTACTATTTGGCGTTTTCTTCAAAGATATGCCGAAGATTCTTCAGACAATTTTAACAATGATCATCGCAAGAGACTTATCTGGCAATATAAGGAGATTTGGGATGTTTCACACCACTGTCACCCTAAATAAAGAAAAAATATTTTATTATCTGGCATTATGCAGATATTTATTGTTGAGACTACGTCTATCTATAGCACAATTTAAAAAATGGTATGTTCTGTGCTGCAGAATTTTATGCTAGAAAACAACTGTTTTTTTTTTTTTTTTTTTACATGAAAAAATATTGTTTGTATTTTTAATAACTGTATGCAGCTTGTTCTTATGCAGGTGTTAAAATCAATACAATTACTTTGGTGCTCTGCTCAATGCTCATTCACAAGTGTATGATATGGAAAAACAAAAATTGATGTTACTTGATGTTGTTAAAATACCTTTCAAGAAAAGAATATTGTTTTAAAAATATGTTCTCAAGGAACTCTGAATCTCAATGACTTCTGAATTTACTGCTTTTGTTTACGGGTTATTTTTCCTTTAAAAATGTCTAATCAATAGGCCTGCAACCTAAGAAGGTCTTTTTATTTTTTTTTAATTGTCATTAATGCTTTAATAAGGACCCTTCATCTGAAACTAAACAATCTTCCTTATGATCAATGACTTACTCAAAAGTCTAAGTAATTGCTGAATTGTCTTCACTTTTCAGAAGTTGGAACGGTGGGTTGATGGTTCTGCTGTTGATCCACAGTAGCTTTAAAATAATAATAATAAGAAAAAATAATTATTAAATTAAGTAAGAAATAAGTATATGACATGATGGTCCAGTGGAGACCCAGAAAGGAGGAATAACTCAATGGTTCTGGTATTGGCTTGTATGCTTGGATACAATAGATTTCTGTGCTGTAGGCTGCTGAATGCTGCTAAAATGTTCTGTGCCATAATACTTCATTGTCAAAACAAAAATATTTTTTTCTCTGCCTTATAGCCTTGATGGGGTTGAGGGGGAGTATAAGGCAAAAGATGCTCAGGTTGCAAAGATAAATGCAAGGGGGATAAACACAGTCTTTCAGACTCATTTTCTTATTTATTTGTTTTATTTTATTTTTTTTTTTTTTTTTAACTTGATTTAAGGAAGTACATTTCTTCATTCAAAACTGTAACTGACTTGCCATTTTCAGGATGAACGCTAACTGCTGGAGTCACAATGCAGACAAGTTTTATATTAGCAAGTCAGGGTTTCTAAATATTTTTGAGAATGGCTCATGACTTTGTATCAGGTTCAATTAATGCTTTTGTCTGTTGCTTAGTGGGGCAAAAAAATTATCAGTTTCTTTAAAGAAACTGGTAATTTTCTGCCTACATTTAGAGCCTGCAAAAGAAATGCTGCTGGTCCCCAGTAATGGAAGAGATCTAACTGGGAAGAAAAATAACAAATCTGCTGTGTTATAGCAATGTTTCAGAAATAAGTTTGTCAAGTAACTGAAGATGTACCAGTCTGAAGATTTAATACGGCAAATTCTGTACTTAAGGAAAAAAAAAAAAGTTGCATTTTAGAATATCGATATTTCTAAATAAATATACATATTTTCTTTATAGAGAAGTTTGGAAGTGTGGCACATGAAAAAATCAGCAAATTAGCAGAAGTATCCTTACAACAGAACAGTGGGTTTCTAGATACCAAATGCTGGTACCAGAATTCGATGGTTGGACCAGGTGATCTTGGAGGGCTTTTTCAATCTTAATGATTCTACGATTCTATGAATTAGCATTTGTAGCATTCTGAAAAACTTGGCAAAACTTGGCTTCTTTGGGATAGGTTTGGCTTGAGAAAATGGGCCATAGAAGGTAAGTTTCTCAGTTAGTGAATGCTCACTATTGTTTTTTCTTTTTTCTCCCTTTTTCTCATTCCACCTTTTTTCTCACTCATCTTTCCCCCGAGATACAGTGTGTAAGTAATTTAAAATTTTACTTCTCCAAGAATAAGGTGTTAAGGTCATACTTTATATTCATGGTAAATTATTAAATATTTAATAGTTTGTAGCATGAGCCATTATGAACTGCCTGTATAAAAGGTGGAATACTTTTTGTCACACAGATGCTAACTGAACTGATTTTAACTCTGGTTGAGATGGTTTGCTTTCCATGTTGTACCTTCCTTACATTGTGAGTATATGGAAAATGCTGGAGCTCATGTTTTTTGTTTTGTCATAATATATAGAAAGGGCAAATTAAATCACAATATCTCAAAAAGAGCTGGATTCATTTGTTCTGTTGAAAGGGGAAAGTTATTTGAACTATTCATTAATATTTGTAATATTTTTATTATGAACTCTGTTAGTAATGAGAGAGATGCATTAAAAATAGCCCTCATCCCTCCAAAAATTGCTGTGAACTGTGTGTCACTCTTACAAATCCATACTGTGATTTATAGTTAAAGGATTGTTTGTCTGAATCTAAAAACAACATTTAATGTTTAAATTTTTTGAAGGAACCTGCTGCTCTTTGAGATTTATTTCCACTTAGGGACTTTGGGTTTTACTATAGAAAAAGTATCTGTTAGAGAAGGATTAGGACAGGTTAAATGTTTCTGGTGTGGAAGTAATAGGATTCACTTTGTGTAGGAATGGCTTCAGTTTAGAATAAGTGGATAGATAATGCTATCAGGAACAATCCAAGGAGGCGAAAGAAAAAAAAAAAAAACAAAAAAAAAACAACATTGTATTTTCATGCCAAGCAGAAAAATGATAATTTTTGGTGATAATATTGTATACCCACCGAGCTGTTATAGATTAATATGTCAGGAGGTTATGTAGAACTATTTATGGGTTTAGAATAATCACCTTTGAATTTCATTTGACCATGCAATATTTTTTGTCTTTACAAAGGCAACAATATGAAGTGTAAATTTAGTTATATTTCAGAAAAATGCTAATTTGCACTAATGATAAGGAGACCTTTTAATGAATTACTGAATTGTGCAAATTAGCAAGTGAACAAACACAAAAAATAACGCACAACATAATGTAGTTGATCTGTCTTGTAGTTGATCTGTTTTGACTTTTGTGGTTCTGAGTTAACTGTTTATGCTAATACATCATCTTGCACTGCACTAGTAAGTATACTCAAGTGTATTTTAACAAAGACCATGTAGTGCTAGTGGTAAGACACGTTGTCAGAGCAGCGTCACTGCTTCCTCTTTGCTTGAAAATAAGAGGCTATATTACCTCATGTAATACTGTGCATATTTCTCTTGTTTTTGTTTGAAACTGTGGACATGATTTTGTGGGGTCATATTTTGTAACCAGAAGTTAGTAGAATTCCTTAGGATTTCAGCATTCATAAAGTAACAAAATTGATTTTTAGAGAGGTATTTCAAAAACAAAAACACTAATTTTGCTTGTAGTTACGGTTATTTTCCATTTTTTTTTCTTTTTTTCATTTTGATATTTATTTTTTATTGTTCTCATCGAGAGAGAGCTGTCAAGTTTCTGCCTCTCTGAAAATCTCCTGGTCTACAGAGGGGGATATCCATGGAAATGAAAGCATGAAGAAAAGAGTCTTACTATTCTTCATTCCTATCTAGTGCAGAAAGACAAACCTATGATGATTGACAAAATATCCTGTCTTCTGATCATGAAGAAAATTGTTTTAGTCAGATGAGTGTTTGAAGTAATATGTTGAGGCTTGGAAAAAACAATGTGTTACTGGTCATAATGCACATCCAGTACGTTTTAAGCCTGTAGTGAAATTAAAGAGTGAATAACTGTATCCTTCTGCTGTTGTGGGTTTACAAAGGAAAAACAAATTGTATTGACTGAATTACAAGTGACTAAAATACATTCACGTGCATTTATCTTCTCCCTTTCCACTGCTTCACATTACATAACTGAATAGATATCAGTGGCACAAGCAGTAAGTGACTTAAAAATATTCTTTTGAATTTATATTGATATTCTTCATTAAACTGCCTAACTGAATGTAGAACTAGGTAGTTTTTAATATCTATGTACCCATCTTGACTGAACAATGTTTATTACTGTTCATGTCCTCATAGAAAATGTAGCCCTGGATTATACCTGCAAGATGGCTGGAGGGAGTTTCTAATACCAAGTAGCTTATCAAGATGCCTTCATGCAGGTGACCTAACTGCTTTTAAAGCTTGAGATGAGGAGGTCTCATCTCAAGAGAGGAGGAATCTGAGAAAGGAATCTGATAGAGCAGCAGCAGCACTCACAATCTAAACTCTTGTAAATGTGATCAGATCAGATCCTACTAGAGGAGGAGAGGGAGAACATTAGCTAGGCTTGCCTGTTGACTTTTCCTGAGTCAGGGATGCAGGAATGGACCAGAATGGCAGTAGCACCCATAAAGCAGGCTCACTTGTTGGCTCCCTTCATGGGATAGCTGGCATCCAGGGAAGCACTGCAGGCTCGAGACAAGTGAGAGTGACAATTTTCCAATGATAAGAAGTGTGGGTAGAAAGCCTTGGGATTCTCATTGTAAAAAAAATTAGTAAGAGCTGTATGAGTCTGTAGGTATCTTCTTTTGGCATTCATATGTAGTACAAAAAACAATTAGCGGCTCTTGCCATTAAGGAAGAGAGAGATGCTGATAAGGAAGCTACAGGCGTGATTGTGTTGATACCACAGGTTGTATCATAGTATCCTTTAAAATCTGAGTCATGAAGCTACTTGAATTTATCAGATATATTCATTGAACCCTCATACTTCAAAGTTAAAAAAGAGCAACACTAAACTCACAGCATCTCAGCCTGGGATGTAGGAGCAAGTGTGAACTTGCTAATCGTTGGTACTGTGTGTGTTGTTGTGTAGAGACGAGATAGTAATAAAGGGTGGAAGAGAAGCAGTGCTTTGTATTGATTGCTAGGCTTTCTGAAGTCTCTCTGTGTGACTTGTCTATGTGAGGAATGCAGTATTTGGATCTTTGTGGAGTACTTTTTCCATAAATCAATTTTAATGTTTTTCTGTAATTGTTTTCAAATAACTGTATAAAAGAATTGCCAAAAGGCAGACATCTGCTCATTTGTAGCAAAAGAAACTATCTATCAAAGGAAAATATTTAAATCCTTCCACCAGGTTTTGAAAATGCAATGCCTTTGGGAAATAGGAAAAGTACACTCAGTTGTACTACGCTTATGGTCCTGGGATTGCCATATTTGCCATAGGTCTAACAATTTGAGCATATACAAAGTAATACAATGCCACACACTCAAGAAAAAGTGATATATAAAACCATGGTGAATTAACAGATTAATGTTTTTATTAATCCACCTTAAAATTCCTCTAAGCTGCATTTCTCTGAAAAAGCATTTAATTTAATATTTTCCAGACAGCACTTAGCTGCTGAACCATCCCAGAAAATGTCTTCATTCTTATGCCATTAGCTTCAATATTGGAGGAAATGTGACAAATACTTTTTTATATATAATCTTCTTAAAAGGATGTGAAAATTCTTCCTACTTAGGTTGTAAGGCTAAAGCCTAAAATGCAAGATTTTTTTGTGCTTTTCTTATAGCAACAAATGTTTGTACTATTGTTACAAACCCAGATCAGCCAGTTCTGGTCTAGTTCCCACCTACACCATCTTGATGATAGCAGACCAGTGCCTCTTTATGCTTAGCTAGTAAATGGAGTTTTCTTTCCCACTATACATCCCTTTAAAAAGCTATGCAATAGCTTTTAGAAATCAAACCATTTTTAAAAAGTGTTCAGGCAGTTGTATCTGATAACCAATTACCTTAGATCATTTGTATGCTTTTCTTTTTAACTGGAGTCCTTTTATTTGCCCTAATTTTGGAGTGTCTGGTAAGGTGCTAAAAATAGGAATTTAACTTATACGAAAAATATTTTTTTGGATACTTGTGTCACTACTGTAATCCTAAATAACTTGAAATATATGAAATCATAAATTCTGTAAAGTTTGCTTATCTCTGTGGGGAACCTCAACTGCAGATAGATAAGCAGACATAGATTTGCCATTTTTAGAGGCTGTTATTCAATATACTAGGAGAAATTGCAAAGATAGTCTAAACACATTAGGTCATCTCATCTGACTTCTGTCTGTTAACGTCACAGTAACCATGGTTGGTGAGACTTTAAAGGTTGAACAGCTATCTTATAGCCCTAATCAAGTAGTCCGCATGTAGGAGTTTCTCTATTCTTGATAAATCAACCTGTGATAAGGAGGAAGTACGCAGTACAGTGGTTCTGTAAACCAATCTTTCCATCAAGAGGATCAGGTTCTAAATTTACTTACTGACCATTCAGATCTATAGAAAGTGAACCTTCATGTTACCACCACTGTCTCTAAGGTGCTTATCTGTTTATTTTTATTATTATTTTTAAACAAAACAAAAACAACCTATTTAATTTTTTGTTTCATCTAAGTGTCAAGAGTCTAGAGAGTGACTTTCAGCTATGTCATTTATCTATGTTGTCATACTGAGAATATTGTAAAATTTTCCAGATTAAAGGTGATTATAGCAAAAGCTAGATATAGCATGTATATACCATTCATTCAGTCTCAATGAGTATTTACTTCCAATAAATAAATAAGACTGAATTTTTCCTATTTTCCTGACTATTTTTCCTGACTATTTCCTATTGAAATGTTACTTACCTTTAAACTCAGAGTATTATGAATGCAGTACAGATTTGCTGTGTAGTTTGTAAAGGGCTTCATTTTGCTCAGTGCTGACCTCTGTAGTTTGCATATATGATTTTCGTTATTGTGCCATGAAGCTTTTAATCTGCTGATTCTTTTGAATCTTTGCTTTTGAACAAATTTATGGTAGAGAAGCAAAGCCAAATGATTTCCTTTAACAACAGAGCATACAAGATGATGCCACCTGTTTTTAAGTTGTTCATATATTTTAGACAGGGATGTATCATTTTCCTATGGCTAAAGTGTGTATATATATATATATATATATATATATATATAAATAACATGAAGTTTAGAAAATTAGAAAAAAAAATATAGGAAACATATTTCCTTTTTGCTTGGTCTTGGTATCTGTGTTTCCCCAGTATTACTTATTAGGGTATCTTGGGGAAAACAAAACAAAACAAAATTCATTTGCAAAAGATGGAAAGCTGTGATTGCACACATGCAATTTCTAGCAAAAATATTAACAGCACATCATTCTCAAATATGTAGCTGCTTCAACTTTTAGGTGAGGAAAAGAGTGAGGAGACTGGGGGCTGTTCCTAATAGTTTGGGCTCTGGAATTTGGAACTTGCTTCTGGAAGATGTTCTGGGTTGGTTTAACAAATTGCTTAAGGGCTTAAATTATAAGCAAATAAGTGGTTGGTCTAAGCCCATTGGGGACTACAGTCATATTAAAACAAAGAACAGTAAGCAGTCAGATAATGCATTAGGGTGCTCAGCATCTGGCGACTGAGTTTTTACTGAGAATAGTCTAAGAGTTATAAAATTTGGAAAAAGATGGTTAACTGGGGTCAATACATTATCTCCTGTATGGGAAGAAGCATCTTTATCAGCTTCACAATGGAAATGTGGCCAAACTCGTAGTTGTTTCTGGAGTCCTGCACTGCAGTACCATCTAAAAAATGTTACTTCTTTCTCCAAGCATGAAAAAAAAAGGCAAACTGAAACTTTTGAAACTATTATTTTGAATACAAAATTCACTGAGGTAATTCATGCTTTTGTCTGCTTGAAATTGTGCTCAGTGTAGAAACAAATCTTCAGATGACATTAGCAGCAAAGTCTGCCCAGACCTTTTTGGTGTTTTACCCTCTGTTCCCTTCCACCACTCCTACCCCTTGCTAATAGCATCCTGGTTTTGGAAATGGTCGGAATGCTTTGTGCAGAGAGCAGTGAAGTGTGCCCTGGAAGTGGCCAGATTCAAGCTTAACATGATATTGTTAACATCTAGGCAAACTGGCAAGATAGTAGTAAAGAGAGAGCCAAAGAATTATTTGGAGCTCAGCTCCTAAAAGTAAGGTTAACATTAGCTTATCCTGCTGTTGCTGCCTTTCCCAGGACGACTTCTTCACAAAGGTTCTTTGTCTAAATCTCTGTTGCATTCATAGTGGTGGAACTGCTGGCATGCCTAAACTGCAAGACAGATGAGCATTTGCACTATTGGTCTGATCATTAGGGTCTCGGTGTGCTGTAGTAAGGAAAATTTTCTTCTGGCTTTTTAATTCTGAAATTAGATTTTCTTAAATTGTCAATGCATGCATTTTAGTTACACTATACTTTATTATTTATACACATAAAGATGTATTATTTATACACATTAAACAATGTTTGTATTAAAAGTTTTCAGTACAGATAAATGGCAGATATGCACCCCTGTTGTTAATGACGTATTTGTACAGTGGCATTTGAAAGATGGGCATAGATGATGAAAGCGTTTTGGGAGAAAATACCTGTGACTTGTAAAGTACATTTTTCCTGAAGTGAACCCAAAAGAGTTTCATTCACATTAAAATAATCAGACAACAGGTGTTTCATATTTTGAAAAGGTAATTTACACAGGATAAGAATCATGCCACATGAAGATAATTTCTTCTCTCTTAAAAAGACTAGAAATAATCCTTGATGTAAGTCAAAGAGTCTGCAACACTTCTGGGAGAATAGTCCAGGTGAAAGAAGATTATTGTGTACAGGGCGAGCTATAATAAAAACTGTCAGTTCTGTCAACCCAT
The DNA here is from genome assembly GCF_047663525.1 of Anas platyrhynchos. Lineage (NCBI taxonomy): Eukaryota > Metazoa > Chordata > Aves > Anseriformes > Anatidae > Anas > Anas platyrhynchos. The sequence continues at coordinate 9,869,175 of NC_092594.1, read as the reverse complement.
TCCCTCTAAGGTCTATAGAGGATTAAAAGGATATTGAACATCATGTAACAGCTGTCTTCTATGTGAAAGGGATCACTATTGTGGTGAACAGAAATGTACTGGTTTAAAACACTCCGCAAGGCTAGGTGTGGCTGAGCCACAAGTGGTTGGTTTGGCAAATAAAGTGCTTGAGGAGCCAAGCAAATAAAGAGGAGGTTTGTCAAATAAAGAGGACTTGAAGGACCACAGTCTGAGTTCCAAATAAATAGTATCAAAGGCTTATTAGTGAGGGTGTTTGTGCCTCTTTTACAATACTGGAATAATGTAGGATACCATCAAGTTTGGCAAGATAAACAATAAGCCATAATGTGTTCTTATTATGTTGAGGAAATATTAATTAGTATGCAGTGTAAAATGTAGTTAACATTTCCAGAGAGGTTACAAATTGGCTTTTAACTATTTTCTTTTATAACTCTAAAAACTCTTAAGTTCTTAAATTAAAATGTTATTGTCTGTAATATAAATTGCAACAATAATTAGATTTCTGAGACAGTTTAGTTAATTTTGAGTATTGATTAATGCTTTTGAAAATATAGCAATTTCATAATGCATAAAATGAAAAAAAAAATCCACCACGAAATGGAAGCAATGTGTAGAATAAATATTGCTGTAAATCTGTGATATTTGAAATTCTTCTACTTAAAATAGAAACAGTTCTTTCAGTTCTGTAGTGCAAGAGAGGAAGTTGTTTACTCAATATATCCTTTATATAAGTTTTTATTTTTTTTTATATGTGCAAGTTTTTTTTTGTTGTTTTTTTTTTTTTCTCTTTGTAATAATGAACTATGAGAAATGCATATCGATCCAGTTTATGGAATGAACTTCCTGTTTACAAGTAGAGTAAAATTTGCTCTCAAATTTTTAAATAGAGTTTCAAATAGTTGCAATATATACTGTTCCCTTATGTCTGTTGTTCCCATGTTCATGGGTCTGTTGATGTGTTTGGCCAGTGGTGTACGCATAAATATAAAGCTGAAAATTAAACTCAGGTAGGTTTTTCTTCTGAAAATGTATCCTGTATTTTTGTGAGTTGCTAAGTTCAACTTCATTCCCTCTTTTATTTATTTCAAATAATCAGATTTGAAGACCCAGCTTCCCAAATACCTGTTCTTCCATTGTACAAAGCAGCAATCTTTAGATCAGTTATGTACTTAGTCCTGTTGGAAGGACTTGAAAAATTCATTTATCAGAGAGCAATGCTAACTTCTTAGCCAATCGCTTGTTGGGAGCAATTAGTCCATGGACTAGGCCTAAGATCTGAGGTCATATTGCAGTACCTAAACCTAAATTCTAGTGCTAATGCAACATATTAAAATAAAAATTCAAGTACTACATGTGTTTACTTCTTATTTTAAACACATATGGCAACATCTGGTGTGTTATGTACCACTATGTAAATTCTGTAGTTTTATACAGAGCTCTCATTGGACTGTTTCAAACTTCTTAAGCCTAGCTGGAGGTGTTTGCAATGAGCTAAGTCAGTTGATTGTTCCATAGAGGATTTTTAAAGAAATGTGCAAATGTAAGGGGCCTGTTAAAAACAACAACAAAAACAAAAACACCCCCAAACAAACAACAATAGGAAAAAACAAACAAACAAACAAAAAAAAAAACACCACCAAATCCCAGCTTGCTTTTAAAGCCAGTTAAAAAAATCAATTTATTGCATTTTTAAAGCTAATTGACACCAGTGTTTACCCTGTTGTTCATGGGAACCACAAAAATGTAGCAACTTAAATACAACCTTTTTGAAGAGGTATGGCAATACCACCCTAATTTGGGAGAGAATATCAATAAAGGGACCAACCAAAGCTCATTAGAAAGATGTCACAATATAAGGGGCCATAAATTCATAAGTTGAAGAGAAGGCCCAGAGTCTCCCAAGGACATCAGGTACTGTTTCCCATGATAATTTTCTGTGACAGACAGCACCAAAACTGCACTTGCTGCTACAGGATGTAAAATTCCAGGTGAAAGAAGATGCATTCATTTTGCTGTAACCCATAGCTACTGTCTGTGTTATCTAGAGCTAAAGTCTGACTTCCTGGCTGGCTACATTACCATATGCAAACCTAGTAGTAACAACAGTAGTATTAAAAATCAGACTTGAAGCAACATTGATATACTATGGAGCAGAAAGGTTAAGCTGAGGCAGGGGAAATTTAGGCTTGACATCAGGAGGGGGTTCTTCACAGAGAGAGTGGTTGCACACTGGAACAGGCTCCCCAGGGAAGTGGTCACTGCACCGAGCCTGACTGAATTTAAGAAGAGATTGGACTGTGCACTTAGTCACATGGTCTGAACTTTTGGGTAGACCTGTGCGGTGTCAAGAGTTGGACTTGATGATCCTTAAGGGTCCCTTCCAACTCAGGATATTCTATGATTCTATGATTCTATGATTATTGTTTTTAATAGCCCCTTCAAAACATAGAACACTTGTAAACTGGGAAGAAACCTTTGTCTTTTGGGTGTGATTTCAAGAAATGAGAAAGAATAACATTCAAATGAAGAATCAGAGGTTCACACTGTGATTTCAATTGTAGAGGCTGAGATGGAATAACTACTTCAGGTAAAAGCATGTATTTGGGTTTCACATGAGAAGTATACGATACATTAGTGAAGATACCTGTCAGGAACTGCATGCTTGATGTAGCCTATTTAAATCCACCACTAAGATGGAAAAACAACTAAATTTTGACACTCACTGGCATTCATGCCAATATACAAGCTGAGAGTACTATTCCTACACCAAGCACCAATGATTTTTTTTTTGAGACATTACCATAATTTTGTTTCTGACATTGGAAATTGTAGATTTATTTGGAAACTATTGATTTATTTCTCCCGTATCTGTGATTTTCTTGTTTCACCATTAAGTGTTCCCAGCTCTCATTTTAGAGAGGGATACAAGAGGCTTAGAATCAAGTGTCCTGACATCAGCATTCTTGGGGTTGTTCTTTGGGAACTTTAACTGGCTTCCAGTTTGTTAGGTGGAGTCAGCTCTACCATTCTCTTAAAACTACTTAGCCAAAGTGTCAGGAATTGGATACTGAATATTGTTGTGTGCTATGTACTGCTTAGGTGGGTATTGGGGCTATCTTTCTGAGTAGCAGATAAAGCTTTAGAAACTTCTATAGAGCTGGAAACCCTTTTTCAAAATCAGTGTTTGTCCTGCAGAAACCCATATAAATGGATTAGGATTTAATCTGCTTCTAAGCCTCTGCTAACAGTAACCATGATAAAGGTAATCTAGCTTGTTTTGTGATATACGAAAATTTGATAGGTTATCACTAATGATCCATTGCTGAATGTTACTTCAGATTATCTATTTCAGTCCTGGCCTTTCAGCATACATGTGATTGCACTTTAGGTAGTATTATTGCCAGTTACATAGACAATTGTTCACTGCAATTTTACGTAATGATGTAGCTAAATTGCCCTTCTTTGTTTAGAAGCAAAGATGTGTTAGGGGCTAGTCTGTTGGTCAAAAATATTGACTTTAAAATACGATAATTACAATATTTCAACAAGTAGACAATTAAAATTGTTAATTGAAAATTAGCTTTGTCTATGACTTCTTTCTTGCCTCTGTAAACAAAAGTGTAGAACAATTTTCTTGTGTCATGTTATCCCAAAGGAAAGAATTTGGTACATATATTTGTTACGTCTTTGTCTCCCCCTCCCCCATTTATTATCTTTTATTTATATGTAGACATACTTTATGTTTCTCTTGTATCTTTTTTTTTCCCCCAAAGGATAGTATTTGTTCCAGAAATTTGCAAATTGTCTATTCCATTTTCCTTTTTTATTGCATTGAAAAAAAATTCACTACTTCTTAAGTGCCTCTTCCCTTTTATTACTTTCAGATGTTTGGAATCAATTGCTGTGTTGCTTTTTTTTTTATATATATATTTTTTTATTATTTTTGGTTTTGCTTTTTTAGTACCTATGCTGTTAGAGGTAGGTTGAATGAATTTCTGTGTACACGCAGTTTTGGGTGCTCATTTTGCCCCGAAAAAATTATTAGGTACAAACTTGAGAGCTGATAATATTGGGCTACCACATCAGTATCCTTTGCATGTATAATTTTGTGCCTGTAAGATATTTAAGCAGGTCTACCTTAAATGTTAAGTAGCTTTAGTGTTGCAATATCTTAAAATAAAAAGGTAAAGATTTTAAGTTCACTGGGGATACATATGTATAATTTAACACTGTTCAGTAAGAGATGTAAATTTTGAGTTTAGATGTGTGGGAAACAAGGATTTCTGTTGTTATATAGTCACAGGCATGTCTGTAAAGCTATGCCAAATGATAATATTTGTATAAATATTTATATAAATATGCTATGCTTTCATAGCATTTCTAGGAGTTTTATATCTACCTTAATTTACCATATGACAATAAAAGTGAGTTGAACCAACAGCTAAGTGCTTTCAAAATGAAAAATATCATTAATTTTCTTTAAGTTCCTCAGGTTAGGGTTAGTGGTACAAAGACCAAGGTATTGCCTTTTGCATGGGAATAAATACACATATAAAGTGAATATAGTATCTTTTAAGACTCAGCATAGCTTATATGGTTCTAAAGGTGATGTTGTTCCATGAACAAACAGAGAGAAACAACTGATAATAGAGTATTTTCTGGTCGTAGGAAGCTTTTCCCTATATTTTTTACTAACAAATGCTGCCAAAACTACTTGGAGATTAGCATAGGTCTAGCTTTGTCTAATGCTCTGTGTCTTTATGCCATCCAGAATAGTATGACTACTTGAAAACATAGATATTTCTTTTTAGCAGTGAGCACGTAGCTCTACACTTATATTTGATGGAAGCAAGTAGGTGAATTAGAAAAACTTAATTTAAATTTCTACTTTGTTCTTTACATTATTTTGAGCTAAAACCATAGTAATGGAATTACCCTGTAAAATGAAAGGAGGGTTTTTGTAGAATGGGCAAGCAGTTAAAGAAAAAGGAAAAGATAAAGAAATGTAATACTTAATGTTTCTTCATGTGGGAACATGCATGTTGAATTGAAGCTCGTGGTAATTGCCAGCATATTCCCTTAAGCACGGTATTTTTCCTGTGGTTTCTGAAAGGATCAATCACTTGCAGCAATTTATGTAAAAAGTTCCCGGTGAATGATTCTGCTATTGTATTTACACTTTTTGCCCGGCTCACCAGAATGCAATACCTTACTGCAGCAAATGCACTTTGTAATATATATTATGGTATGGTCAAAGCATAATTTATTGTCAAATAGAAAAATAGGTCAACATGAATGTCACTTGATGATCATCCCCCCAAGTTTAATAAAACACCTCACCAGCATGCATTCTGCACAGTGCTTGATGTTTTATTAGGACTACAGTACCTTACAGTACCTAGCTATAGTGGGAGTGTAATTACTGAGCTGTCAGGGTGATAAGTGGGATTAATGGCAGCCTGGTGCACTTTAGTCTGCAGAGTGCTCAGAGAATGGGAAGATGGTCTTATTATAAGAGAAAGTCTGGACTGGCATATTCATGACACCCTCCCCTCGTCCCAAAAGCTTACATTCAAGATGGTGTTGCCACCATCCTCCCCTTTAAATAGCTGACATTTTCAACAGCTGTTATTTGTGAACCATTTCAAAATTCAAAAAAGATACAATTCGGTAAAGATGCTTAATAGCCACAACTGGAAAGCTGTGCACTGCTTATCCCGCTAGGTGCCATTCTAGTCAGTTTTGACATGAGATTGTTCTATACGTAGTCCACAGAAATGTATTTTATGTTAAGTGTTATTCTTTTGGTCTTAGATATAGGACTGCTGCATTTTAAAGTGAATCACATTCAGGAACATGAAGAGCCAGAAGTTATAATGGAATACTTGCTTCTTTTAAAATGTATGATTTTCTGCTTCTATTATTTCTTTACTGCCTACATAGACAAAATGATCTTCCAGGCCCTTACAGCGTCAGGTTTTGTCTAGTGTATCTCCAATTTTCCTGGCTTCTAGTACTAGAACTTTTCTGTCTTCCAGGCTGCTTAGAATGCTAAGAGCATCCTCTTGACTCAGTGCTCTGGACACATGCACCTTTTGAGGTCCCCACTGGCGTACCTTTGCTGGTTAAGGCATTTATAACATATGCTTGCTGTGCTGGGCAGCAGCATATTTAACTACCACAGCTAAATTTGCAGGTGCTTTTCTGCCAGAGCCCTCTGACATCCTGGGCTAGCTGAACTAGCAGCCTGCCATGGTTTTGAACCTGAATCTGGCTTTACCATGTTTCCCTGCCTTTGCTGTCTATGAGACCTATTTTCCTTTAAATATTTCCTTTGGGACCCTTTCTCCGTGAATAGATTTGTGAGGAAATCCAAACAGTGCTACCACATGTATCTTCAAATTCAGGTGCAGTATGATTGGTGCCATGGTGGCTGCAATACCCAGCTAGACAACAATGAATGAGAAGATTAAAGACTAATTAATCTTTGGCTTTGCTTTCACTCTTATTCCACCCTTAACTGGAGGAGAAAAATACAAACAATGCATGTGACTGACAAAGTTAGACCAGTTTTTCACTTCAGGTCTTTTAGGCTTGTTCATTCCTTTTAATTTACTCATCATTTATGTGTTTTCTGTAGGACTCTTGCACTTCTCTGTGTTTGAAAGTAGTCTGTCCTAGCCAGATGTGTACCATCATTTACTACTAAGTAATGAGGATTAAGGTAGAGTTGTGGGACTGTAAGTAGTTGTGTTCAGACAATATACAAAACAAACAAACAAGAAAACATTATTTCATTTTCCAAAAGTAGTTGAAACTACGAATTCTATAAATTTTGCACACTAGTAAAACTATTTGAAAGAGCAACTGGAATAATTCGGTGAATTAGAAGCATGACATTTGACCTGTGATAATCACTGGTATATAAAACCAAGAATTTCATGCAAATATCTTTGTGTTTATTAGAGAACTGTTTTCATTCTTCAGCTGACTTTTACCTTTTGTGATAGATTTATTTATTGTAACTTACATAGGCAACTCTTAGGGCTTACTTCTTATAAGGGACTTGTGCAAGCGACTTTACCAGTAAACCCCCATGCATGACTAGCAGGCACAGATAGTAAATCATTGCTATTTAAAATTTGTGTGTTTTAATATACGATAAAGTTTGTTGTTAGGGGGTCTTAGGCATTTCAGTTGGGAATATGCTTAGGAATATTGAAGTGTTTTCAAAGGTCACAGACATATTTTAGGAAACTCATAGACAAGTGATTTGAAAATTTACCAGCCGTTCTTGTTCTTTGGCACATACAGTACAAACTAGTTCCTTCCTCTGTGGAAATAGTTGATTTAATACATCTGATTGTCCAACGTCTAGAATGTAATCCACAGTAAAACTTGAAGAATTTCATTAATAAACTCTCATTCACAGCAATGGTGTTTTTCAGATGGGAAAATTAAATGGTCAGAAGTTTAGCAATCTTGGATACAAGGAGAAAAAAAAAAAAGCGTAATTGGACATTGTTTCCTAATACTTTGTGTGCGTAGTCCACATTTGTAACTGCAACCTACTCACTTCACTTTGTAAAGTGGAGTCAACAGAATTTAATGTTTATTCAACTTAATTTGATAATGATCATGTAGCACTTGAGTTTTTCAATAGAAATTTTATTAAAATGCTTTGTATTATTCACTTGTGACTTATCTTCAACCACACTCACTTGAAAACATTATGCTATTGGCAGCATTTGTATTCTATGTCTTTGTGACATATTTTCTTTTATTCCTGTAGATGTTTGAAGTGTGCAGATGCCCCCTGTCAGAAGAGTTGTCCAACTAATCTGGACATCAAGTCATTCATCACAAGTATTGCAAACAAGGTAAAATCAGACTTGCCGTAGTACATGGAAGCAAATAGCAGTGATTGCTTGTAGTTCTGTTAATGTGATTGCATTACAAGGCTTGTCTTTGTAAAATGTTTACAACAGATACTTTAAAATTCAAGTAACCTAATTTTTAATTATTTTTAATGCTGTTCTGTGCTAGAACAGATAGCATATATTGCAAATCTACTTCTTTGTGTAACTATTGCTAAAAAGTTTTTGTTTTTGATGGTTTTCATGCATAATGGTATTAAAAAATGAGCATTACAATGCAGTGATTTAACTTTGCTGCTACCTGAGGTATTAGAGTTACAAAACTTTTCTTTCATTAAATATTGTTGTTGTTGTTTAACAAGTGATTATAATTAAAATTTGCTTTTGGCAGAAATTTGAGATGAAAGTGGTCATCTCAAGGAATGTTTTCTCACTGTTGTACTTTATAGTAAGATGCTCTGGCTAATGCAAATGTGGACTGTCACTTAGACTAGCAGTAAATTATTACAGGAACAAATTGAGCCCTCTTTTTTGGAGGTATAGTATCTTTTCTTAATAGGCTATTTTACTGTAATAATAATGAAAGCTTAAAAACTTTATTTTCATTTGTGGTCTACGTACTACTTTTAACAGTAAGAAATAGGAATAAACAAAAATGACTGCAAAGTTAATATGACAAGATTCATTAGGCTATCTGGGATAGTCTAAAGATGACTGGATATTATTGCCCCTTGCAGTCTCAAAAACTTACTTCCCACCTGTGGAATCATTTGCAGCAGTGTGATTTGTTTATCTGTATGAACCCAACTAAACTCATGAACCACAGGAGGTGATACAAAGATTTTCTGGCTGCATGTTTTGCTCCAGCCCATCTTGCTGTTGGATGCAACTGAAAGGGCCCAAGCAGGTAGAGATGGAGAGAAGTGGGCAACAGCAGTGCTACCGTGCATGAGCCAACAGCCACCTTGCTTGTACTGGGCTCTGCACTCTGGAGAGAAGACACTGGTAAATTTTGCACCTTAACAAGAAACATTAGGATAAGAGGAGATATTAAGATACATGTATCAATTATAATACAACTGTGTGTTGATGTGGGAATTGGCATTATGCCCAGCATCTGCATATAGACAGTTTTCTTATATTATCTGTACCTTGTCAGTGTAGCATTTGTATTTATGAATGTAGGCATCTGTTTGCGACTGTAGTATAGCATGGAGTATGTTGCTTGTTATTTCCTCTGCCAGGCATTATGAAGGAGATGAACTGAACAGAGAAGGTACAAGACAGTAGCAAAGCTATTAGTCTCATCCTGTGATCACGTTGTAGTTCTAGGAAGAGCAAAGCAAATTTTATGAAAGTATTTTACCAGGGTGGCCTTTCTTGATTAAGGGTTAGTTGTGTTACTGCCTAGGATAGGATAGGGTGATGCATTAGTGAGGAAATAAAAGGGGCCTTAGTATGGAAACTGGGAGTAAAGAATAAGAAGGCAAACTGAAAATTACAACAGAAAATGTCTGAAGAACTGACACCAGCAGCATCTTGAAATGATAAATTTGGTGGGTCTTTTAAATTCTCACAGCCTCAGAAATATAATGCCCTTTTGTGACTTGGCAGAAAGGGTCAGTCATTTTAACAGCTGATTCATTCTGAATTCTGTGAATCCATTACAGAGGAGAGGAAGTCAAGGTGGGATGACTGCAGAGCTTTGAGAGTTATATTTTGGCAAAGGTGTACTGGAATAATAACAGGAATCTGCCTTATAGATGTGAAGTCTTTGCCCTGCTGACACCAATGGGCGCACTCTGCAAGGTTTTAATAGGGCCAGATTTTACCTGTCTGATGGTCAGTGAGGCAGGTCAACACTGTAGTGTTTGGGCTGTTTGATAACTCTTTTAAAGCATCTTGGAAGCTGCAGATGCTAGGTAAGACTCTGCATTTGCCCTGAACAAGTGACCTGATCAGTTGATGTTTTATCAGAAAATCCTGCTTTAGAAAAGAATTGCAGTATACTGCTATTCTATTAGGAGACTTATGATTCTGTAGGGGAAAACCTGTGTCTCAGATTACTGAAATGTACTTACCGCCTTTCTTTTTGGATCCTATCCCTAGTAGTAGCTTCTATATCCAGTACGAAACAGTAGTTTTTATAAATATGCATACTGTGATTTTGGTAACTGCTTTTGCCTCATGTTGATGCCTGGTAATTGCATAGAATGAAGGAGACTTTCACACACAGGAAGTATTAAAAAGTCAGATAGTCAGTTTCTGTTAGCCATGATAATTGGATGGGAACTTGCGTGCCTCTAATCAGCACTGCATCTATGAAATTCAGTTTCAAGTAGAAGTTTACATGCAGGCTGACCCTTTGCTTTCTCTCCTAACCCTAAAAGGAAAGAGAAATCCAATATTGCATAGCTATGGGAGCATTTATCTGAGACAGAGAATTCTGACTTAAAAATAAAATAAAATAAAATATACTTAGCAAATAGGTGAGGTCATGGGCTGAGCAACAAGGCTGGGAAATCCTGTTTGTTTATGGCTTCCACATCAATGGCTGTACCGCCTGTAATTCATGTACCAAGCAGGGAAGTAAGCTTAAAGGAAACCCAACCTTGTCTTGATGGATGCATTCTTCTAGGCTGAGTTTTTCTTTTGTTGAATTTACTTCCAATGCATTTGATAGAAATTTTCTATAACAGATTCTGTTCAGGAAGAGTAACACTACATTCTTACATTTTCCTTTATTAATAGGATGTTTTTCTAGGTATATATGTTTAATATTATTTTTTTTCCTTTTTAAATATTGCACTTTGAAACTTGTGCTTTCTACAAAGTTAGTGGAAAAATTATGGTGGAAGTTGAGAGGGAGATAGGGAAAGTCTAAATGGTTCACTTGAAGTCCTGGCCCTGGGGGCGTTGGTGTGGTGGGTACTGCAGTGTCCTCTCCTCTCTTTCATTCTACTGTTGTGGTGTTTGAGGTACCTGCACCATCTGCTTTTAGAGCAGACAGAAGTCGAGAACAGTGCATTTTTGAAAACCACACTGAAACTTCAAGCTTATAATTTGGGAAGTTTTTAATGGAACCAGCAAGTAATTTCTCACTATGTTCCATAGCTGTTCACTGTACTTTTTCTAAAGTTGTATTAAAATTATAATCCAGATATCATTCAACAATACACTTGCTGAATATTTTTGCACTATTGTTGTAAGTGTACTTCACACTGTCAAAGTTTTGTTAATGCCTTTGAAAATGCTTTTCAAAATGATACATCTTTTTGTTGTTTTCACCTTGTAAATACATTTTCTTTTTTAATCCAATAGTTTATAAATACATCTGTTAGCTTCTAGACAAAATAAAAAGTTGCGGTGCAGAATATTCAGGTACTTAATTAAGTCCTGGAAATCCAAGTAGAGTTTCTGGGCTTATTTGAAGTTCTTCTCCCACTTCTGAATCTTGCTTCATTATTCTCTCAAGAAGCTCCCTGCAGTAGGTTACCCTTCTAGCTGTTTAAAGGAGATTCTGTTCAATAAATTCCTCATCTATGTCTAAGCAGTAAGCAGTATGCTATTCAGGTATTTATTTAAACATTATTCATTATTAATATGGAGTATTTAGACAGCAATGTACTGGAAATGAATTACTTTGTCAGATATTTAAGAGCTCTATTGTATGTAGTTGGTTTTGTTGGAAAACTGCTATAGCAATCATAAAAGGTCAGGGATTCTTGTTCTCTGAAGCCTGAGGCTTTTTAGATATTTAGAGGCCATGTACAATGTAGCTGTTCTTCGCTGCTCTGCCATTAGACCTCAGCTCAAGAGTAGAAGAGGGAGAGGGAAGGAGGGGTTGTTTCTGGGTTGAGAGGGTAATTGAATTGCCAGGCTCAATGAGCCTTGAGCCTCTTTGAGAAAAAGGATGTCACTTATGCTGCATTGTATTAGGCCACTGTGACTCAGCAGACTTTAGGCCACAACTTCTGTTCTCCTTTTCCATACAAACTGGATTACAACTCCACTTTCTAAAGGTACAATCTAGTCCATTGTGTCTTCCCAGTGACAGTTTCTCAGTTCATACGACTGCTTGCAGTTGCATCTCTTGGAAACCAGACTTCAAATTCCCCATGCACATGTAACTGTTTTTAAACATCAGAAGATGCCCAGTGTTCAAACTTCCATCTGTTTTCTCTTTATGCACAACCTTCACATTGCAAAGTGTGTATTCTTTGTTTTATAATAGACAAGAGCCATCTTCATCATCTCTTCCTTTAAAACAACAACAAAAAAAAAAAAAAAAAAAAAAGGAAAAAAACAAATCACATTTAGATGCTGCAGGAGAATGGTTCTCCCTTGCTTCGTTCTCTCCTCTGAAATAGTCCCAGGAGAGATCTTAGGGATTTTGTGTCATCCTTTCCTTGTGTTGGTATGTCAAAGCAAGAAGTGAAATAGAGTTTGGTAAAATGGAGCTCCAACACTTGTCATCCTTTAGGGCTAGTACAATCAAGTATTACATCAGCAGGGAATCCTGTAGCTCTCAGCTGAAATGCTTGCTGCCTGTCCAGCTTTCCTCCTGTTAAGCAGAAGTCTGTGCTAGAAGAAGCTGCTCATTGAAGAGCAAGAGCTGCTCATGTACTCTGCCTTTGTACTGTGCAGTGAGACAATCTTGGATGTTTTGTTACTGGACACCTTCATGGTTGAGTAGTCACAGTGAAAAACAGCCGATGGTGCAGTTAAGGCAAGGTATAGGGATAAGTTGTGTTACATGGCACAGGCATAACAAGTGAGTGACTCATCCTTTATAGCCTGAGTTAATAATGAAGAACTGGGGATGCAGAAATACCTTTTGTGATATCAGTACTCAAAACTGCACTTTGTCACTGCAGTCCTCTGTGACTGATCCTACAGTTTTCTCCTTGTTCAGTTTGACTATCTTCTCCCATACCTGGTCTGAGCTGACAGGTTCACCATTTTCTAATAGATCTCATAGGTGGGTGTAAGCCTTCTGGTAAGCATTAATATATATGTGTGTGTGTATATATATATACATATTCATATATATGTATATAAATAAAAAGCCACACTGCCTTCTGTGTAGGACTGTAGGACTGTTTGGACCATGCTGGTAGGGAAATGGTAGAGTAAGAGCTGAATGTCAGAAAAGTATAGGATAGGTGTGAAACACGTGAGTAAGTTTTAGAGAAATGCTTAGATTAAAATAAAACTGGAGGAAATAAGGGTTTTCAAGGGAGAAATGGGAGAGGGAAGGAGCTAGAGGGTATAAAAGGATACCAAAGGGGTAAAGGTGAAGCTGAAGTTTGGGAGATTGAAGGATTAAAGGAAAAAATGTATGTGGCAATATACTAGAAATGAGAAAGAAGGAAAAGTGGGTAGACAAAGGAAGGCAAAAGACAAAAAGCAGTGGGATTATTAAGGGAAGATGAAATGAAGAAAAGATTGCAAGAAAGAAAGGGTGGTGAGAGGCAAAGGACTGTGACAGGTGAGAGAAACAGAATGATGTTTTTTTCTGTGCCAGAGGAACTTGGAGTAAATTCAAAAAGGACATCTCTATGCTGTTGGAAAGAACGTAGAAAATCATGAGTTCATATGCAGAATACTGTAAATGGGATACTGTTAATACAGTGAAAGACTGTAGAAGTCCAAAAGCTGCTAGATGATTGGTAATAATTATATACAGATATGCATCACAATTAATCTTTAAGTACTACTTTGAGGCCTCAGGCTTTTGAAATTGCTGTTTTACTCAGCTTTCTGTGTTAATCTTTGTATATTTCAGGTCACTAAATACAAAAAAAAAACATTTAAAAGAAAAAGTAGTAATGGTGTTAAATTGATGTACTTGAAGCAGTGACTTTTCTTGAGATGTCTGTTTGTACTTAGTGTAATGGAATGGCTGACAGCTGGTTTCAGTTGCCATAGTGTAATTATGTAGAATAGACTTTTGCGATGACACTATGTCAATTAAGGAATCTCTCACATTCTAGACTACAAAGGACAAAATGACAGTACAAGATATTTCTTCCGTTCTTTTTCATAAAAAGATAGTGACACTGTGTGAAATTACAGTCCTGTTATGATGACATAAGTCAAATGATGTGAAAGATTTCTGGATTGATTAAAAATCATCAGCATTATAATATAGAATATGTATGATTTGGTAAGTTGTTATGTTTTGTTCATTCTTCTTCGGAAGATATTTTGGTGGGGGCCTGACAGACTGGAGGTGTTTCTTGTTATATTTTAACTGGTGTGTGTCAATGTAAAAAATGCTACTTATATAACAATGTACTTTAAATAGTGGTTCTTCGGTATGGGAAAATATTTTAATCCAATGCAGCTTGAGCGAATTTGAAAGCCATCACAGAACAGGAGCATGGATAGAGGGAGGTGATATTTTCCTGTATTTTTTGGTATGTCTCTCTTTTTTTAAGCTTCACCCAGAGGAAGAGGAAATTACTATTTTTTCTTCTTTTCTTTTAATGTATTCACTACATCTCATAATCCTGATGAAGTCAATGTTTTCATTTTTATTACACAAAGCACAATAATGAATATATTTTTTTGAGAAAACTGCCATATCAAAACACCCCAATGCATAAGGAATTTATATAAAAAGCTCTTAAATTGAATGAAAGAAAAGATGCTGTATGCCTTTCCTGATAGTAAATGCAATTTCTTCTGGTTTGTCAGTATTGATCCTCAGAGTTTTAATAGTGTTTTTTTTTTTTTTTTTTTTTTTTTCCAAGTAAAAAACAGTCTAATTTACATGCAAATTATATAATGCTTCCAAATGATACATGTGGAGATTCTCCTCTGCCTGGTTTCCACAGATTATTGATGTCTGTTTAAGGCTTGTTTTTGTTCCCTGTGTTAGCAATGTAGTATTTATTGACATTTTGATGTAGGAAGCCACAAAACATCCTATCCAGTTAGATTAATTTATTTCTGCGGAAGTGCACAGGAAAAAAGATTCTATGAACAAAAGCACAAGCAGACATTTATCTCATTAAAAAATTCAGAAACATTCTAGTTTTAGACTTGTTTCCTCTGTGACGTCTGTAAGAAACTAGCCAACTGAGACATCTTATTATTTTAGCATCTAAAAAAAACACTCCAAACTGTTTGCATCCAAGATAGTTTGCATCATTTCATGCGCTGTGGTAACTTAGTGATTTTAATGAAGTCTACCTCCCTTTAGCTCTGGTCTGATCTTCTGTACTGCATGCGATGTGCAGTTACCAATTTGGCATGTCTGTGTCTCATATCTGTGTTGTGTGTAGCCTACTACACCCTGGTTTTGTGAAATAAAAATTATCCATAATATTTTTTTTTCAGGAATGTGAATATTCTATTAAATATTCTGCCTTTAATGTCACTGGTAATTGATCAGTAATAAAAGTTTTCAGCTGGAGAAAGAGGATGTTATGTAAGAAAGTGTTCATATAACAAAGCATTTAAGTTACTGTACATATACTGCAAATGCTTATTTATTACCGTAGTAACTCATGGTTTGCAGTGGTCTAACACAGTCTATATAACACCACTTAGTGTAACTTTCTAAACTATATTTTCCTTACAGTTTTTTTGGTAAAATATTGGAAAACATTTTTTTTTAATAATGTTTGATATTTTAGATAATTAATCAGCACAGTGAAAGCAGAATAAATTAATAGATAGAATGGAAGGACAAAGAGATGAAGCGACTCGGAGCTGGGCTCCTGAAGTCTTGCCCATGGCCCTGTATCTGTGCTGGTCTTTGCCCTGGGTATCTGGAAGGTTGCAGATGGGCTTGCTCTTGAACTTAAGTACAAAGTGATGGTAGCAGAATGTGGCCATATCCCTTCACTGGCAGTGAGCAGTATCAGTGGCAATGGGAACAGTGCTTATGCTTGTGTTCTGAAAGGTGGAAGCTGGGGCAGGGTATGGAAGAGGAAAGCTAGGGAACTACAGCTCTTCTGAAAGTGTAAGTTTGTGGAACACTGCACTTCAGGTGTGACAACCTTTTAATTAGTTTACCATTAAGACTTTTTGGATGTTAAGACTAGGAGAGAGATGCTCTTTGATACACTTCATCCAATGTCTTAATATTTAACATGGTAGTATGTACTATATGTCTTTCAGTACTCTCTTTTGAAGAAGTAAGGGTACCTAAACATCTTGTGTTCAGGCACTACCACTAGAATTGGTAGCATCAGCAGATCATGATCATGACAGCAGCTCCTCATAAATTCCCAGATAGGGATCTTGCCTTAATACACTCATGTTGCCCCAGATTAAGAGTCCATCAGCACTGGGCATTGCCTCCATTAGGACATTGGTCCCAGCCTTCTTACCAAATGATGTCTTGAGATGGGCTTCCCTCTATATCCTATCAGTAAGCTGTGATCTCAGTCATATACCCAAAGTGAGCCTGGTCCAATCTTATCTGGTCAGGTGCTACTCTAACATACTATCTCCTCTTTCTCTACCTTGCTGCAGCCTTGATTATGTGCTGTAACATGGCTTTAGTGACAGTCTTCATATATCTGTGCTCAAATTTTAGTTTGATTTTGCAAGTGAAATATTTCAGCTGTGTTGACACTGCCTGTAGTGGTGCAGCTCAAGTGCAAGGGCTTTATGTACTTTACAGATACTTAATAAAATTAATTTTAATAAGGAATAGCTTAACAGATTTGTTTTTTAGGCCTAATAACTAGATTTATATAGAGATTTTAATTACAAACCCTGAAAATGTAGGAAATCTGTAATGAAGTTACTTAAATGCAAATGCATGTTATTGTAATTGTTTCCATTGAACCAGAGCTGAAGATAACAAAAATAAAAATCCTGGACAACACAGGAAGGGAAACTCTCATACTTTGGGAAATATAAAACTGGACAAAAATTATTTCAAAAACATTTTGTCTATGAGTTAGTGAGGAAAATCCTCACTACTAGTTTATAATTATCTCTTTATAGTGTTTTTTTTTGGGGGGGCTGAAGGGCTAGATGTAATTGCCTGGGCACCAGACATCTATTGTGAGTTAAGATGCTTTAGGATATTTATGCTGGCCTTTGAGTGCTGCTTCAGGAAGACATGGGTTTCCAGTACTGACACTGTCACCTCTGCCATCTGCATGGTTGTGTGTCAGGAAAATCTCCAATATAAATAGACTTCTGTGCTTTGGCTTCTGAATTGAGCTTATAATGTTTTTACTGGCTGTTTTTAACATCCCTAACAATCTCTGATATATCAAAAGAGTAACATTCATCTGGCAGAGCGAAAAGTTTTTGCTAATACCTGGAATGTACATTTAACTAATGCTCCTTTACATCAGAATAAATGAGAAATGGGCATGATAATGTCCATGCATATTACAGGCAAAATGGTTGAAAAGAATTCTCCCAGAACAGTTGTGTAAAGGGATTGCTTGTTCAGCTAGGACTAGAATTTTAAGGGATTTTAATAATGTCTAAGAAAATCCTATGAAAATACATCTAGGTAGCTGTTTCATGTTCTCAGGTGCTGGACAGGGGTTCATGTTGTGCAGTAGACTGGCACCTGTAAGTAAAAGGTCCCATTGTGTCTACAAATACATTTCTTAAATGTTAGCATTATTTAGGGAATCTCTAGCAGTGTCTAGCATCTGTTTTAACTTGAAGAATTTTACACATAGTCTTTCAATATGCCTTTTGGTGAATTTGAACTTCCCAAACCAAAGTTGTTACACACTGTTTGTTATATTGTCAGATCTTGACAAGTCTCTTTTTATTCATAACTGGATTTTTGCTCAGTGTGGGATTGTGTTAACTTTAAACAAACACTTGTATACATTAGCCTGCTTGGCAGAAAAGAAGTCTCAGGCATTAGATAGGGTCTGCTGTGACTGAGTAATTCATATCCTTTGAAGTCTACACCTTCTCATTGTTCTTAGCCATCTGTCCTGGGATAGAATGATAAAGAAAAATTTTAAACCAGTTTCATGTTACTGATGATGATTGGAGTGTGGAAGAGGTGGATGGAAGAAGGACACATAAGTGATCTTTAATTCCTCAGTTATTACTAGTTTGAAAAAAGCTGGAATGAGATCCCAGTATTAATTTCTCACCATATAAACTTTTGTGGAACCTCAGCTGGTACGGTATTGTAATCTTCTGAACTGCAGTGGCCCATAAAGGAAACTCCAGCATTAACATCTCTTCCATGAACTTTCCTTGTTGAGGCTTTTAGAAGGGGGTGAGAGGAGTGGTAAGAAGGAACTATAGCTTATAATTAAGCAAGCTTCTATATTGACCGTACAGAAGAAAATACAGAATGTGAAAGGTTTGCTTTAATTACACTAAAATTTCATGAATGTAATGAAATTTCATTGCATTCATTAATTTTCATAATGTGAATGCAGAACTGTCATCATCAGTAGTTCTAAGCCTCTAAATGAAACTTCACTTCACACCTGGCATTTCCTCTGATGTTCCCTCTTTAGAGAATTGCCCAGTCTAAAATAATCAAGGGTTTACTGACTATATTAGGCACTAGGAGGTGGTGAATGTCCACTCCTTACCTTTTTAGTATGGAAACAAATCTTGCTAGTTCTAATATATATTAGGAATTTTTTCCTTTTCTGAAGCTGTACACTAAATATTGAGAATCTGTTAAGTTGTAAATTTTAAATAAATTCTTTAATCACTTCCCTGTTTTGCTCCTTAGGGAAACAGGAAAATGTTTGCCCTGGTCAGTCTGTGTACGAGGAAAAAGAGCTCAAAAAGTTCAGTTGTTCAAATCTATGGGTAGTTACGTAGGAGACCTGTTCTCATCACAGGTCTGGGACAATTGACACTGCTGACATGGTGTGAAGGACAAACATATCTGCAGAGATGGTGTGCACAAATGTGTAGAATAAACTTTTAATTCTCTGTGTCACAAAGAACTGATAATCTAACTAGCAGTGTCTGGTCAGATCTCCAACAAAGGTTACAACTCACCTACTGCCTAATTGATCTAGAAATGGAGGAAGTATTTACAAGTACATAATGCAGGCACAGTAGTTTTGTAGCATAGATTTGTTAAACCACTGAAAATCCTACAACTGCGTAAGACTGAAGATGTTTATAACCATTTTGCAAACTGAAAAGTGTTACCTTTGCATAATCAACAATTCTGTTGACATTCTTTCCGGTGCATTTGAAATAATTCTATGTAATATTTAAATGATGTCAGCGTTATTCATTATATGTATATAGTATTCTACTAGGCAGCTACAACATGTTTTGTATTTCCTATTGAATTTTAATTTTCTTGTTATGTGACTATCTTTTTCCCCCCTCTTTCTTTTCTTCAGAACTATTATGGAGCTGCCAAAATGATTTTTTCCGACAATCCACTTGGCCTGACTTGTGGAATGGTGTGTCCAACATCAGATCTTTGTGTTGGTGGTTGCAATTTGTATGCCACTGAGGAGGGACCAATTAATATTGGTGGATTGCAACAGTTTGCTACTGAGGTAGGTAGAACTCATAAATGCCTAAAATGCTTTTTATGTACCAACAAGTATTATATAGGCGGATGCTTTTCTTAATGATTTTTTTTTAAAGTTGTACTAATAAAATAAAGTCATAGGAAGTTAAAATAATTATCCTTTTTCTTACAGCACATTCAGAAATTTAGAAATGATTTTGCAATGGACACATAGGAACATAACATTATTTGTGAACAAGACAACTCTTTAGAAACACTAGTAGTTGAGTCAATTTGTTTAAAGTCAAAGATTTATATAAGCCATGTTAAAATGCAGATGTTGCTGAAGTCGGCCACATAGGGAAAAAGATTAAGTGTACCTCCCTCCGTAAGTGCACATTAAGGAGTTGCTGAGCTCTTCTGGGCACAGGGCAGCTCTTACAGCAGAGTTTAACTTGTTCTTTGGCTATGATGAACCCTGTTCTCTGTGAAGCCACACACTCTGCAAGAATTCTAAGAATTCTAGGTCTCAAGGTCAAAGAAGAACTGTTCTCTGATAGCAGCTGGAAGTTTAGGTAGTATTTATTATCCAGAAATACTTGGCTTTCTCATTTCCTCAGTTAAAACTTTCATTTAGTTTTAATTGTTGTTTATGGATAAGTTGCTTTGATGTCTTTCCTTTTTGAAAGCCTTTTTTTTTTTTTTTTTTTAATGTAGCAAGGAGTCTGTTTTATTATTTGAAGTTAACTTATTTCTGAGCACAATACACTGTAGCTCTTTTGCATTTTTGTTATGTGAAAAGCTTTGTACAAAATTTAATGCATACTTTTGAAAAGTCACAGAGAGGACGAATCAATCCAATTTTTACCCCAAATTTAGTATTTTCAAATATAAACATTGCAAGTCTGAGGATCCATAATAATAAGAAATGTACATGTCCAAGTACTGTCTTCATTTAATTCTCAGAAATGGAAATTTGGACACATATTAGTAATTTAAAATTAAAATATGAGAAGCTGCAGGATTAGTGTGGATTTGTATATTCTTTGAGGGCAAAGGAAAAGTTTCAGATGATTTAAGACATTTTGCTGTCCTTTTTTTGCCAAAACCAAGTAAATAAACAGGTTCAGATTGGCCTGAAATAAATGTCTATGCTCATCTATGTTCATCTAAGTAGCTGTAGATGCACACCTGCGTTTGTGTGTTGTTTTATTAGTTCATAAAGGCATGTGTGTATTTTAGCCACTGAAGCAAACAAGATCATTTGATGTTAGGAAGTTTTCTCAAGGGTTTCTGTTGAGATGCACATGTACTTCTGTATAGATTTAATGTTTGACATTTACATCTGATTTACATCTGAAGAAGGTGGAGGCTGTAGCTCATTTAACTTCCTTTGAGGGCATTTAGAAGTTGTACTAAGTATATGGCTTCATCTTGCACCTCTTCTGATCTGTCTGAAGTATGTTTTGGTCTG
Source organism: Anas platyrhynchos (assembly GCF_047663525.1). Taxonomy (NCBI): domain Eukaryota; kingdom Metazoa; phylum Chordata; class Aves; order Anseriformes; family Anatidae; genus Anas; species Anas platyrhynchos. The sequence continues at coordinate 9,848,357 of NC_092594.1, read as the reverse complement.
TACAAGTGAGGAAGTTTGTACAAGTGACTATGAAAAAAAAAAAAAAGCATATACATGGGTGAAGATGACATATACAGTCCATGACTAATATGTCCGTTTTGTGTATCTTGAGCGTGTCCCTTTTCTGTATCTTGAGCCATTTGGCTGATCATATTTACAAGCATATGATGAAATTCCAGTCACCTTTACAAAGCCTGAGAAAATGTCTTTGTAGGACAGACCAAAATAGAAATGCGAATCAATCTGGAAGTAACAGATGATATGTCTGTAAGGCCAATTTTTTCCTCTGCTGTCATTTGTAGACTTCACACCCCCTTCTCAGTGGCTGTGGGCCGTGATTCGATGAGCAAATATTGCTACCTGCTGCAGGTCTCTCTATCTGTTTGTACATCTTTCTTCTCACCAGGAGACGTTAAAAGCTTCTGGAGCACCTGTTAAACTTTTTTTGTTGTTGTTGTTAGCTGCTGCTGACCATTCTCTATCCCCTATCATTTAAGTAGCTGTCCGCTTCAGTTTGCTAGAGGTTTGAACATACAAAAGTATGGATCAGTGCAGTTTGAACCAAAGCTCTCATTTGCAGGAATGAGGCTGCAGACACTGAACTGTGTTTGTTCTACCTATATATTAAGTGGTTTTTTTTTGCTTGTTTTTTGTTTTTAAATCAGTCAAGAGGTGATTTTATCATCTCTTCTTCTAATGGCTTTTATTCCATATATGTAAAAAATTAATATTTGTTGCAAGGCAGAAGACTTATTAAAAGAAAAAAAAGATTAAACAGTTGTCAAGTAGATGATAAATATAATAGTGAAATATTACTGTCGAGGAACCAAATGCAAGTGATATGTGTTAAAACTTGATTTGTGTCTCCTTTTAGCCCTAATGCTATGATTAATAGAGAGGAATTACGGCTTGATAGATAATACTAAATATCTGCCATTTTTCTTCAAAAATCTTTAGAAATCTATTAAAAAGCTCAGTGCTAGCACAATGATTGATATGAAAACTGCAGAAAGGATGAATAGCTCAGGATGGCTTTTCTCATAATGCTCCAAGTTTGTTTAAAGTGATATATTAGTGTCAACAGCTCTAACAAAATAAAATTACTATACGGTTCTATTTAGCACTCTAACACAAATAACTTTATGGTAAATTTTATTCTCCTCGCTATTTTTATGGTATTCTAAAATGTTTGCTGAAAGATTGTTTGTTAACAACCTTTAGAATTACTGCCATTTTAAAAAGAATTTGAATGTTTTGTAGTACACATAATTAGCAATAGTAGGCAGTCACTTTTCTAATTAATATTTTTTACCTTTCATTCAGTAAATTTTTACTATGTATATATGTATGTATAATTGAAGGAGCCCAATAGTATGAGTGTTTCCGAATAACAATTAATATAAAAATATAGATTGAAATACTGAAGAAAATCATGTGTTACTATTGCTAATACAGGGCTTGGCCCATATAGTGTGAACAAAGCATGTTCACTGCTTAACCTATAAGAGTAACTTAGCAAATTGTGTGGTTTAGGTGTGCAACATGTGGCACTGTTAATGAGAGCTGCATGGTAATTCTCATGCACCGTGTAATAGTTTGTCCCACAGGGGCTTATTTACTGAAAACTCCATTGTGCATAATGCCAATTTTAGATTATTTTTTTTTTACTTGGAATTAGTCTGAGGATCATACACTTTCTGCATTACGAGAGAGAGCAATAATAAAAAGGCACAACTGCTAGCTGAGATAAAAGATAAAATTGCAGTAAAGCAGGAATGTGGGTTTAAAATGGAAAATATATGGGTATGACGTATGCCCCTTTGTGCTTCTGAACAATGACTGATCATCTGTTCATACTGCAGATAAAACTCCCTTAATTGTAAAATATTTGTCTTGCATACAGTAGAACAAAAAAATGGCACCTCACACCTCCTGTCTTTTCCTTCTGTCCTTCCATATAGCTTTGTAACTGTTAACCTAATTTTCAAAGTAAATTGTAATCTAGTCTGAATAAATGCGAAATGTGGATTTTGACAATTAAATGTTCAAATGGAGAACAAAAAACAAAACAAAACAAAAAAACAACATTTGTATTTGTGATGTAGAATGTGTATACTGGGATGCAGTTACCACGGTAACTGTTGCATCTAGAGAATAACATGGAGTTAAAGCTCACTATTATAAATGATGAGTGTCAAGCGCAGGTTACACCTGCTGCTGCACAGGTCAAAATTATATTAATGTCTTTATCTGTCTCCTTTGCCCAAGTACTTTAGAACCAGGGAGCGTTTCTGGTTTTGGAACACAAGTTCAGTGAAAATATACTGAGATTGCAGTGACAATACATACAGGCATGAGCTATATGACTGTCAGTCCCATAAAATAAACTAAAATTACTGGTTACTTGAGTACAAGTTTATAAGCTTGCAGTAGGAAAGGAAGCATGATCTATTGCATTCAGTTGCAGTATTACTAGGAAGCCCTCAAAATCTTGCTTTTCTGGGTAGATATTACCAAATCTAAAGGGTCTCCTGTGTTTCTAGTTAATCATTCTGAAAGGAGCAGCACAAGCTAAATAGAAAATATATTATTTTAATCTCTGCATACTAGAATTAAATACTAGATTGTTTGGCACTGTGACTCTCATGCCAGCTACAGTTCTGGTCATTTGTTTCCCTTTGGATATCTGTTCTGGCTTTTGTTGCAGTGGAAAGCACTTGGAAAAGGGAACTCGATACTTTTTTTCACATAAAGGATGTGTCGTATGAGCTTATTTGCTGTTAATCTAGGGGCATGTCAGCAGAGCAGCTGGGCTAAGAGGTGGGCCCTCCCTTCTCCGCGACCCACCAGAGCTGAGGTGGCAGAGACTGCCTGGAGGGAAGGCCATGGTGGGGTGTGCTGCCACAGCAGGCTCAGGGTCCGTCTTGTAGTTGTGCATTGACAACTTTGATCAGTCTTAACTTAAGTGGGTGAAGGTGGTGGTTCCCATGGAGCCACTGTTCCTGCAGCTGGCCAGCTCTGGGCTGCCAGCCATGGTGTGCCCAGGGTGTCGCGGGGCCCTGACATGGCCACCAGGCCCCACCCCAGCACCTGCACCAGTGGGTGTGCTGCATCAGCCAAGGAGCATTACTCTGGGGAGCTGAGGCAGCAGAACAAACAGAAACAAACAAACAAATGACTACTTTCTGGCATTAGCTTTTACTTTAATACATCTTTAGGTTATTTCCTCTTTTAAGTCATGTTAAAATCTCTAATTAGGCATTATAAAATTTTAGGCTAGTTTGAAGGTGATGGTGTTGCCTTCGCGATAGTTCCAGAGATGAATCTGGGAAGTTTTGACTTCTTAGGCTAATGATGAAAGACTTGCTGATGTTTTAGCAAGTTATATAATGTTTTCTACAGAACGCTTTAGACGTTTCATTCCAATGCCTTAAAATCATCCATATATTATGTCCTTCTTAGGTGGTGGAATTCATGAGCTTTGAGGTGTAGGCTCTGTAACGTCCTATATCCATGGGCTTTCTTGAGACCTGGATAATATGAATGTGTAGTTATGTAAGTTTGAAAAGTCCTTAATGAGGTGCTTTAGGCCCTACTTTTGCCAACATTCAGCTACTTGCATAAAAATTTGCAGCATTGCAAGTATAACTTACTTGTGGAGGGAGGATCAACTGGTTCATACTTATAGAAAAAAAACTACTTCCTGTACCTCCTGTGCTATCCGTTGCAATTATATGAAATTGTGTGACTATACAATTTGACAGCTTCCAGATGATTACTAAACACACAATTTGCTTCATTTTTGTTAAAATCTATGCAGAGTATTATTTTCTCTTTTAAATATTCAACTGCCCCGTATGAATATATACCAGCCTATATACACATATCCAGTGGAATAGTGTGAAATTAACACCATCAATTCCTAAACATTACTGATGTCATTGTCCATATTTTTCTTTCTGTGCACTAGCAAAATCTGATAATTCAGAATATACTAATATGTCTCACCCTGAAATAAATATTAACTAGATGCTAACAGCTGTATCAGTAGCTGCTTGATACCTCATTATTTTGGTGAAAGATATCTAAAGGTAATCTTACTAATAACCATTTATTTAACCTTCTAAGCATGGAAATAGACACTACACCTTGAGAACCTAAACAATTTAATAATGAAGTCAAAACTTGCTGCTAGAAAATGAAATTCTCCAAATGCTCATTCCATTTGCTCTTATTTATTTATTTATTTTTATTTTTTATTTTATTTCAACCTTTTTGTGTTGAAAATGAGTGATTAAATATACTCACTTTTTACTTTAGAAATGTGTTGTTCTCTGTGTGTCCTAGAAACTACCAAACTTGCATTTGTAGGATTAGGCAAAGGTTTGGTTGTTGTAATTGTTTTGTTTGTTTTACATTTTAACAGAGATTAAAATTTCAATCTATTTACTGAATTGTTTATCAAATTCTGTGTCATAGTCCAATGATAATTTTAAATAAAGGTGAATTAGAGTAAAATTGTCTGACCATATGTGAGTCCTGCGAAGAGGTGGAGAAGGATATCTACAGTATGTGCCTCTTAAATATATTGATCAGAAAATTCCAAAGTGACAAAAGTGAGTTACTTTACATTTATTCTAATTGTTATAAAAATATTTATATCAATTCAGAATAACAGTTCTAACATGCTGTAATAATGTGGATTGTTTTTTACATGCTTTTAAATCATGCTCACTATGCCATAAAATGATTTTCATCAGGCTGCCAAAAAGTATTTCTGAGTCACCTGCCACACGCTGCCAAATGTCATCTTTTCATCAAAGCTTGCTAATACTTGAGTTGTGTAGTGAAGAAAAGAACCTGAATTTTATTACATGAGCAGAACAATACGCTTTTCCCTGTCTGTATTTTTGAAAAACATCTAAAATGAGTTGGTTGAAACTTTCCAGGAAAATTCAACTCAAATCAGATGCTGAGCAATCAAAACAGCTAGTTTGGTAATATTGTAGAACCTTAATACAAACTTTTTTTTTTTTTTTTTTTTTTTTTTTTGCGTTCAGTGACTGGAATTATGTTTTTATGTTGAATTTACTGAATATTTTGGAGCAAAAAACAAACACTGCAGGGAAAAGATGTTCGATTTATAAGGGAGAAGAGAACAAACCCCCAAATTTTGCACTGGAGAGAACACTGAGCAATTGGGCTCATGCCTTTACATAGGAAAGTAATGGAAATAGGGGAAATATAATACATTATAAATATGTGAATTAAAATATATTAAGTGTAGGATACTAAGATACTTATGAAGTCCCATTGTTGGAACTTTAGCAGAATAGATCAGCTGTTTCTGATTGGCCAAATTGTATCACACTTGAGGACAAAACCTCCATTATCTTGTGTGAGTTTATTGGCAGAAGAAACTGCTCTTGGTTTGAAGCTGAGTATGTGTAATAAATGCTGAGTCCAGCCTGGTCATTGACACTGTTACAGGGGAAGATAATGTGAAAACATTTAGAACTGATGTCTAATGCTGGCAGAAGTAGAAAAGGATTTATTCTGCAACTCAGTACTTGCACTCTTCAATTCCACTTTCTAATAAATTGGTGGTGGAGACTTTTATTTTTTGTAAATTGGGATATCCTTTCTATGGACCATAATGGACATGAAACATAAAAAGTGGACTGAATCTATGTGGGTTTAGTTTGAATAGGTCATGTATGGTGAAGTAGTGATATTTAGCCATGATTAGATAAAAAGTTAAAGAGTAAATGTGCAGTTAATGTCTATTACTAATGTATTTTGTTTGTGTGAGAGAACCAGAAGGAAAGGGAATAAGGGAATAATGGGAATAATGTCTGGAAATTCCCACTGAGATGCTGAGCTTTAAAATTTATTATTTGGTCAGATTTTTCTTAATGGGTCTTGGTTACTAAGCATTGCAAAGCAAAAGAAAAACTCCATCCAAAGGAAACCGAAATAATATTTTTTAGAGGAAGATGAATGTGCAAGACAATAGTGTTAAACTTTGCTTGGCATCCTGATCACAGTCTAATGAGAGGAAAAATTGGAGAGTTCGGTTGCATGTAATGTGACTACCAAGGCAGTCATCTTTGTACACCAAAAGATTTGTACAGAAGAATTTAGTGATATTTAATTAGGTGAATTACAGAGTAGTGAAAATTCACCATGAAGTGAGTGAAAATCTTTTGAAATGCATTGAAGCAGTTTGCTATTTTCACACAGTTACCCTGCCAGCCTTAATATGCAAAACTGCCACTGAAATCCAGATGGTAAGATATTGCCACACAAGCTGGCTGTGCTGCATAAAGGCAGTTTCACCCTATTTGCAAATGGGCAGAGTTAAAGCTGACCATTCAGCCTGAACTAGTAGCATTTCCTGCATGAGTGCTTGGTTCCTGAAGCTTAACACTGCACTACAGTAAAGCTGGGTTCCAGTATAAAATTAGTTGATGTGTATGTCTATTCAATAACAAATATAAAAATAATTATGTTAACAACAAAATAAATTTATTAAGCATGTGCATATTCACAGTATTCAATGCAAACATTAAATATGCAAGTTATGCAATTTTCATTACTGAGTAGCCTTCTAAAACAACTGCATGAGATTTTAATGGAAATTTGGTATCATTCAAGACATTTCTATGTGAATGTAACAAAGCAGACGTTTTAAAAATATCCTATTGCATTTTGGTTATCACAGTCTAGTTTCACAGAACAATATAAGCTTTTCAACCTGTGAAATCCATTAATAACCACATTAAACCTTCTCATATTGTATGAATTGTCAGGTTTAAATGATTCTTTTTTTAAAACAATTATCCGTCTCTTGCTTCTTGCAGTTTGTTAAAATGCTATGTCAATTTACAAAGACTGGTGGAATTTGACACAGAAATTTTAGGGGGGGAAGGAACTAATCATTCGTTTATCTAGCTTGAGTGCTCAAGTGCACATGAAGAAAATGAACATTGATTCAGAACATAAATGAAAATCTCTATTCGTGAATAGAACTGCCAAAGTTTAACTTGGAAAACCTGCTTCTAAAGTTCTAAGGAGAGTAAAAACTTGGTAAACCTTCAATAGCTTAAGTATCATATTTATTATGACAAATCACACTGTCTGTATTTTAGCAGGCTAGTTAGTACTTGTGGAACGCAGTCTTGCATTGAAACAGGTGGGAAAAAATTCAGTCTTTAAAGATAGTATTCAGTAGCAGGTAGTATTCAGTGGCAGCCCTGAAGTGTTTGTGATATGACTGAGAATCCCAATGCAATGAATACTTGTATCCTTTCAGTATGATTTTGTGCTTCTGTTATAAAGATATATACTCCCTTGGATAAATATTCTTCCACTAATGCCTAAAATAAAATGAAGATGTAACTGTTCTCTTCCATGCTTCTAATCTTTAGTAGCCTATAAGGGCTGTGAGTCTGTTCTTTCATTTTTTAAAGTTTTTACAAGATAGAGACACAATTCCTTCCCCTATGATGTAGGTACATGCAGAGAACAATGAAATCAAGCTCAGGGAATGTAGAATAACTTTGCCTTATGCCTGTGTAAAAAAAAAATAAAAAAATGATTTAGTGCAGATCTGAAATAAAGTGCATGGCGTTGCAACAAGCCCATTGTGCCTGTTTATGTATAAATACATCATAGCGGTCAGGGACTGTCCCAAAGTAGTTTTAATAGTCAAGATTGAACGGAGCAGATCTCTGTTTTACAGTTGAAGAACTGAGGCATAGAGAGAACAGTCTAACTTTCAGGTATGCCTACAACTTTGGATACCCAGTTGAAAAGTGGAGAATACCTGGAATAGATGATCAACCAACATGAAATAAATCATGTAAGAATCGTCTAAGAGGACATATCTAAAGTAGGGAATTAGCTTTAAAATATAACACTGAAGACGAGACAATTCCTAATAAGAGTTTAAAACCACCTAAGGCTGGTTACCTTTTGCCTCTAAAAAGTCAAACCTTAAGTGACTTATATGGGATCACGCAGGCTATCTCTTCAAGAAACAGAGCCCTTTCACTAGCTTTGCAATCCTTTGCATTATTCACAAAAATATTCTTCTAGTAATAAGAGTAATCTGAACCGTGTTTGGAAAGAAATTTTTGGTGTTTTAGAGGTCTTTACCATCTTGCTTACTTTGTATTATCATCTTGTTGTTGCTGTTAGTCTGGTTCCATCTACGTGATAAGATTTATAGTGGTGAAAGATCTGATTTCAGACCTTTTTAAGACAAACAACCTCAGGAGGACAAAATCCTGTACCTACAACATCCCTCACAAATGTACATATCATATCAGTTGAGAATCCCTATAAAGTTGTGAAGCATCCTTCAATAATACGTCAAGGATATGTGACAGTACTAGTGGAAACTTCTACCACATTACTCAAAATTTTAAGAGGGAACATGAAGTATGTAACCTGTTGAATGTATTCTTTTTCAGGTGTTCAAAGCTATGAATATTCCTCAGATCAGAAACCCTTCCTTGCCTCCTCTAGAAGATATGCCTGAAGCGTATCATGTGAAGATAGCTCTTCTTGGTGCAGGACCTGCAAGTTTAAGCTGTGCTTCTTTTTTGGCTCGATTGGGCTATACAAACATCACCATATTTGAAAAGCAGGAGTACATCGGTGGCTTAAGGTAAAAATAAATAAATAAATAAAAATTGTGTATATATATATATATATATATATATACACACACATACATACCTGTAGCCCTACACAATGAGCTCTAGGGTCACCTAGGGCATGATCGCATCCAGACAGATTTTTTAATATATCCAAAGAAGGAGATTCCACAACCTCTCTGGGCAACCTGTTCCAGTGCTCTGTCACCTCAGCCATAAAGAAGCTCTTCATATGGTGATGAACCACCTCCTATGGTTCCATTTATACCCGTTACCCCTTGTCCTATCACTGGCCGCCACTACTGAGAAAAGTTTGGCCCCACTCTCTCTCTATAGATTTATATATATATATTCATATATATATGTCTGTGTGTGTGTATATATATATAAATACTATATGTTTAAAATTCTTTAAACGTATACTAATTTCATGGGGAATTTTAAATTTAGAATGTTTTATGAACTACTTTATGGAAATGAAGGTGACAATGAATAAATCCATTATGTCTGCCTGGACTTGTAGCTTTGGTAAACCATACTATAAGAGTGAAATCAACCCCCTGCAATTCTCAACTTTCAACAAATTATAAAGAAAACAGAGAAAAGTGCCTTTGCAGTTTGCCAGTATGGCAAGCTTTTGGATGATATTTGCATGTTTCAGGTTCAGTATTGTGTTCTCTATACTAGAAGATGAATATTTACTACCGTAACAACTGTTGAGGTCATCTTATAAGTTGGTTGTAATTCCTAAATAAAAGGCAAAGTATTTCAGAAACTGATGAATGTATACCAGCCAATTCAAAATCAAAATTAAATTTTACTTGTTAAGGATTAAGCCACACTAAAGTGCTTACAAAATAAGAAGTGAAAAGTAATAGAGAGAAAAACGGGTGATACACTCACATTTCTCTCACTGCAGCATCACTGAAATCAATAGAGTTGACACTGCTAATGAATTTGATCCATAATGTCATAATGTCAAATACTTATTCAGAGCTCTGGAAGATAGAGAATCAATGCTGAAGAAGTTGAACTGATTACTTGCATTTTTCCCAGTGAGGTTCAAAAATATTCTGTGTAATTATCAAGTTGTTAATACATAGGCATTTAACTATGTGAAGCCCTTTTACTTGAACTAGTTGCTATAAAGCTTTGAAAACTCACTGTATGAAAAACCTGTTCATCTGTAGAGTAGCATGTAATCTTTTCATAAATGCATAGATTTAAAATCCATTTCATTGCTGAAAAGTAGTGGTAAATAATGAAACTTGGTCACAGGTTAGACTCTTGTAGGATTCAGCAATGCAATACAGTACTTTTAGCAGTTGCTTACAATTTATAATGCTGCCTGCATGTTTGAAGGAATGTGATCTTAAGCTGCATCTTCACGTTTTAATTTGAATTTAAAACTAATCTTAGTTTTTTATTCTATTGAAAACAAAAATAAACACATTAAGTTTTGTTTGTTTGAATATCCATAATGGTCAAGCAGTTCATGTCAACATGTCTTTCTTACTTTTGAGAATACATAACTTTCATGGTCAATTTTTACTTTCATTCATTGTAGAAAGTTTCACATCTGGTTTAAGGGCATCAGTTCCTTTTGTCCTTATTTTAATTTTGGAACAGAAGGGAGTCTGTCCTGTGGCAGCAATCATCCATTATTGCAGTTGTGTATCTTTGCAGTACATCTTTTTACAAGCTTAGGTTATTGATGGGTGTGTTTTTAAAGCTTCATAAACTGTTGCAAATGGCTAACAAGAGCGAATTAATTTTGTATTTGGAGTCAGCTGTTTGGAAGGGCAGTGCTTAGGTCTTTTTAAACTTGTTCTGCCTTTTCAAGTGTTTTTAACTAGGATGTACAGTCATACGTATTAGGACATAGCTGACTTTAATAATATTTAGATAATAGAAAGTTGTTTAATGATTGCAATTTCAGTGGTGAGATATTTAAGCCTAGCATAACTCTGGTTGTCTGGACATGTTTTTCACATTCACAGGCAAATTTTCTTACATTTCAACAGTTGTGTAAAATTAATGCTTTATAATAGAGTAGACATGAGCAGATCATGCTCTTGCTTAGAGACAGTGAACAAACTTCACCGCTCATCCTCTTAGCTATGCTACTGGCTTTCAGCATTCCTAAATATTGCCCTTACTAGGCCAGAGATGTGTCCATTAAGCAAAAATAATT